>NC_088383.1:113650208-113973750 GCF_037993035.2 Macaca fascicularis
TTTAAGTAAAGAGGGAAAAGAGGCTCTGTAGCTGCTTTTTGCAAATGCCGTCATTCTCATCAGCAGATGGTAGAGGAGAGAGGCTAATTGAGAACTCCTGTAGCATATAAAACAAAACCAGCCAAAGGAACCCGCAAGGTAAATGATATCATTATCAGGGAAGTAAAGGAAACAGCATCTGTCCCTGCTGTGGCAGGAACCAGAGCTAGGATGCTGGGGAGGTGCCTGCTCCCTGGGCCTTGCGGGGAAGTGGTTCTCACTCAGCAGCAACGGGAGCTGATGGCTCAGCAAATGCTCTATTAATCCCACCTGAAGAGAAGCGTTCGGGAGGGCTGGGCTAGGTCCCGATTTTAAATGTTTAATGCACATCTTGATCTTCCTTTTATTTGTTGTTGGACTGTCTGGACAGACTCTTGTGATTTTCCAGATTTGTTGATCAATTAAAGTTGGAGAAGACACACCGTTTATCCCACCACATGCCTTCTGACAGGACATAGTATGTTGAAACATCCAGGGATAAGTTTATCTGATTGTGGGCTTAGCTGATGCAGGGGCTGAGGCTGCAAAAGGTATGTGCCTTTCGCAGCAGCCTGAACAAACAATTGTAAAACTCCATTCATTGCCTTTAGCTCCACTGGCTCTCAGGCCCCACCGGAGAAGAGGGAAGAGACGGCTCTTTTCTGCAGCCACCTTCCTAGGCATTCCGTGGTTTTGCTGAAAGAGCAAAGGCTTCTGGAAACAGACCCATGTTCCCGATCCTGGCTCTGTCACTGACTAGCTAAGGCCAGGGCCGTCTCTTATGTCTTAGTCTCCTTATCTGTAAAATGAGGGCATGTACCTACTTCAGAGGTGTTAGGAGGAGTATATACACATGATGCCTTATGGGGGTACAATAGTGCCTAGCACAATATTAGCTGTAGAATAAATGGGAATTCATAACCCCTCATTCCTGGATCAACCCCTGCAAGTTCACCCAAGAACGCTGTGTGCCTGAACAAAAGACAGGTAGGAGGAAGGCAAGGAGGAGAGTGCTTGGGTAAAAAGACACTGTGGCGAAGCATTCCTCTACTGGAGCCCCTCTCTCAGAATCCTAGACTCCTAAAACACCAGGCTTGGAAGTTCCTTTGGAGGTCTTTTATTCAACTGTTCACTTCATACAGGAGATGACTTTCCAAAGTCCTTGCCAAATGTCATCCAATTTTCCCTGGAACATCTTCAAAATAGTGTAGTGGGTGAAGAAATAGTCTCCACCACTTCCTAACGCTAACCCTGGGCTAGTTCCTTAACCTCTCCCTGTCTCAGTTCCCTCAACTGTAAAGTGGGAACAATGATAGTAGGATTGCTCTAAGGATGAGTTAATACCTGTGCCTAAAGTGGTCTTTGGAAAGCACAACCTCTCAAAAAAATACCAACTTTAAACACAATTATTATTGCTATAACCTTTTCAGGGTTGAGAACAAAGCTATGGTTGGTTACACCCCATAACCTCCCCGGCACCTCAGGGCAACTTTGGTCCAGAAAAGGAAGCTCTCTCTGTCTTCATGAGATTTCCACTTGGGCATCCATTGATTACCCTTCTGTTCAGATTTTCATTTGTTTTTGGAGAGCTATCATCTCTTTCCTGGGTCTCTTCCTCTTTCATACTTAGTACTTTATACCCAAGAGAATATTATTACATCAAATATGAAATTGTGGTTTTGGAGGTCAAAAACTGTCAGGTGTTTCATATGATTCAACCTGTTATTAGTTCACAGAAACAGTGCCATCTTTGGGTCCCTGGAGTCACAATCACCACAGTTACTTTGGGCACCTGATTCCAGGTCCCTAAAGAAGATCTGAGAGGAGTGCCTAGAAATCTGCATTTCTAACAAGGTCTCCACTGACACAGTAGAAAGAACACTGGCCTGGGAACAGGAAACCCAAGTTTGAGGACCAGTCCTGTTTCTAGCTGGCCACACAATCTTGGGAAAGTCACTTCAGTCTCTAGGTCTCTGCTCCCTTTTATCACCACAGTGGGAATTACGAGAAAGTGATCTCTAAGATTACCCGCAAGCCCGAACTTCTATGGTTTATAAAACACTTACTGGGTGCCTACTGGGAACTGAAGGTCACAAAAGATATAATTCAAGCCTGCAAGGAGATTACTCTTGTTGGGAAGATTCAAACCAGATGAAGAGGCAGAGCAATACAACGTGGAAGATAATACAGTGTGGTGGCATCAGTGAAATCACCGTGGAGAAAAGGGTTAACTCCAAATGTGTATTACTGCTGAAATGAAGCCTCTGTGGATAGCGTAAGCTTCCTGAGGGAAAGGGCAAATCTGGGCATCACCTTAGGTTGAGAGAAGGAAGAGTGAGCTTATCTTCTTTTCTCTTTGATAGTCCCAGCACTGGCTCCTAAAATTTCAGCAGCCTTTAAGGTACTACCTACGTTCATTTGCTCATTCATTCATTCATCCATTATCTATGTATTCATGAATATATATTGGGTGCTTACATATAGTGAACAAGATCAAATTAGTCCCTACCCTGAGAGAGCTTAACATTGTAAGGAAGGATATGACAAATATTAAACAGATTAAAAAAAAGTGATGTAATGCTATGAAGAGAATTAAAGCAGGAAGAAAGAGTAACTGTGGTTTCTTTGGTTTGGGGGTGATGGTCAGAAAAGATCTCTCAGAAGACTGAGAAGCTGTGACCTGAAAGTCAAGAAGAAGCCAAACAGGGCGAGATCAGGAAAAGAATGCTTCAGGTAGAGGAAACTGCCAGTGCTGAGGATCTACGGTGGGAATTTACAGGAATGAAAGGCAGGAGAAGAGGGGAGAAAGGCGGGAGAGGGTACAAGATATATCTGGTACAGTAGGCAGAGGTCAGATTGTAAAGCATTTCATAAACTAGAATAAAGATTTTATATTTTATGCTTAATTCTACATGCAATAGGGAACTGTTGAATGGCTTTAAGAAGAGGAACAACATGATTTGACTTAGGTTTTTGAGGGAACTCTCCAGCTACAGAATGAAGAATGATTGTAAAGAGGGTGAATGGAAACAGGAGGCCTGGCAAGGATGTTATTGCAGTGTGGTCCAATGAGAGACGGTGATGGAGCAGACTAGTGATGGAGCAGGTGGGGAACAGGGCACAGGTGTTGAATCACCCAGGGTGGAGAGGATGGGGGAGAGGCACACAAGGAGATAAGGAAGGGTTCAATATTCAAAGCAATGTTTCTTAAACATTTTTTCCTGCTCTAATGGGAAAATCATTCACTCACAAGAACAGTGTTTCAATTCAGTGGTGATTCTCAACTGGGGCTCCCCTGGAAGGTGTGATAGCATATTGTTGATATTGTTGCTGGAGGAATGTGGGGGTCATGCCCTATCCCTGCACTCCAGCAATTGCCACATGGTTTATGTCATGACTGTGACACAAATCCTAATTGTGAGGGAGGGCTCAGGGTAGCTGCTCAAAATGATAGGAAACATAGACGAATTCAGCCCAGTTTGACTTATTGAAAGCTTGTTCCTTGCTATTTTGACCCCCAAGGACATTTTGATTTCAGGTTTGTAAATAAAATTATTTGTATTAGAATAATAAAAACATTAATTTTTTGTTAAGATGATTTTATGGAGCAAATTCTAATAAGTAAATTTAATTCTTTGATCATTTTTTATCTGATGCACCTACAAATTTCCAGCTGAAGCTGAGCCTGGTGGCTCATGCCTGCAGTCTCAGCAGTTTGGGAGGCTGAGGTGGGAGAATGTCTTGAGGCCAGGAGTTTGAGATCAGCCTGGGCAACACAGTGAGACCCCATGACTACAAAAAGGTTTTAAAATTAGCTGGGTGCAGTGGTAGGAGCCTGTAGTCCCAGCTATTCAGAAGGCTGAGGCAGGAGGATTGCTTGAGCCCAGAAGTTGGAGGCTGCAGTGAGCTATGATTGTACCACTGCACTCCAGCCTGGGTGACAGAACAAGACCCTGTCTCTTAAAAAAAAAATTCAATCATTTTGGATTTCCATTTTCATTATGAGAAATTCTATTCCATATACCCAGTTTTTTTGGAAGAGTTTGAGAAGGATTAGTATTAGTTTTTCAATTTTTGGTAGAATGCAGTTATCACTCAGGTTTTTTTTTCATAATGACGTTTTTAAGTTCAATTTCCTTAGGCTTGATTTTGCAAATTTAAATTTTTTCAGACATGATTCTTTTTTTTTTTTGAGATGGAGTCTTGCTCTGTCGCTTAGGCTGGAGTGCAGTGGCACAATCTCGGCTCATTGCAAGCTTCACCTCCCGGGTTCACGTCATTCTCCTGCCTCAACCTCCTGAGTAGCTGGGACTACAAGTGCCCACCACCACGCCCGGCTAATGTTTTCTATTTTTAGTAGAGATGGGATTTCATCGTGTTAGCCAGGATGGTCTCGATTTCCTGACCTCGTGATCCACCCACCTCGGCCTCCCAAAGTGCTGGGATTACAGGCCTGAGCCACTGTGCCCGGTCGACATGATTCTTTAGTAAGTTTTAATGATAATGATAATGAATTTGTTTGAGGTTCACCCTTTTAACTCTCTATTTGTGTCCAGTCAAAATTCACAATGCCAGCAACACAATAGTTTCTAGTCCCAAGACCCACTGAGAAAAACATGGATTCTTTAAAAGGTAAAATACATATTCAACATGATGCTGCACTCTCTTCCCCTCCCCGCTCAAAGGCTGACACTACTAATTCACCGCTGGTACTTCCTGTGGGTTGGGAGACAGCTGTAGCTGATATTGAGCTTAAAATCAGATGGTTCAGACATTGAACAATTTCTGCATTAGTTGGTAAACAGCTGTGGCCTGGAAGGCTCCTTTTGGACCTCCCTACGCTGACCCAGCAACTAAAGAGCTAACACCCAAATGAGCAGGGCGCCCGGAAGATCCCGGAAGGGTTGGGGTGAAGGTGAGGGTTGGGCAGGGCAGGGTTGGCCAGCACCACAGCTGGCTGTTTGTGCTAATTGGTGGATTGTTAACTGTTTTGAGTATCACTGGGGAACAGTTTAAGAATCTTTCTCAGTACGAGGCTCCAGGCAGACGTTATTGACTTAATCAAAGTTGGCACTTTAGATGAAACCTATTTATCACCCCTAGATTAAGGTCTTATCTCCCTTAGGGATATTTGCTTATAAACAGTGTGCTCTGAAGGTTAAAGAACCTCCAAGTCTTCAGGAACTGGACTTCTACAGCTGTAACTTCAAGTACCCTCCTTGGACAGAACTGGGGGCTGAGGTTTCAAATCACAGTTCCTGATCTGGATTGGCTTTGACGTTTGAACATGAGATAGGGTAATCAATGGGGACAGGCACTAAAATGAACCCTAAGACCCTCCCACCATTGCCAAGGCTTCTAGCACAACAGGCCTGCATTCAGTCTTGGCATTCTGCCGTGTAGAAGCCAGGGACATCAATGGTTTCTCTGCTACATGTTTTCATTTTTGTAGAAATCACGCTGCCTATAGATGGCAAAACTAGCTTAGCATAAAAGCAGCATGACTTGTGCCCTTAAAACTATTAAGTAAAAATAATTTGCCAGCCAGGCGCCGTGGCTCACTCCTGTAATCCCAGCATTTTGGGAGGCCGAGGCAGGTGGATCACCTGAAGTCAGGAGTTTGAGACCAGCCTGGCCGACCATGGCGAAACCCCGTCTTTATTAAAAATACAAAAAAATTAGCCAAGTGTGGTGGTGCATGCCTGTGATCCCAGCTACTTGGGAGGCTGAGGCAGTGGAATCGCTCGAACCTGGGAGGTGGAGGTTGCAGTAAGCCGAGATTGCACCACTGCACTCCAGCCCAGGCAACAAGAGTGAAACTCTATCTCAAAAAAAAAAAAAAAAAAATTGCCATAGTAATATATATTTTTCCTTTTTAGTAAGTGGCAAAGTACCCCTGATTTTGAAACATGTATGGTCATGATATCAAGAGTGACAACCTGGGCAAAAGATAGCTATTGCAAAGAAGAAGGGCCTTTAGGGAAATGGAGCAGAAAGAGGAAGCAGTAAGATATTGTCTTTGGAGTCAACAACCATATATGGATTGGGTGGTCCAGAGGAAGAATGTGGCAACCTCCCACAAGGGCTGTCGGCGCTGCTGTGGTGGGATGGGCAGGAATGATTTCTCACTCCAGGATCACTCCGTTTCCAATG
The DNA here is from genome assembly GCF_037993035.2 of Macaca fascicularis. Lineage (NCBI taxonomy): Eukaryota > Metazoa > Chordata > Mammalia > Primates > Cercopithecidae > Macaca > Macaca fascicularis. The sequence continues at coordinate 113,656,380 of NC_088383.1, forward strand.
AAAGACTTTCAGAATTGTCACAGCTCTTATTTTTCCAGTGAGGTGATTGAGGTCCAGAGGAATTAACTGACTTGTGCAAGACCACACAGCTAGCCCAAGATCCATTCAGAGCCAAGAAAGAGTCCTGAGAGCACATTCTAGTTACCTTAGACAACATGTCAGTGCAATTCATCAATTTCTTGATCATCCAGAAGTATCATTAGAAACACCAACCATATAACATTGTAATGTGGGGCTGGGTGAGGATATAGATCTATTTGCTTCTACACTAAGTGGCCTCATTTAGTGCTATTTTGGAGTCTGCTCTTGGTACTTCCTAGGCTGTCTTTATCATCGTCAGTCACCTACTGTGCCTGCTTCAAACAAATCTTCCAACATCTGCTTCCACACACTGTTGAAAGTACGTTAGTAATTTAATTTTATGTAACACTTCTTCCAACTCGCTAGAAATCTTGCCAATGCAGTCTTGCCCGCTCCCCGTGAGGAGCCACCTCTTTCTCTTCTGCAGTCTCTGGGCCTCCTGTATCCCTTGTGGGCAATGCATTGTTCTAGGAGGAAGCCACCTACTATTTCACAAAGAGCAGGGCCCAAATCCTGTTACGAACAGTGTGGCTGTGGACAAAGTCCTTTGCCTCTCTGAGCCTGAGTTAAGTCTCTGCGCTAACATGTGTCTCTCAGGGAGAGTGGGAGGCTTCAATGCCTGCATAGAGCTGTCTTTTAACAAATGCTAGTTTCCTGTCTTTGTTTAGAGGCATGTCCCCCCCTTCTGCCTTACATTGTGGTTGGTTCCAGGCGTGTTTGTGCTCTTCAGTAGGATCCAGAGTCCTTAGGTTGGTGACTATGTTTCCTAATTTGGGATCCCCCTGTGCCAGGCATAGGCTTGCTGTAGGCTCTCCATTAGTGCTTGTAGAGTAGGTAATATTGTAAGTCATTAAGTTCTGGTCTGAGGCAGGTGTGTAATGGCCACATACTCTCTTGCGGGCTCAGGGGTACAGGTCCTCAGAGGTCTTTTTCCTTCTGTGTACTGGGAGGCATAGTGACTGCAGCTCTGACCTCCATACAGGTGGACATTTTTCTTTTTTTTGAGACAGAGTCTCACTTTGTCACTCAGGCTGGAGTGCAGTGGCGTGATCTCTGCTCACTGCAATCTCTGCCTCCCAGGTTCAAGCAATTCTCCTCCCTCAGCCTCCTGAGTAGCTGGGATTACATTCCCATCCAGCTAATTTGTGTGTTTTTAGTAGAGACGGGGTTTTACCACGTTGGTCAGGCTGGTCTCAAATTCCTGACCTCGTGATCTGCCCGCCTCGGTCTCCCAAAGTGCTGGGATTACAGGTGTGAGCCACCACACCCGGCCAGACATTTCTATAAAGGATGATCCCTCTTTGGAAAGTGGCCTCTTTGCAGAAGGCCCTTCTCCGAAGAGGGAATAAGATTCAGGGAGCCAACTTCAAAGCCCATGCAAAATGAGCCAGTCTGCTCCATCCCGGTGGGCACAGTCAACGGGGCAAGAGCCCCCCCAAGGCTGCATCTCCTTCCTTCCCAGGGAAGCCATGATTTTGAGTGACTTTCAGTGTTTCTTAGCATTTGGGCAGTCTCTTGATTCCTTTGCAGAAGGTTTTGTTGTCAGATCAAGAGCACCTGCTCCCTTTATGCCCAATTGGTTGTATAGATGCAGAGGGGGCAGGTGGAGGCAGAAAGAAGTGGTGAGAGAAGCCTTGAGAATGGAGATGAGGGTGCTCCCAGAGAGAAGGAAAAGTGGATAAAAGAGGCCTGGCTGTGCTCCCTGCACCTGAGTTCCCTAAGATTCTTCCCTTCCTGACAACAAATCTTCTTTCTCCTTGAATCAATTTGAGTGGGCTTTGGTGCCTGTCAATAAATAGGCTCCAACTAACTTCTGTTTTAAATCCATTGGGGTCACATGGTAAGTTTTTTGAGAGTGGAACCACATTTCTGTTCTTATCTTCCCCCGAACACACAAGTAATGCTGGAGGCAAAGTATTTGTTGGTTTAATGAATAATGCGCCTGGGTAGCACCGTGCTGAGCGCAAGGAGAGTGTCTGCCCCCAGAAATTTCAAGAATTGCCAGAACATTTGAAGCAGGAAGGCTGGTCCTTTAAATATGTCATAAGCCCCGTTTATGGTGTGTTCTGCAGCAGTTTTGCAAACACAGGAAAATCCATTTGAATCCAATATTCTCAGATTGCCCTGTTCATTTGGTAGTTAGAATATATTATCCTCATAGATTATTTCAGATCCTTGTTTTCAGCCCTCTCTGAACCCCCTCCAGATCACTGCTAGTGAGACATTTGGGTAAAGTTGTAAATGCATTTGCTGTATCTTTTTACCTAAGTATTTCCAGCAGGTTTTATGGAGCTTGTAAATATGAACTGATTTTCTTTTACATAAGTGAGTCAGCCTTATTTTTGTCTAAAGTGGACTTTATGAACCTGCATGAATTAGAATAAACACTGAACCCAGCAATCAGTTCTATATTTAGTTCTTATTAGCTAGGCTGTGTGTGTGCGTGCGCGTGCACGCACGTGTGCACATGTGCAAGCACACAGAATATTAAGAAAAAAATTAAAGGTGAGTACTTCTGTGATGTGTGAAGCTGGTTAACCCATGTATGTGGCCTGGAGAGAATTCCTGGTCAGGTAGAAATAGGGCCAATGGCTGAGGGATCCCTTTCTCTGCTGAAAGTCACTGTTTCTTTATTTGAATATAGGGGAAAATAATATTACATCTCAGGATAAATGTGCAAATCAAAGGAAGCAGGGAATGTGGAAGGACCCTGCATAGTTACTAGGGTCTAGCTGGTATTCAGTAGACATGTAGCACTTACAGAATCTCAGCCCTCAATGGACTTTAAGGTTCTAGAGGGCTGAGGCTCCTGCCTCCTGCTATGTCCCTGACAATTCCTAGGAAGCCATGTGCCAAATAAGTAATAGTATAATAAGAGTTTATTACATTGAATGAAAGAATGTTGCTTGAATGTTAATTTGGTCAGAGTCCTACCAGAGAATTCCCAGCCAAACAGTATTGTCTCGGGTCATCATAAGTAACAGAGCAGCAAGGTTGACAGACAGCAGAAAGGTGGCAGAGGATGAGTCTCCAAACCTAGCTGCTTGGGTTGGTACTCACTCAGGTATTTAAGAGCTATGTGACCTTGGACATGTCATTTAGCCTCTCTGAGCTGTGGTCTCTTCACCTGTAAAGAGGGTAGAATGGTAATATTAATGCCCCAGGGACAATATAAGTCTATAGAATATATATAAAATGCTTGGAACTGTGCCTGGTGCAGTGTTTGTAGTTGTTACTATTGTCATTACCATTTACTTATTATTGTTCTTAGTGGTTAAAAGTGTGGACTTTGGTTTGAGTCTTGGCATTGCCACTTACCACTAACTTTGTGACCTTGGACAGTTTCTCTATTTCCTCATCTGTTATTTGAGGGTGTCTCTTACTTCCTGGGGTTACTGTAGGATCAAATGAGACAATATGTGCAAAGCACTTAGCATGGGGTCTGTCACAGAGAAAGCACTTCATCGATGTTATCTATTATATCATCTTGAGAACACTATTCATTCATCAAATATTTCTGAAGCCTGTGCTGAATGTAGGCTTGGTACCAGAATAAAATTTCTTCCTTCTTTAATAAGGAAATGTGCACATCTTTTCTGTTTGGGAGAAACATTTACTTCCTCTCTCCTAGTCAAAAGCATTGTAATATTGTACAAAAATCTGGAGGAGAATAAGGGGTGAGGGATCCCCTAGAGGGATTTGACTCCAGGAGTCACCGTGCTCATGAAGAAGCCCCAGCAACAGAGCATTTGCATACCCAGGACCTGGGACTGCAGCTCACAACACACAACAACACACAACCAAGAGAGAACAGAATTGAAATTAAGGTGAGAGTTTCTTCTGTGGCACTGGTTGGTTGTTGTTGATGGAGAAGTGTGTGTTTGTCCCTGTGTTCTAACTTGTACAACTTTATGACAGCCTGGTGGGAGGGAGCATGGTACTCTTGAGAGGAAGCATTGGTTGAATATTTTAGAGCTGTGTTCACTATAACTCATTAAAAAAACAATTAACTAGAAAGGGAAAGAGAGATTTCCCAGGATTCCTACAATGATGGTGTGTTAATTTTATTAGCAGGTCAAAAAATATATTTTTAGAAATAATGACTATCACAGTAAAACTTACACAGTGATTATTGCATGCCAGGTTTTATTTTGAATTCTTTCTACATATAAATTTCTTTAATCCTAACAACCAGCTTCTGGTTAAAAGATACTATTACTATCTCCAGTTTCCAGAAGTGGATACTGCGGCACAGAAATGTTGACTATTAATAACTTGTCCAAGATCATATGTCTGGCCAATGGTAGAGATTCTGCCCAAGAAGTCAGGTGCTAAAGTCTAATTCTTTTTAGCCAAATTCTGTATCACTTTCTAGAGTAAAAGCCTGGGATAGGGAAATTGAGACCCAAAGAGGTTAAGTAACTTGCTGAAGTCAGACAGCTAAGAAGTAAGAGAGCAGGGAATCAAACTCAGCTCTTTCTAGGTTCAATGACTGTACCCTTAGGAGTTATTCATGTTTTTTCTCTTTCCTCATTCAGTTTCCTAACAGATTATCATGAAGGCTTAGTGAGACAAGGTATGTGGGTATGTTTAGCAAACTATAAAGCAACATACAAGCTGTTGTTTGTAAATTAGATTGAAGAACTAGAGGGGAAACAGGAAGAAACTCACCTTGCATTTGAGGCGCAGCAGACAGACCTACACCCTTGCAGCGAGGAGATAAATTAGTAGCGATGCAAAGGAAAATCAGGTGGGATCTTAAAACCAGACAGAGTGGAAGAAGGGAACATTTCTTTTTTAGTGCTAAATGTGCTGAGTGATAAAAGCAACAGACCCAGCGCTTTGTTCTCTGTGACCACGGCTCAGAACCCAATGCTGTTAAAACAACATCTTCAGAAACAACAGTAGCAACTTCATTTTAGCCAAAGACTAAAATACTTCCTTTTTCTCACCGAACTTTCCTTTCTTCAAGCAGTTTCTGAGCATTTCTCCAGGTGATTGGCTCTTTTCAGACACCTCTGCAGAAGGGTTCTAATTTGCATCACCTTATGGAAATCTTCATCTTGAGCTACATGGCTCCTCTGGGCTGTAGTGAGCCCACAGAATCGCACTTACTGATGATCTGAAAGTGGTACAAAGACTGACAGCTCTTCCCTCCCAATTATAGCCCCCCTTTCCCAAAATACTGGCATCTGCCAAAGCCCCAGTTGTTTTCCATGGGGGCAAAATTGCCTCTCTCTCTCCTCAAGCTAACTTTAATTGTACATTCCTTTCATCTGTTCAAAATCTGATTTAAATATGAATTCCTAGAACAGAAATATCCAGCACTCAAAAGATTGTAACCTCGTTACAGTTTGTCCAACCACACGGTGGTCATATTATTCTCCTCTATTTGGTGATGTCTTGTCAAAAGAGACTAAATGACAATGTTTGGTAAAATAGCAACATTAATCACAGTCAAAGTGATTTATTATTAATCTACCATACTGTGGCTGTCCCTTGGTTATTTGTGAATATGTATCAAGCCCAAACTTTGAAAATTTGATAATTGGTTTCTTGCAGTTTCATTATTTCTCCCTTCTCTCTGAGTTTGATGTGTGTGGAAAGTTTTTCAAATATGTGTCCAGGAAATGAATCTTGGACTCAAAAACAGGCAGAGCAAGAAAAAAAGCCTTGGTTATTAGTTTAACAAATAGTTATTGAATGTCTTAACTGTGTTAGGTATAGCCCAATGTGCTGAGAATATAGCAGTGAACAAGGACATAGTCTTTGTCCTCACAAACTTACAGGCTAGTGGGGCAAAAACCAATGAAAGAACAAGAAGAGACATATACATTTTATACATTGCAATAAATCCTTAGAATGAAAAAAGCAGCCATATTGCAAAAGAAAATTATGGAGGAAAAACTTAGAGAATATTCTGTGATGACTCAACTCCAAAACTTAGTGTTGTGGATGAAAAAAAGGTCAGGCATAACACCCACGTGTTTGGCCAACCCACAGTTGAAGCAGGTGCTACTTCTTCGACAATATGCTAGTAGATCTAGCAGTAAAATATACCATATGCTTGTGGTGAGTTTTCTGAGAGAATTTGTCTTGAAGATATGTAATATGTATACAGTTAATACATTCCTCGGAAAATGCTAAAAAACATTCTGGTACTCCTCTTTTTTGGATTGCTATGGCCAGGATGCTGTGGACCATGGAGTTCCTCTCCCTCCTCCTAGACACTGACTCCAGATTCTTGTAGTGAAACTCATTTTCATGCATTGGGTAGATAAGTCCCCTAAAGTTGGGATCTGATGCCTCTCAGACTCAATATCCAGGAGAAGAAATATGAATAGAAGTAGAAAAGTAGGATAGCACGCTACTGACAAAGTAGGAAGAAGTGCTCCATCACTTTCCTCAGCAGGTACACTAGCCCAGTGACTAGTCTCAATTCACTAGTGAAGACCCACCATTTCCCTCCATTTCCTGTTTCTGCTCATGATTCTCTTTCCATGCGGGAATCCTTAAGGATGGAGCCAACTTCTATTAACTTTGTGGTTTGGTCTTATTTTGCAGGTGGCAGTTTCTAGCAGCTTGTTACAAAACCTTGAGGTATCATCCCTGAACTGACTCAGGTGCCACAAACCCCTCATAAATCCCACATTGTATTGTCAGAGTCCTTATCACACAAGATCAATAGTTATTCTCTTACATAAAACCCCATCAAGGGTCTCCTATAACTTGTTATACTAAGATCAAGCTAGATACAACAAGAGTTTCAGTTTTCTACTGCTCTGTAACAAATGATCCTAAAACTCAGTAACATAAAATAATGATTTATGATTATCTCTCATTATTCTGGAATTCATGGGCTCAGCTAGGTGGTTTTTGTTTGTAATCCTTCATATAGGTTCACCCAGAAGGTGTCATCTGAAAACTTCTTCACTCACATGTCTGGTGCCTGGACTAGGATGGCTGGATCAGCTGGGGCTGGTCAGACATCAGTTACTTTATGCAGCACCTCTATGTGGCTAGCATGGGCATCCTCATAGCATAGTGGTCATAGTGTAGGCAGGCTTCTAACATGGCCACTGGCTGCATCAGAATTGGTGTTGCCAGTGAATATGGAATATGGAATATGGAATATGGAAGCTGCCAGTCTCTTAAGGCCTGGGCCTGGAAACTGGCATCAGGTCACTTGTGTCACAGTCTGTTGATCAGACACCGTCACATTCAAAGGCAGGGGATATATATTCTTGCCTTTTAAGGGAATGAGTGTCAAAGAATTTGTGGCCATCATCAATCTGTCACAAATCTATTGCCCCTTTTATATGAGAGCCTTTAATATATATGAAGAAAGCAAGTATAGACCATTATATTTTTTCTTTACAGGCCATATTCACCAGTTCCTTTAACCTTCAGATCCTTCACATCCTTGCCAACTCCTATATGTGTTCCAAATTGTCAAAGTCTCACGTAAAACATGGTTTTCAGGTCTTGATTCATTATCCCTGATGTAGTTGTTCCAGTACAGAGGAATGGACTGATCACCATCTCTTTTCTGGAAAATATAATTCTATGTATGCAGCCTAAGTCAGCATTTCTTTTGTTTTTATTAGCCATGTTATACTTTTGATTCATATCAAGCTAAAATGACATTTTAATTATAAAAAGTAATTGCAGCAAATGTGTAAAATATGAAACAACACAAGGAGAAAAATAAGATCATCTGTATACCTACCACTGAGAATTAACCACTGCTACCTTTCTGGCTTTTTTTCCTATTAATACCTGTGCATAAGTGTGTGTATTCTGTGCCCTGCTTGTTACCCACTTAACAAAATATTATGGGCATTTTCCCCACATGAGTATTTGTCTTCTGTAGTGGCGACATCATATCACATTTTGCGGTCAAGAGAAATATTTACATCTTTTTCGGTTGAAATGCAGTTAATCCAGATTGTCTTCATTCTGTACTTCTGTAGTTTTTAATATTAACCTAAATGTAGGACTTTACCTTTTTTTTGTTAAAAATTATATGGTTGCTTTTAAGGTAAATTATTACAGTCGGTTATAACCTTTCAAGTCTCGATTTTATCAACAAAACTTTCCCAGATTTCTGTAATTTAAAAATCAGTGAGTATTATAATCACTGATATATAATTAAAAATAGGATAGAGCCTCCTAGCGTTTCCCTGGAGACCACCCTCCAAGTTTCATTACTCCATTGATCAAACACTCTTTGGCTCTGATCAGTTAATCATCTGAGTAGTACTATCATGTGACTTGTTTCCCCATTTGAAAACAAGAATTTTCAACACTAGGAGAAAAGACTGCCAATCATTTTGCCATTTGAATATATTCTATCTGTCATGTTCCCTTTTATGTCCATCTCATAATTTTATTAAAGAAAAGAGATTGGAGTGATTTGGCCTAACTTCTTTTTGGATCCATGCTGTTGTCTTTTTCTATTGTGTTTAAAAACCAACAGTTTAATTTTTCAATGATTAAATATATATCCTTGGACTATAGATAACAAAACCTATTTTTAAAAATCCAGATGCATTTCCAATTACCCACAGTCCTTCAAAGTGCACCTCCTGTGACTTGACATTCTCATCTTTAAGTCCTTTAAGTTCACTTCAATGTGGCTCAGTTGGGAAAAGTGATTTGGACTCACTCAAAGCAGTGATGAGCTTTCTTCTATCTTATTTATCTCAGATTTCTGAACCCTGAAAAAACATTTGTTCTACCCTCTTTGTATGAAGATTATTTTCCCTGTAAGGGTCAAGGCAAAATAGAAGTAGAAGTAGAGTAGTTGTGCTTTCTCTCTATCTCCTGTTCCCATTACCCCCTCTGCTTCAAGTAATGGATCCATTTTTTTTCCTCTCTAAATTACCTGAGCGCTCACACATCTTGAGATTCTCCAGAGTGACTAACATCATGCGTTACTTGTTATAGGTGTATTAGAACTCTTTTGGTTGCAAGGGACAGAAATCCAACTCAAACTTGCTGAAACCAGAAAACCTTTTGGAAACAGAACTATACAATGACTTGATTCAACATCAGACAAGCTTTCAATCCAGCTAGCTGTAGAGATGCAAATAATACCATCAGGACTTGGATTCTCTCTCTCCATCTCTATAAGGTGCATCTCTCCCTGATTTCACTTGGAGAAAGTCTCCCTCCACATAGGAGCTCCAGAATTACATCTTCACAGTGCCAAGCCCTGGGAAAAACAAAATTATTCTTACTTGGTTGCCCAAGCACAAGTCCCAGGGTCAGCTCTAATTGACTCGGTTGGCTTGAATTATGTCATGTGCCCATTCCTGAGCCAATCACAATGACCCTGAGCTTATTACTCTCTGGTTGGCCTCACCTTGGTCACTTGCCTACCACAGTGCTTGGGCTACAGTGAACTCTACAATAAGGAACAGTGAGAGAGTGAGCTGGATGGACAACAAAGAGAAGTTGGATGGACAACAGAAACTGCCTAATGTGAACTAGGACCATGGAGGAGATGTCAATCAAAGCAGAAATAAGGGGAGAAATGCCCTGACTGCTCTCTCTTAGTCCTCCAGTCTCCCAATATTGCCTCTCATTGGCTAGGTCAGAAGGCAGCTGGCAAGAAGTCTGGAAAATGTCATTTTCAGGACAAAAGAGAGGAATGTATCTGACACCGAGGAGGCAAATGAATGACACCTTCCTTGTAGCAAGAAATAAAGATTGAGATTGCTTTCCCATGGAAAATTAGCAGCTTCTTAATCCTTTTCTTTGCTATAGTAGAAGAATTTGAAGCCTTTCTGCTATTGAGGAAAGGGAGGCTCAGTTTTTCAGATTTTGTCCATAGGTCCTAGAGGCTACTGAGACAGCCAGGTGGGAGGAGGTTCCCAGGGAAACTCCAGCCAGCCTGCACACTGGGGTGGAGCCTCAGGAAGTTCACAGTTTGCAGCAGGAAGGAGCCTGGCCCCTCCTCTTCCTGTTTGGAACCTGGGATTAGAACACATGGCAGGAAGGGCGCTAGCAGGGACTCTGGCCTAGTGAGAGTCCTTGTTTCCCCCTTTCTTCCTTTTCACCCAGTAAAGCCCTGTCTTACCATTCAAATTGTCTACGAGCCTGAATTTTCATGGCTGTGGGACAAAGAACCCTATTTTTAGCTGAACTAGGAAGTCCTGCAACATTTTTGGCACCCAACATGAGACTCGAGAAACAGTGAGTGAAATGGGGACTCAAAACCTCTCACTGTTGCTTCTAAACCTTTTCATCCTCGGACTTCTGAACATGGGGGAACCATGCCCCTACCCGCTGTCACTCCTGGGCCTTTTCATGGCCTTTTCTTTCCTTTTTCAGGAGCTAACCAGCAAGCAGCAGCTCCCTGCCACTGCCCACTCCCTGCCAGCGCCAGGACACATGGCCCAAGGGTCCCACACAGTTGGCTGGCTAGTTCCAAGCCACAAGCTGCCAGAGCCTACCCCTTCCCCAGTCAATGGGTTTTACTCCATTGGGCAGTAATTAAGCTTAAACTTTTCTCCCTGGTGGAGGAACCTGTTGCATAAGTATAAGAGGTTCTTCCCCAGGCATTTAAAAACTGTTTCTTTTCTTTCTTCTTCTTCTTCACCCTGTCTGCAGTTAAATTTTACATATTTTTTTTAGGAGATGTTTTACTAGGCCAGCTCTGATCAACTGTCACTGTGTGTAGTCCCTTGGAAGTTTTGGTTGTGAAATCAAGCCTCCATCTTGTTTTACATCCTGAGGGCACGACTTGTAACTCCTGTGGCAAGGCTTTGTTTAGCAATTCTGCCTTAGGGAATAAGTTTCTTTCTGGTTTGGAATCTGCATGTTTTCCTAACTCTGTCTCCCGAAGGACCCCATCCAGCAACGGGGTTTTCTTCTGCCTGTCTGTGTATGTACTATGTGTGATGTCTGTGAAAAGAGCCTTAATACTTTGGCCTAAAGGAAAACAAGTGCTTGGATCTAATATTTTTAAAAGGGAATATAAAATCTGTTGTACCTTTCAGTTCATGTAACTTTAAACTTTGAGAAATAAAAGCAGTGCTAAAGACTACCGGTAAAACGCAGGTCAGATGCAAGGTTTGTTAAGTGTTTTGAGGTTACAAACTGCTTTTTGGGTTTTGAGAACTATTTGACTTGTGGGCTTCACAATTGGTAAGGCCTGGGGACATATGGAATTAACCATGCCCTTAACTAAGAAGGCAAACCTTGGCTGCAGTTAGCACACATTTAAAGCAACTTACCAAGTTTTACCTTAAAGTTAAAAATTGCTAGGAGTAAATTGAAACTACTAGAAATAGATTTACATGCAAGGTGTGTAAGAACAGTAAAATGTGTTTTTTAGTAAACAGTTATCAGAAGGCATGGAAATATAAACTTTTGCCTAGGGTTAAAGGATTGTTTTGAGTTAAATTAGGAAAAAGCTGAAGGTTCAAAGAAGTGGCAGAAGAATTGTGGAAATTAATCTTAAGAAGAGGTTCTCTGTGTGAAGATATTGACTAAATTCAAAAAGGGATATTATATGGTTTTTCTGTTAATTGAGCATTAAAATAAAAGCATAACAAGGTTTTCCTAAAGTGCTAACCTGCTCTTTGGCAAAATTTGTAAAGGGTTATAAAAGGTTTTTCTTCTTTAAAATTTCTGAGTCATCATTTTGGCAAAATAAATAACTTAGGGTAATCTGTACTTCTATTTCATAATATCAAGTGTTTTCAACCTCAAAGATATTTAACAGGCTTCCCCAAATCAAACTTCAGTTTCAAAATTGTCTTTCCTGAAGCCTGGCTTTTTGGATGTTTCAGAGGGCCCCGGAAACATTCAGAAAAAAGAGGTAAACAGGATTATTTGACATGTTTAGGTCCATGGGATTGCCAAAATGATGCTCGATCTTCTTTAGGTTGTATTTTTGTAAATAATGTTAATATATGTTCCACAATTTTATGGAATTTAAAACATTCTAATGTCCAAAGTATATGCTGTCAATCATAATTAAGGTTGTTAAGCTAAGTTATTGTAAACCATGGCGATAACCAAACTTCTTTGTCAATCGTGTTTCTAACTGTAACTACCCTGGACATTTTGCTATTCATATACAATTGTTGTCTTGTTTTAATCGTTTTTGAAGATGGTTTATAATGAGCTATAGAACTTTACAGGTGCTCTCAAGTACAGGCTTCTTTTAGAGATTGTAACATTGGAATAAAGGAAAATGTACAGGACTCATAAAGAGCTGAAATGTTCACAAATTTCAAGCAAAACAAGATTTAACTAAATGGACTGAACTCAGGAAGCTGAAGCAAATCTTTTTGACTTTTGCTTGGAATATTGCTGATCCTTGTTTTGTTTTTCACAGTCAAAGAAACTTATTTTGAACTATTTACAGTCTTTAATAAGTAAGGTGTATACACTCCTGTGATTAAAATTTGGAACATGTTAGTTTCTCTCTGCATGGTTTCTCTAGAATTTGGAAACTATTTGTGAGTATTCTTATGGCAATATAGTTGTTTGCCTCAGTGCAATAAGAATCCATTTTTCTTTTGCAACGGAACACAATTAGAGAAAGTGGTTATTTTGCCAAGGCTTTGACTGGAAGGGTATGCTTCCTTTTAAGGAGTCAGGCTCGACTTGTGGAGCTGATAAAAGCCCAGTGGGGAAACTGGCCTCATACCCTTGTCTACACAGTCCCTGTACATGGTTACTGACCTGTGGTCTGTAAAGAATGTCACTTTCTAACAGGTCTAGGAGCTCCAATTTTATCTTGGGACCTTAAGAGGAGAGAAGAACCCAACTCACAGGTGTTTGAGGATGCAAACCCATGGTTGGGCTCAGCTTTAAAAGGTCTTATCTGAGACTCCTTGTGGAACAAATTTCCTTTAAAGCAATCCAAAAGGCCTATGTGAAATAATTGTTCTTGCTGCACTTTATGCAAATAATCAGGCCAAGTATAAGACTAATGTCTATTTTTCAAACCACTCAGTTCTATGATGATTTGTGTTTTTAACAAACATGAGGACTGTAGAGAGAGAATTTATGTTCCAAAACTTACCATGCATTTGTCATTAAATCCTAAACTAATTAGTTGTTTGTAAGTTTAGACTAACCCTGCTTGTCCTGTGAACCAACCAGCAATCCCTGTCTGCAGCTCAAAAATAACAAAAGGACGGGTAATGCAAAAATCTGGATCAATATCCTAGTTCTGAGCAATTATCATGCAAATCCTGCCAGGTGATGGGAATAAATAGGATGCCTATCACTCAGAGGTTTCCTCTTTGAGAAAGTAAGACCAAGGGAGCTAATCAAAGCCAAGCACCATGCACCCAAATCTTAGCTAGCGTAACTATAGCCACCAGTTATCTGGGTATGTCACAAGGCATCCTTTCCTCTCCCTTGTTGGAGGAGGACTCAGTTCCATAGTTTCACCTTAGCATTTGGCTTATGACAAGGAGTCCATGCAACCCCCTTAGAGGCACATTTTTGTCCCAAACTCAATTCCCGGCTTCAGGTCAAAACCCTAGGAAGGATAACTGGATCTAAGGGATCCAGAGGCAGATGACAACAGAGGTTAAAAGGCACAGTGCAGGTCAGTGTGGCTGATTCCTGCCAATTAAGCCAAACCCAAGCTTCTTGTTTCATGGATAAAAGCCATGTTAATATCCATGGCATACATGAGGTCTAGGGAACTCCAAGGCTACTGACGGTAGCGGGGATAGAGGCACAGGTGAGAGTTGACAATTCTTATTCTCAAGGCCCTCCCTGCTTCATGAGTGCAAGCCACTTTGGCACTCATGACAGGACCAACCAAGGTCACCGGGACTCAGGGATGCAAGGATGGAAGAGTGAAAGAGCATGCTCTTTCCTCTCTCCCTTATGTACCCTGGGTATCTGCTAGGAGTATCTGCTAGGAAGAGAAGGAAACCAGGGATGCCTGCTCCTCTCTTTCTAGATAGGTAGCCATTCATCTTCAGTCTGTACCCCTTTAGAATGTATCCTGAACCCCTGGGGCTCCTTTGAAAAAATACCCTTTTTTTCCCTCTCTTTTCCTCTGTCTTCTTTTCACAGATAGGTAATTGTGTCTCTGTACTATGGGACATTCACCTCAGATGCATCCTCCAAATTGGGAAGAGTTAATTTTCCAAACCTTAAACTGATTGGCTTAGGATTGGGTTCAGAGGAAGGGAACCTGGAAGCCCAACATTCCAGCAAAAGGGTAAAGTTTTTTTTGCCAGTTGGGCTTTTGGCCGCCCTCTCTCTGTGCAAACTGGTAAAAGTCCTCAGAATTTTTGAGCTGTCTTTACTCTGCCCCTTGTTTCATTTTCATACTTGTGTTCTAATAACCTGGTTTATCTGTCCTTGCCTTCAGGCTATCAAACTGAACAGTCATGTGACTGGAGTCTCTGACGATGGCCCCTTTTTCTGGGAACACTTAGGCCTCTAGGGAAGCTCTGACTGCCGTTTCCCCAAAACAGAGCCCCCTATCAGCAGGAAGCAGTTAAGATTGCACTTCATCCTTATCCTTAATCTAATGGTAGTTAGATGTACTTCTTCAGGGTGGGTAATGAGATAGTCAGGTGGGAGGGGGTGCCCAGAGAAACTCCAGCCAGCTTGAGCACTGGGGTGGAGCCTCAGGAAGTTTGTGCTGTGTGCGGTGGGAAGGAGCCTGGCCCCTCCTCTTCCTGTGTGGACCCTGGGATTCCAAAGGTTGGTGGGAAGTGCTCTAGCAGGGTCTCTGGCCTAGCGAGAGTCCCTGTTTCCCCCTTTCTTCCTTTTTACCCAATAAAACCCTGTCTTACTCACCATTCAAATTGTCTGAGAGCCTGAATTTTCATGGCTGTGGGACAAAGAACCCTGTCTTTAACTGAACTAAGGAAAAATCCTGCAACACTACTAGTGGTCCAGGAGTTACTGTTTTGTTTCTTAGACCATGAAAAGGTCTGAGGGGTCCTGAAGGAAAGGCCAAGCCAGCTGTGGTGATGGAGGTCTACTTGGGGTGCTCAGGGAAGGGGCATTTTATCTTCCAAAACAGAAATGCAAGTCTTGACTTGGTTCGTGAGTGTGAATAGTGTGAGTTATATAGTGGGTTCAGGTAATGAAGGGGAACAGAATTGTCTCTTTGATTTTTGAGTGTGGGATAGCAAGAGTCTGGGCATTGAAAGAATCCTGTAATTCAACATTTCAACTGCTGGCATCACCAAACTGGTATGTTTTAATTGAGCGTCAGCTCTGCTTATAATCCTCCTTCTCCAGGAATTCTTCAGACATTTTGGCGACCTACAGACATTCTGTTAGATCCAAGGCTGCTCTGTGAAATGACTTGTGTTGGGATTCTTTACTGAAAGTTCAATTCGTGCTTCATGTTGTAGTTATATCTTACCACAGAGCATCCAAAAACCTCTTTAAAGAACACAGAACATATCCAACTCTTTGAGTCCCTTTGCCTCAGGAACTTTTGTGTTGCCAAACTAAAGCAGACTCTTGTATTGCAAAGCCCAGGCTCTCTGAAAGGGGAATGTTAGAGGTGCCTCACACAAGCAGCCCGGGGCTGAAAGCAGAAAAGATATGTGTCTGGTTTGGTCTGAACGGTATTAGTCAATACAGAGTTTAAGTCTAAATGTTGCTAACATTTAAAAATGAAGACATTCTACAAATAAGCCCAGATTTCAGGCTTTTACCAGAAAATTGAATGCTCAGTTGATACTGGTTCCACATTCCAGCGCCAGCAATGATGTTGTTCCCTTTAGAAAGCATGCATTTGGCCGGGCACGGTGGCTCACGCCTATAATCCCAGCACTTTGGGAGGCTGAGGCGGGCAGACCACGAGGTCAGGAGTTCAAGACCAGCCTGACCAATATGGTGAAACCCCATCTCTACTAAAAATACAAAACTTAGCCAGGCATGGTGGCATGCACCTGTAGTCCCAGCTACTTGGGAGGCTGAGGCAGGAGAACCACTTGAACCCAGGAGGCAGAGGTTGCAGTGAGCTGAGATTGCACCACTGCACTCCAGCCTGGGCAACAGAACAAGCCTCAGAAAAGAAAGAAAAAAGAAAAAGCACGCATTTCTGGTTAGCCATAGTCTTTACCACTCCCTCTTGTCTTGCTGACCCACACTTGAGAGTCGGTAGCCATTTAATCATGTTGTCCAGTGGGCAGGTGCCGCTCATTGGCACCACCTGCTGGGCCTCTTAGGTATTTAAGTTTCTGACTCAGGTTAGACACAGCTAGGGAGAAAATAGTTCATGTTGTCCAAGCCACTGATTTTTGTGGGCCCTGTGAGGGGAAGAGTTCAACTCCCCACTTTGGGACTTCTGTGAGGTAACTTGTGGATGACTAGGAGACTGGATACTGTGCTCTTGGTTGCTGTGATAGAAATCTCTGGGCTCAAGCCTGGATCTTCTCCCTCAAAGGACCAGACCAACTTAGACCAGAATAACTCAGCTGTAATAAATGAAGACAGAAGACAAGGGGATTTCTCCCTAAAAATTTAGGGTGTGGAAGAACCCTAGTGCTTTTGAAGAGCATTAGAAGGCAGGCTTATAGGATTATAGAACTGGATATCCCTCCAGCAATGTGGGAGAGAGTTCAGAGAAAGTATTGATTAAGAGATATAATATTAATATATAGAGAGAGTTATATAATAGCTTTAAAGATGTTTGGCTATGCCCTCAGGTATTAGTCACAGTTCTTCTGGGAAACAGAACCAACAGATTCAGTCAATCTATCTAGGTATCTATGTATATCTATCTATCTATCTATCTATCTACCTACCTACCTACCTATCATCTATCTATCTATCTATCTATCTACCTACCTACCTACCTACCTATCATCTATCTATCTATCTATCTATCTATCTATCTATCTATCTATCTATCTGTCTGTCTATCTGTCTGTCTGTCTATCTATCTATCTATCTATCTATCTATCTATCTATCTATCTCTATCATCTATGTATCCATCCATCCAATCTTTCTGTCTAGAGAGATGCTGGATACCTGGGAGAGCCAATGAATAACTACTGTCTGAATCTCAGTTGGAGCTAGAGTCTACAGCCAAAAGCAGAAGACCTATGTCCTATCTCAGATACCATCAGGCATAGAGAGCGAATTCTTTCTTAGCCTTTTGTTCTCTTCAGGACTTCAGTGAATTGAATGAGGCCCACCTATTTTGAAAAGGAAACTGCTCTACTCAGTCTACTGATTTAAATGTTAATCTCATTCAGAAACACTATCACAGACACACCCACAATAATGCTTCACCAAAAACTTGGGCTCCCTATGGTCCAGTCAAGTTGACATATGAAATTAACCATCATTCCTCATGCCTCGCTATAGTGAGAGCTGGGGTGAATCCCATCCTCCTATCTGCAGGGCTGGCTGTATGTTTTTGCTTATGTGCTGTCACCAAGGAACAGTTTCTCTTTGTTTTGTCATTGTGTGAAGCTGCATGCCTGAAATGATCTGATGATGATTTTTCAAAAAGCCTTCAGCACAGAGCTGCTTTTTTTGTTTTTTGTTTTTTTGTTCGTTAAGAGCAGATGCTCTAATAGGCTGTCTCCTATTGCATGGGAAAGTACAAAGGAAGTGATGGAGCCACCATATATTTCCAAATATCTGCTGACATTCCTGGGGGATGCTGCAGTAACTCCTAAGGCTGCCTTTATTTTATCTGCGTAGCCCAGCCCATGCACTACCTTCAGAGTTATTTTCCCAGATCCTAAACCTAATCATGCTTCACTCATTTACAGTCTATCTCTGGATGTCATGCCTTCCTGTGGAGCCTGGCCTCTTTGACTGGGCGTTCTGGCATTCTAGACTCTTCCTGCATTGCCAGCTTCATCTCTCCATCACGATGTGCTCTGCTCAATTTCCCAAATATTCTGTTCCCTGCTCCTTTCCAGGTCTCTGTTTACCCTGCTTCTGCAGCCTGAGTGCTTTTTTTTTTCTCCATTCTGCTCCTTGAACTCCTGCCAAACTCCAATTTTGACATCAAAGCCCACCTTGAATGCTGCTTGTCTCTAAAGCCATCGCTGGCATTTCCAGTACGTATTGCAGTACTTTGGATCTCTATCCTAGCACCTTCCCCGAATTACTATATGAATGCTTCACTTCCCCAACTAGAACCAATACTTCTCAAGGGCCACAGAGCCATCCCCTTCAAGAGAATTTGGACAAGAAGAAAATGAGGTGAATATTCTGAGTGTTAAAGTATCAAATCAATTCAATAGGCCACAAAAGTCATATACAAAGACCACTTAAGTAGTCAGAATAATTCTTGGTTCAGAGTGCAACTTGGTTGAAGCTGTTTTTAAAGCAGCATTCATCACCCTGTAATCTAGAGGTGGCAGAGGTGTGTTTGTGTGGAAGAGTTCATTATCCTATCCTATCTTCCCTTTGGTGGTTTGCATGATGAGTTAGCATACTCAAGGCTCTGAGAAGTGCTGTAATAATGAGCCCTTTTCACTTTGTTGAATCTAATATTTCTTGAATTTATGACTTTCTTTTTCATAGTACACTATGAAATTTTGATTTTTTTCATAGGACATTGTCAATATCTACTGGACTAAAGAAATTCTCTACTAATCAGAAAAGGAATTGATCTGTATTGAAGCTGGAAAAAAGAAAATCAGAGGAGCCAATGCTGTCAGAGTCCATCCAAGGGCCATTTAAAGATGTGCTGACCAGAGGTCTGGGCTGTCAGGTCCTGCCAGCAGGTAGATTCCTTCCAGTAACGTTCCTTGACCTGATACTATCAAATCACTTTAGTAGGACAAGCAACTTTCCTTATTCTTATTTCATGCTTTCTAGACAACCTGATTATACTTTAGTTTTGTAAGTAAATTTCTTACATGAAGGAAATAATCTGGTCTCAGGATGGGATGTTTAAACCCCTTGCAGTTCTATTATGGTAATAAATTGGCATTCTGGGCTGTACGTCAGTCCCCTGTGACCTTGATTAGTGAGACTCCATCCCTGAGATCCTTATTCATTCTTAGTAGAATAAAACAAAATCATATTTCACAACCTGTGAGGCTGTGAATGATATTCTATTACCGTGGTGAATAATAATAATGGCAATAACTAGCATTCATAAAGCATTGTTTTGGTTATCTGTTGCTGGATAGCAAATCACTACTTAGTGGCCTAAATCAGAAACAATCATTTTATTATTTCCCACTGTTTCTGTGGATCAGGAGTTTTAGAAGGGCTTGGCTGAGCACCTCTGGCTTGGGTTGCAGTCAGACAATGACTGGAGCAGCTGAGGGCTACTGGCATCTCTCTCTCCATTGTAGACTTGAGGCCTCCATATGGTCCCCCCATGTGAGCTGGTTAGGGCTTCCTCCAAATATGGCAGCCCTAAGACTCCAAAAGCAAGATTCCAAGTGAACTAGGTGTAAGATCTATCAACTTTTCTGGTTTATCCTCCGATTCAAAGGGAAGGGCAACATACTTCACCTCTTGGCAGGAAAATGCCAAAGTTTTAAAGAACATATGGGATGGGAGATAATGTTGTGGAGTTTGGAAATACAACCAATATAAGCTGTAAACCCTGCGTATATGCAATGCCTTTACTAAATCTCTCTCTCTCTCTCTCTCTCTCACACACACACACACACACACACACACACACACCCCTTATTAATTCCTCACAACAAATCCATGAGATAATTCTTATAATTCCCCATTTTTACAGATGATGAAACTGAGGCTCAGAGAGGTTAGGTCATTTGTCCAGGTACTTGCAGTCCTCTAGTTGTAGGGTTGGGTTTCGAAATCAATGTACATTCTTAAACAGTACACTCCACTGCCTCCTGACACACCAAGGTAAATGCCACCCTGGGAAGTTACTGGAAGCCTGTCAGCCAGTCTTCCTAGTGACTACCACATTACCATACATAGTAAGTGTGGTGGGAGAATATTTCAAAGTATTAACCAGCATGCCTTCCTCCTTAAACAATCACATTCCTTTACTTCTGCCCTGAGGGTCTTTCCGTCAAGGAGACCCTGCCTGCTTCCTACCTCCTCGGGTCCAGATAATGAGACATGAGCCACCCATTTATAAAACCAGAAAGCAAAGGCCAAAGCTACTTGTTTATTAAGTGTCTAAACTGCTTTTTGACTCCATAAAAGTGTCCTAGTGAGACTGACACTCGGACAGTCTGTCAATGCTTTGCCCATGGGTCCCTGGATCCCTCGTTACTGTTGTATGCTCCCACCCCTTCGGTGTTCCTGAGCTTCTAACAGCCAGCACTTGCGGCTCCTTTTTGCATATGTTTGAGTCCACTCTGCCCAACTGCACAAGAAGATAAGGAGCCTGGGCACTGAAGCCTCCCTGACTGGTCCTTAGCCAGTGCCTGAGGGTGTGGGAGTGTGAGGGTTCAGCTGCCTGTCCTCTGGTTGGGACAACTCTGTGGGTGACACTCTCCAGAGCATTCCTGTGGGATTGGGTGAAGCGCCCCTCTGTGGGACTTTTCATGAAACTGCACCTTTGATTGGCTTCCTTCCCCTCCTTCCCCTGATTCCCTGCCTCCCCTATGGGTTTCTCTGGGTGCACCATCTTTGATAAGCCACTTAGAGCCCGCTTCTGGGGAGCCTGAGCTAAGACACCAAAGATGGGAAAAGAGAGAAGGGAAGTGCTGGAGAAACTTCTTCAGTATAGGCCAGGTCCTACGCCACATCAGGGGGCTACAGGGAAGTCGAGCCAGCCTGGCCATTCTCATTGTGCTTCAGAGAGTAGACTGGCTTCCTGCCCTGATAACAGCAGCTGGCCAGTCACCTGTCAGCCTCAATTCAGGAGTCTCTTCTCAATTGTCAGTCTAACCTTCCTACTATGGACACACTTGCCTCCCACTCTGTTAATGGTACCAGCCCCCTGGAATGGAAACTGGACCCAAGCTACTTAAAGGAGGGTGGTGGTCTGAGGGTAAGTCCCTCACAACTTACTCCACCTAACACTCTCTCACTCATGCCAGACTAAAATGATATTTGATAGAACTCATTCAATATCTCCCAGACCAGACGCAGAAGCTCACACCTGAAATCCTAGTGTTTTGGGAGATCAGTGCAGGAGGATCACTCCAGGCTAGGAGTTCAATACCAGCCTGGGAAACATAGTGAGATCCTGTCTCTACCAAAAAAATAAAAATAAAAAGCCAGGCATGGTGGCCTGCACCTGTAGTCCTAACTACTTGGGAGACTGTGGCAAGAGGATTGCTTGAGCCCAGGAATTTGAGGCTGCAGCGAGCCAGGACTGCATCTCCAGACTGGGCAACAAAACAACAGCCTGTCTCTACAAAAATAAAACAAACAAACAAAACAAACAACAACAGCAACAACAATTCCACAGACCTGGGGCAGGGTTGGAACCCACAATGAACTAAGAGTTAGAATTCTTGAGCACTAGTGCCAGCTTAGTCCCCTGACTAGCTGTGTAACCTGTTTTCTCAACTGCAGTATATAGGCTCTGAGATCCCTTCAGCTCTAAATGCCTGTGCTTTCATATGACATGTTCAGTGCCTCCGGAGAGCTTATAATCTTGTTAGGGAGACACGACACAATTAGAAGGCTGTATATGACAGACTGGAGCACAAAGCTGAAATCAGTCCAATTAAGAGAGAAAAAAACTTTGTGCAGAAAACAAATACTGTACAGTGGCTGATTAGGATGGGAGGATTTCTGTGGGACAGAGTCTTCAGGAAAGGATTCAAAGAATTATTTGAGAAGAGCTTTGGAGGATGACTATTGCTTATGAGGAATGGGGAAAGCCACCATAGTCTTATGCATACAATTGTTACCTGGGTGTGAAATGAGGGCAGAGACAAGGGACAGCAGAGAATGGAATCCTGGTTATCATTTAATTGCTGTTTAATTCACTCTAAGTGAATACAAGAGCACACACTGCTCCAGTTATAATATGCTGGTTATTTACAGGGCTGTGTTTCTATTCTCCCAGGCTTCACAAACATCACTGGAAATCTGACATTCAGAACTAACATTTCCAACCCCCTAAATTTTAATTAAAGTAATTATGTTACTAACAGAAGCTATAATTTATCTTCTCCTTGTGTTCACAAAGAGGAAAAGGCAACTTTGGCCGAGCATATTTTCCCTGACTCTTATTCCTGGTTTGCTGCTTCTGGTGGTAGACATGGGGGCATCTTTCTTTGGTCTGGGTGGTCCAGAGGCACTATGCTTTCTATAGTGCAGAGAAGCCTGTTCTGGCTATTAGGAATAACTGTGATACTGAGACCCAAATGGGTTGAGTCTTTTCATTCAGGAGCAGCCGTGAGCCAAGGGAAAGTCCTTCTGGCAAAGCTCTTATTGGCATAAGACACTTTGTGTGTGTGTGTGTGTATGTGTGTTTTCCTGGCATTGTTGGGGATAAGAAACTCAGTGATTTAGATGAAAACTTTCCGTGCAATTAACTTCCTCCAGACTAAAGCAGGTGCTGAAGGGAACTACTGGGCCAGTCTGCTTAGTAAATATCCCCAGACGTAGAGCAATTCAATGGAAATAATTACATCAGGTCAATTAAGCAGAACTCAGACCTCCTCCTGTTAGCCTTTTTGAATTTTTTATTTCCATGAGTCAGATTTCCTCAGGATTTAAACTGCTTCACCTCTAGAAAGAGGGTGTCTCTGGGGAAATCTTACTGATTTGTGTGGTGGTGGTTGTTTCTGAAGAAAGGGGCCCCACTCCTCAGGCAAGAGCCCTGGGCAGGGCTTAACCGCCTGGGTTGGAATGCTGGCTCCAACACAGTGTAGCCTTATTACCTTAGTCAAGTTATGGAACTCTCTAAACCTTAGTTTTCTCATTAGAAAAACGGGAACAGTGAGAGGGGCCTGTATGTCAGCTCTTTCATAAGAATTGAGAAAATGCTAGCAAAGCTTTGAAAAAAGGGCCTGTATATAATAAATGCTCCATAAACAGACACTTTTGTTAATATTATGATGATAGTTATCAACAGAGAAAAGGGATATATTATACCTGTGCCACCTACAATGATCCAATGGAAAGCCTGTATAAAATGTAGCATGTAGATGTAAGAGCTAATTATGCTCAATTCCAAACATGCAGAATTCAAGAAACCAATATGTGAGTTTATAAAATGGAACAATTGGGGGTGATGTAAGTGCTGAACAAAAGAAGGAACAGCATAATTCAATGAATTCTAAAGACCCTTGGCTGCACCAACTGCCAGTCCATTTGTAGATTACCGAGGGCTTGTCACAAAGGCTGTGAGGGAGGCTGGGAAACTATGCATTGGGGACCATGCTAAGTTGAAAATGAGTCAGAAATGAAGTGACATCGCCTCTAGAATGATAAGGTAAATCAGTAAGAAATGGAATCCAACTGACAAAAATTCAGCTTTTTGTGCAATAATGGCATTTATTGAGAGCTTACAACCTGACAGAGGTATTTCTAAGTGTTTATGTGGATTCCTTATTTAATCCTTACCACAACCTATAATGTTGGTTCTATGATTACCTCAACTTGACATATACACAAATCTTCAGGGATGCACCTGCTACAGAAAATGAAAGTCACTTAATTCTTAAAGGAGCCCGTTTATAGACTGGGGGAGAGCCTAGATCCACCAAAAAGCTTACATGAGGAAGAGGCATACTTAAATCCTAGGAAAATTTGGATTTAGTTGTGTTCATCAATTCTAATGAATCTAACAACTATTTACACGGGGTCTTCTACTTTGCACCAGAAACTTGGTTTGCTGTTGAAGATATAATGGTAAACAAAAATAGATATGATCAGTTTTGGGAAGATGGAATAGATGTACTTTTCTTTACTCCTTCTGCTATGTACAGTAAAACCCCTGGACATTGTCTATAAAACAAACATAAAAGGACTCTGAAAAATGGAAAGAAGGCAGATTTTCTAGGGACCTTAAGACCCAAGGAAATGACACAGTGGTGAGTTCCCTGGGTTTTCTTAGAGATGAAGAAACCAGTGACCAAGAAATGCCAGTGGGTGCGGACAATACAATTCCTGCTGTCTCTAGCCAAAGGACCAGGAAAGAGGCAGCCTAACAAGACAGGGACTTTCAGACACTAATGGCTCTACTCTAGCCAAACACCACAGAAAAAACTGTGGCTACCCCCCACCCCCATACTTGCAATGGCTATGTGGGAGGTTAGACCTCCACCCTCTTGAGGCTGTAAGGCAGTGCTGCACTCCCCTGCAGGAATGGTGTCAGAGAGGCCCAGGTAGAAAGCTGAGACTTTCATCTGCTCTGGGTGGTGATGAGGCATCGCTACCTGTAGTGTCAGTAGAAAGCACCTTTACTCCCACCCAGCAATAATGAAGCCACCCTGCGCATCCCTGCTGGGGTAGCGTCAGAGGAGGCCTAGTGGAGAGTCAGGACTTTCACACCCGCCCAGTGGTAATTAAACCAACCCTCTCCCCCCCTAGTTTCTACCCATTTGTGTCAGTGCCTCCCCCGCCCCCACTTTCTACCCATTTGTGTCAGTGGAGGCCAATTGGGAAGCAGTAATGAGCACCTTCCTACCCCTCCCAGCCAGAAAGGTATGAATGGAGGTTTGGTGGGGACAGAAGACTCTCTCACCTCTGTCCAGCCCCACCTACCTAGGTGCCAATGGAGGCCCAGGAGGGAACATGGACATATGCCCCCACCTGGTGGCAACAAGGTGACACCCTCCCCTTCCCCTGCCAGAGCTGAACAGAAGTCAGCTGGAACAGGAGGCTTAAATAAGATCCAGCATCTTATAATACTAAATATACCCAGGTTTTAACCAAAACCCCATTGACATACCAAGAGCCAGGAAGATACCTAATTGAATGCAGAAAGACAATTAATAGATACCAATACCGAGAAGACAGAGATGTTAGAATTATCTGAAGAGTTTTAAGCAGTTATTGTAAAAATACTTCAAAGAGTAATTACAAATGTGCTTGAAACAAATGAAAATATAGAAAATTCAAGCAAGAAAATTGAAGATATAAAGAGTCAAATGGAAGTTTTAGACATGAAAAACATAATCACTGAAAATAAAAATCTCAAAGGATATATTCAACAGCAAAACAGAGGGACAGAGGAAAGATGAATTGAACTTACAGATTGAAAAGTAGAAATTACCCAATTTGAACAACAGAGAGAAAGTAGACTGAAAACAATAAAGAGAATAGTCTTAGGTGCTTGTGGGATTGTAACAAATGATCTAGCATAAATGTTCTAGGAGTCCCAGAAGAAGACAAGAGAAAGGACAGGAATGGAAAAGTACTTGGAAAAATAATGACTGAAACTTTCCCAAATTTGGCAAAACACATACCTACAAAAAAGAAAGACGGGGTTGTGGGGAAAAGAAAGAGATCAGCCTGTTACTGTGTCTATATAGAAAGAAGTAGACATAAGAGACTCCATTTTGTTCTGTATTTGAGATGCTGTTAATCTGTGACCCTACCCCCAACCTTGTCCTTTGCAAGAGACATGTGTTGCGGTGACTCAAGGTTTAATGGATTTTGGGCTGTGCAGGATGTGTCTTTGTTAAACAAATGCCTGAAGGTAGCTTGCTGGTTAAAAGTTATCACCATTCTCTTAATTTCAACTACCCAGAGAAACGTACGGCCAAAGGTCGCAGGGACCTCTGCCTAGGAAAGCTAGGTATTGTCTAAGGTTTCTCCCCATGTGATAGACTGAAACTATGCTGCCAAAAGGTTTATGGAGATGTTTGCATATGCATCTCAAGGCACAGCATTGTCCTTTGAACTTATTCATGTCACAGAGGTTTTTGTTCATATGTCTTACTGCCGATTTCCTCTTTTTTCTTTGATCCTATTGTCCTGCCACTCCCCTGTCTTTAAGATGGTAAAGATAATTATCAATAAATACTAAGGGAACTCAGAGACCGGGGCCGGCGTGGGTCCTCTGTAAGCTGAGCGCCGGTCCCCTGGGCCCCCGCTTTTCTTTCTCTATACTTTGTCTCTGTGTCTTATTTCTTTTCTCAAGTCTCTCGTTCCACCTTACGAGAAACACCCACAGGTGTGGAGGGGCAGGCCACCCCTTCACGGGGTAACTACCTGAAGTGAGGAATATGTTAATTAGTTTAAGGTGAATTTATATATATACACACATATATTAAATCATCACATTATACACCTTAAATGTATACAGTCTTTGTCAAATATACTTCAATTTGAAAAATTAGTTTAAAAAAGACATACCTATTCAAGAAGCTGAATGAATAATAGAAATAATCTCCCCCAAAATCTATAAGTCTCCAAAACAGAATAATCTCTCCAAAAATCTATAGCAAGGCATATCACAAGCAAACTTCTGAAAACTGAACACAGACGGTCTCCTTTTTTTTTTTTTTTAAAGAGACAGAGTCTCACTCTGTTGCCCAGGTTGGAGAACAGTGATGTGATCATAGCTCACTGTAACCTCAAACTCCTGGGCTCAAGCCATCCTCCTGCCCCAGCCTCCTGAGTAGCAAGGACTACAGGCATGCACCACCACACCCAACTAATTTTTTTTTTTTTTTGCAGAGACAGGATCTCACTGCTGGTCTCGAACTCCTGGATGCAAGCAATCTTCCCATCTTGGCCTCCCAAAGTGCTGGGATTATAGTCATGAGCCACTGCACCTGGCCAGAAATATCTTTAAAGCAAGAAGAAGGAAATGATGCATTACCTATAGGAAGAAAATGATTCAAATGACAACTAATTTCTCATTGTCTGCACATAAGAAACCAGCACAACATATTTCAAGTGCTGAATATAAAGAAATGCCAAGCTAGAATTCCATCATCAATAAAAATATCCTGCAAGAATGAAGGGGATAAACCAGGCACAGAAATACAACTACTGCATATTCTCACTTGTATGTGGAATCTAAAACAATTAAAATAATAGGAATAGAGAACAGAATGATAGTTACCAGAGTCTGGGGTTTGGGAATATGGGAAGATGTTGCTTAAAACATACAATGGTTCAGTTAGGAGGAATAAATAATCAGTATTTGAGGTGATGAATATATTAATTAGCTTAACTAAATCATTCCATATTGTATATATGCATCAGAGCATCACTTTGTACTTCATAAATATATGCAATTATAATTTGTCAATATTAAATTAAAAATAGAATGAAGAGGACACGGAGGCATTTTCAGATGAAGAGAAACTAACAGGATTTGTCAGCAGACTTACTCTAAATAAATGGCTACAGGAAATACTCTAAAGGAAATAATAAAAGAAGAAACTTTGTAACATCGAGAAAGAAGGAAGAACACCAGTAAACAAAAATATGGGTAAATAAAATTTTCTTATCTTCTTTAGTTTTCTATATTATCTTTGATGTTTGAAACAAAAATTGTAACACTATCTGATGTGGTTCTAAATGTATGTACAGGAAATACTCAAGATAACTATATCATAAGTGGGGGAGGGCAAAAGAACATAAAGGAAAGTAAGGTTTCTGTACTTCACTCAAACTGGTAAATGAAAAACTGTCAGGCTGTGATAAATTACTTATATTTAATGTGATACCTAGAACAACCACTAAAAAAAAAAACTGTGCAAAGAGATACACTCAAAATGCTATGGAAAAATAAAAATGAAATTTAAAAAATGTTCAAGAAAGTCACAGGGAGGTAGGAAAAACCAAACAGAAAAATGGAAAACAAAGAGGATAAATAGAAAACAAAAAAGAAAATGGCAGAATTAAACTCTAACACATCATTAATTGCATTAACTATAAATGGTCTAAATATACAAAATAAAAGACAGAGATTGGCAGCGTTGTTTAACAAACATGACTCAACTATATTCCATCTGAAGGAAACTCACTTCAAATAGAATTATAAATGTATGATAAAGGATATATTATGCAAATATTAATCTAAAGAAAACAAGAGTGACTATAATGGTAGATAAAGTATACTTCAGAACAAAGACAATTATCAGAGATAGAGATATTATATAATGATAAAAGGGTCAATCTATTAAGAATAGCAAATTTATTTATTTATTTAATTTTATTTAATTTTATTTTTTGAGATGGAGCCTCACTCTGTTGCCCAGGCTGGAGTGCAGTGGCGCGATCTCGGCTCACTGCAACCTACACCTCCCGGGTTCACACCATACTCCCGCCTCAGCCTCCCGAGTAGCTGGGACTACAGGCACCCGCCACCTGGCTAATTTTTTGTATTTTTAGTAGAGATGGTGTTTCACCATTTTAGCCAGGATGGTCTCGATCTCCTGACCTCGTGATCTGCCCACCTTGGCCTCCCAAAGTGCTGGGATTACAGGCGTGAGCCACCACACCCGGCCAAGAATAGCAATTTTAAGTGTGTATGCATCAAACAAAAAAGTTGCAAAGCATGTGAAGCAAAAACTGATATAATTGAAGGGAGAAATTTAAAAAGTCCACAAGTATAGTTAGACATATCAACCCATCTCTTGACAAATAATAGAACAACTAGACAGAAAATTAGCAAGAATATAGAACTCAACAACACCATCAACCAACAGGATCTAGTCAATACTTACAGAATACCTGAACCAACAATAGTAGAATATATTTTGTTTCCAAGTGCTCACAGAACATATGCAAGATAGACCATATCCTCAGTTACACAACAAACCTCAACACATTAAAAAAATTGAAAGCATACAAAATGTATTCTCCTATAGCAATGGAATCACACTAGAAATCAGTAACAGAAAGATAATAGGAAAATCTCTAAACACTTGGCAACAAAAAGACATACTCCAAAATAATTCATGTGTCAAAGAGGGAGTCTCATGGGAAATTAAAAAAAAAAAAATTCAACTGAATGAAAGTGAAAACAGCATATCAAAATTTGTGGGATACAGCTAAAGTAATGCCGAGAGGGCAATTTATAGCACAAAATGCATATACTACAAAAGAGGAAAGGTCTCAAGTCAATAATTTAAGCTACCTTCAGAATCTAGAAAAAGAATAGCAAAATAAAGCTAAAGCAAGCAGGAGGAAGGAAATAATAAAACAGCTGAAATCAATGAAACTGAAAACAGAAAAACAAATGAGAAAGTCATTGAAACAAAGGGCTGATTCTCTGAAATGAGAAATAAGGTTGACAAACTTCTAGCATGACTGACAAAGTAAAAAGAAGATAGCAATATTTGGAATGGAGGATATCACTTGGTCTGTGGTTTCCTTCCTTCCTGCCTGCCTGCCATCTTTCCTTGCTTTCCTTCTTTCTTTCTTTTCTTTACTTTCTTTTCTTTCCTATCTATCTAGTTTTACTATTATGATAATCCAAACATCATAAAATGAATTCGGCTATATTCCCTCCTCTTATCCTGTCTGCAAGAGATTCAATTTTTTTAATGCATTGATGTCTGCATATGCTGCAGACATCGAAAAGATAATGAGGGCATTTTACACCACAGATTTGACAACACAGACAAAATAGACCAATTTTTTTTTTTTTTTTTTGAGACGGAGTCTCACGCTGTTGCCCAGGCTGGAGTGCAGTGGCGTGATCTCGGCTCACTGCAAGCTCCGCCTCCTGGGTTCACGCCATTCTTCTGCCTCAGCCTCCTGAGTAGCTAGGACTACAGGCGCCCGCCACCGCGCCCGGCTAATTTTTTGTATTTTTAGTAGAGACGGGGTTTCACTGTGGTCTCGATCTCCTGACCTTGTGATCCGCCCGCCTCGGCCTCCCAAAGTGCTGGGATTACAGGCTTGAGCCACCGCGCCCGGCAGACCAATTTTCTTTAAAAAAAAAAAAAACAGTGTACCCAATATGAAATGGATAATTTGAATAGTAGTATCATTATTTTAAAAATTAAATTAAGAACTTAAAAAAACAACAACAACAAAAAAAACATATTTCCAGGCCCAAATGGTTTCACTGGAGAATTTTATAAAATACTTAATGAATTAAGAACAATTATTTTGGGAGGCCAAGATGGGCAGATCACAAGATCAGGAGATCGAGACCAACCTGGCCAACATGGTGAAACCCCGTCTCTACTAAAAAACAAACAAACAAACAAACAAACAAAAATTAGCTGGGCGTGGTGGCATGTGCCTGTAATCCCAGTTACTTGGGAGGCTGAGGCAGGAGAATCACTTGAACCCGGGAGTCGGATGTTGCAGTGAGCTGGAATTGTGCCACTGCACTCCAGCCTGGCGACAGAGTGAGATTCTGTCAAAACAAAACAAAACCAATTCTGTACAATCTTTTGCAGACAGAACAAGAAGAGGAAATATAGCCTGATTCATTTTATGATGTTTGGATTATCGTAATAGTAAAACTTGATAGATAGGAAAGAATAGAAAGAAAAGAAAAGAAAGAAAGAAGGAAAGCAAGGAAAGATGGCAGGCAGGCAGGAAGGAAACCACAGACCAATATTATGCATGAATATAGACACGAAAATCTTTAACAAGATATTGGCAAATAGAATTCAGCAATATATGAAAAGGATTTTATATACCATGACCAAGTGGGGTTTACTGCAGGAAGCAAGGCTGGTGTAATATTAGAAAGCCAATCCATATCAATAAGTTAAAGAATAACAACCAACTGATATGTCAATTGATGCAGAAGAATAATTTGACAAAATTTAACACCTATTTATGGTAAAAAAAAAAAAATCAGAAAAATAGGAATAGAGGAGACCTTTCTTACTCAGTAAAGGGTACCTACAAAAAAGCAACAATTTACATGATACTTGATGGTGAAAAACTGAGTGCTTTCCCCCTAAGATCAGGAACAATGCAAAGATATCCACTCACTACTTTTATTCAACATACTTTGGAAGTTCTTGCCACTGCAATTTAGAAAGTAAGGTAAAGAATGCGGATACAGTTTGAAAGGGAAGAGATAAAACTGTCCCTATTTCAGAAGGACATGACTGTTACATAGAAAATCCCAAAGTGTTTTACAAAAATAATCCTGGAATAAATGAGTTCAGCAAGGTCACAGGATACAAGATATGCAAGATAAATATATAAAACTCAATTGTATTTATATATGCTAGCAATGACCTCATGGGCACAAAAATTTAAAACTATAATACCGTTTACAGTCAATCAAAAAACGAAATGCTTAGGTGTAAATCTAACAAAACCTGTATAGGATTTGCATATTAAAAATCACACAACACTGATAAAAAACATAACGGAGATATAAATAATTAAGAGACATACTTTGTCCACGGAATGGTAGATTCATCATAGTAAAGAAGTCAGTTCTCTCCAAATTGATATACAGGTTGAACACAATGCTTATCAAAACCACAACAAGATTTTCCCTATAGGTATCAACAAGTTTACTCTAAAATTTATACCAAAAGGCAAAACATTTATTTCAAAAGAATTAAAATAGCCAAAACAATTTTGAAAAGAGAAACAAAGTGGAAGGAACTAGTCTACCCAATTTCAAGTTTTAATATGTAGCTACTATAATGAAATCTGTGTTGTATTGGTAGAGGGGCAGAAATGTAGATCAAGGCAATAGAAAGGGGAACTCAGGCATAAACCCACGCAAAATCACAAATATGTCCAAATGATTATTGATGAAGGTACAAATGCAATTCAATGGAGAAAAGATAGCTTGTTCGACAAATGGTAGTGGAGTAATTGGAAATGTATAGGCCAAGAAAATAAACCTTGACATGCCTGATTTACACCTAATATAAAAATTAAGTCAAAATGGTTCATGGGCTTAAATGTAAAATGTGAACTCTAAAACTTACAGAAAAAAAATCATAGGTTGAAAATTGTCGAGATCTAGAGCTAGGCAAATTTATTTATTTATTTATTTATTTTTGAGACGGAGTCTCGCTCTGTCGCCCAGGCTGGAGTGCAGTGGCGCAATCTCGGCTTACTGCAAGCTCCGCCTCCCGGGTTCACGCCATTCTCCTGCCTCAGCCTCCTGAGTAGCTGGGACTACAGGCACCTGCCATTATGCCCAGCTAATTTTTCTTTTTCTGTATTTTTAGTAAAGACGGGGTTTCACCCTTTTAGCCAGGATGGTCTCCATCTCCTGACCTCCTGATCTGCTGGCCCCAGCCTCCCAAAGTGCTGGGATTACAGGCATGAGCCACAGCGCCTGGCCACAAAATGTTCTTAATGACACCCAAACATTGATCTATAAAAGGTAAAATGTATAAATTGGACTTCTTCGCAGTTAAAAAATTCTGCTCTGTGAGGAACCTCATTAAAAGGAAGAAGAAACAAGTTATCACCTGGAGAAAATATTTTCAAACCAAAAACCTAACAAGGACTATTATTTAGAATACACAAAGAACTCTCAAACTCAACAGAAAAAACAACCCAATCAGAACATGGGTCAAATATATGAAGAGGCATTTTATTCTAAGAGAATATATGAATGGCAAATAAGACTTGAAAAGACGTTCAACTTCATTAGCCAATGGGACAATGCAAATGAAAGCCACAGTGAAATTTCACTACACACCTACCAGAATGGCTAAAATTGAAGAACAGTAATAACACGAAATTCTGAAGAACATTCAGAGAAACTTGATCACTCATACTTTGCTGATGGGAATGCAAAATGGTACAGCCACTCTGAAAAAAATAGTTTGGCAGTTTGTTAAAAAACTAAATAGGGAACTACCATATCACCTAGCAATTACACTCTTGGACATTTATGCTAGAGAAATAAAAACCATATTCATGGAAATACCTGTCTGTAAATGTTTATGGCAACTTTGTTCATAACAGTTAAAAACTGGAAACTCTCAGATGTCCCTCAACAGGTAAACATCCATACCATAAAATCCAACTCAGCAATAGCATAGAACAGATTAATGATACATGCAACCTAGATGAATCTCCAGAGAATTATGCTGAGTGAGAAAAACCAACCCCAACAGGTTATAAACTATGATTCTTTTTATATAACATTCTTGAAATGGCAAAATTATAGAAATGGATAACAGACTAGTGGTTGCCAGAGATTAAGGAGATAGTGACAGGCGGGAAGTGGGCACAGCTATAAAAGAGTCATATGAGGGATTCTTGAAATGATGGGAGAGTTCTGTAGCTTTGTCAATATTCTGGTTGTGATAATGCGCTGTATTTCTGCAAGATGTTACCACTGGAGGAAATGATAAATGGTACATCAGATCTCTTTGTATATTTTCTTTTCTTTTCTTTTCCCTTTCTCTTTCACTTCCTCCCTCCCTCCTTTCTCTTTCTTTCTTTCTTTCTTTTTTTCTTTCTTTCTTTCTTTTTCTTTCTCTCTCTCTCTCTCTCTCTCCCTCCCTCCCTCCCTCCTTCCTTCCTTCCTTCCTTCCTTCCTTCCTTCCTTCTCTTTAAGAGACAGGGTCTTGCTCTGTTGCTCAGGCTGGCGTGCAGTGGCACCATCGCAGTTCATTGCAACCTTGAACTCCTGAGCTCAAGCTGTACTCCCACCTAGTCTCCGAGTAGCTAGGACTACAGGCATGCATCAGCACATCGGGCTAATTTTTAAATTTTATTTTTTGTAGAGATGGGGGCTTGCTATGTTGTCCAGGCTGGTCTCCAACTTCTGGACTCAAGCAATCCTCCTGTCTCGGACTCCCAAAGGGCTGAGATGACAGATGTGAGCCACCATGCCTGGCCTTTTTGTATTTCTTACAACTGCATGTGAATCAACAATTATTTCAAAATAAGAAGTTTAATTAAAATAGGTATGACCTCTTTGCTGATGAAGTTTATAATGGACTGGAGGAGAGAAACGTTAATTAAACCTCTACACAAACATATTTAGAAATTTGAGTATAAGAATGCTTTAAAGAAGAGGTGTATAGTACCAGGAGAACATATAATAGATGGAGTGATCATATGATTTAGTGCTCAAAATGGGATACTGTTGAGAGTG
Organism: Macaca fascicularis; assembly: GCF_037993035.2. Taxonomy (NCBI): domain Eukaryota; kingdom Metazoa; phylum Chordata; class Mammalia; order Primates; family Cercopithecidae; genus Macaca; species Macaca fascicularis. The sequence goes on from NC_088383.1 coordinate 113,690,312, forward strand.
AAAGGGGATGCTATTAGTAATTACACTGGGAAAATGAACCTAAACTGGGACATGCAGTCGCTTTAATAATAGGGGAGGGGGATGCGTCCTGACTCATTCAGTGGGGTCAAGGGAGGCTCCCTGAAGGAGGTGAAGATAGACTGAGGACCAGAAGGAAGATGACAGTGAATCAGACAAGGTGGAAGAGAAGAGCAATAGGAGCAAAAGTTCCATGCCAGAGGGGCGCCCGAACCTGTGGAAAGAGGAGTTTGGAGTTGGAGCTGCTGATGGATTCTGCCCACCTCCCAGGACCCAGAGGCCCCTGCTCGGTTTCCAGCAGGAAAGCCCTCATCTGGGTTCTGGCTCTGATTCCTGTGACCTGGCCGCACTCTCCCTTCTGCTGCCCTGACTGGGGTGTTCCCTTGTAGACCGCGTGTTTCTTTTGAGGCTATATTTAGTTTCCTCTTTGCTCTCTCTGCCACGCTTGAACAACTTCCCAAGGATGCTGTCTCTCTTAGGTCCACAGTGGGGCTCTGGATTCTGACTCATTCGGGCGAACGGGTCGGGGTCAGGGCACCTGCGTGCGCGGGTGGTCACAGACGCGTCCAGGGTAGATCTCTTTCTCCATCCTGCAGCTGCTGAAGTGGTCTCGGGCCATTCCTGAAGGTTTTTTCCTGTTCTTTGCCCAGTCCCACGCTTCTTCTGAGCTGCAGCCCCATCTTTACTTGGCTGTTCCTGCTCCCCTGGGGAGCTCCTCCTTCCCCTTGGTTTTCTCCACCTGGGGTCCTCTTTCTTGCTCTTAGGAACTGCCCCTGCCCCATCATTCTACTTGGACGGTGGGTTTAACTCTCTGAGCATCAGAGTCTCAGCCTGTAGAATAGAGATACTGGCCTGGGCGCTGGGCTTCTCCAGGACTCTGGGAAGATTAAATGGGGGAGATGGACACATATTCACCTCTTGTTCAGAGTCATAGCATTGAAGCCAGGCATCAAGGCGATTTCCATGAAGTTATTTGCTCTTGAAGTCTAATCTCACCTGGGGAAATTAAAAGGTTTGCTCTCCCATGAAGGAAATCCCGCATCACTGGGCAGAGGAAGATACTTCTTTTTTGGGGGTGGTGGAGTTAGGGATGGATGGTAAAAGGGGGCTAATAATTATTTATTAAGTCCTTATTATGTACCAGACACTATTCAAACATTCTGTCATTGGGTCCTCAAAAAACTCTTTGAGAGAGGGACAATTGATATCTTCATTTTACAGATGGCGAAACTGATGCTCAGATGGGTTAGACACCTTCCCCCAGGTAACATAGCTGGTAAGGCAGAGCTAGGATTGGAACTCCACTCTTTCTGAATCCAGAGTCTTTGTGTTTGACTACTAGGCTCTGCAGTCTCCCTGGAGATCATGTCTCGTTTCTATTCCCTGAAAACACATCTGTCTGCATTTTCTCTCTTCTCCCCAACACAACTATAACCACCACCTAGGCACCTCTACTCTTGCTCCTTCTCTCATCCATCCCTCTTCTTCTTTTTGCTTTAACCACTTTTCCCCTCAGTTCTATTTTCTTCTCTGTTATGTAGGCCTTAACCTGCCACTGGCACCCCGGGGGAAGAGGTCAATTCTGCTTGGGTCTCACTGTCATTGCTGCCTGGATTTGCCCATGGTTGTCTAATCTTTTTGTTAAACTTGGTGAAGCAAGTTGGTGATGCCTTTTTAAATGCAAATATTATGCTCCTGGAGAAGGGTACATTAAGGCATCACCATTTAGGTGTGAATTAGATGCTTCCTTGTCTATGAACTTCGATGGGGAAGCATAGAATAAAGAGTGTGAACAGGAAAGGGAGATTGGGCGCAACAGACTCACTTTCAGCATATACTGGCTTCTAGAAATCAGAACTGTAGCTTGCTTGGGTCAGGAAGATGCCAAATCGAAGGAGATGAAATGTGTAACTATATTGATGGCAACTAAAACAACACACCCATGCCTTCTTTTATATAGCTCTTTAAAGTTTGCTTAGCGTTTCCTTGTAAATTGCCTCCTTTAATCCTCAACCCTGTTACAACAATGAGACTTGTTAGACCCTCTCAAGTAACATCAGTGAAGCCAGGACTAGACTTTAAATCCTCTCCTATCTTCATATTCACCTCTTCTAAATAACCTCCTGCTTTTTATTAAGGATATTCTAACTAAATTGCCCAAACCTTGTTTCTGTCTTCTGTACAAGTTCATTCTTTCCATTACTCTTTCATTCAGTTGACAAGCACTTATTGAGGATCTGCCATTAGGTTAAGCTTTTGCACATATTCTTTCATTTACTTCTCAAACACTACATTATGGGGAAGATGTTAAAATACTTCCTTTTAGTACGGGAAAATGGAATAATGTATCTCTCTCTGCCTGACTGACCAATGTCTCCCACTGCGAACCTCTGAAGACCATCACAATTAGCATCAAGGCCATGCTTGCCATAGCCAGCGATGGAGTGTACCAGGGATGCCAGGCAGGCCCATTCCTGGAGGACAGGGGACTTTTCCGATAGTGACTGACTCAGAAGGGGACTCCTTGGATAGTAAATGACTTTGACTCAAGAACTTCCCATCAGCTTTGCCAAACTTTCTTAGAACTTCCTGGGAACTCATGATAATTTAAGAGCCATGCTGTAAAAGACAGACTTTTCTCTAAGAAATGTGGCTTTGCATTGTGAATCATTAGTGAGAGGAATAAAATGAAAACTTATTTTCCTGCAAAACTTCTTTTCCAACTGCTTCCACCTCATTAGATTGATGCCCTCCTTTTCTTTTGGAGATGTGACTAGAGGGAAAATGTCAACTAAGTTGCTGATGACTTTAGGCGGCTTAATGAGTATGTTCTTTCCCAGAGCTTGTTAAATTTCCATTGTTGACTTTACTTCTTAGCCCAAACTTGCTACTTGAACACAGGCCTGGAATTCACCAACCATAATTTTCTTTTCTTTAGGAGGTAAATGGCATCTAAAGAGAAGGATGTCACCAACTAAATCGCCAACCTCTTCCCAAATTGTAAGGTATGTTGTGGAACCCATGTGTCCAGCAAGGACCCGCCATCAGCATTAATCCTGGTGATATGTTCCTGGGTGGCAAGACAGAGGATGCAGCAGGAAGAACTCTGACTTCAGAGCCAAATAGACCTAAATGTAAGTATTACCTGGGGCATGCTGTGGGACGTAGGTCAGGGAGACAGTGCAGACCACTGTGTGAGAGCTGTCTGTCTGGATCAGACAGATCCTTTAGTCTGGTTACTCACAAGCTATGCAATCCAACCTCTCTCACTCAAAGTTTCCTCATCTGTAAAATGGGGACAAAGTACTAGCCTCCACAGGACTGTTAAGGAGAATAAGAACATTTATAGCCAAATTTATCTAGCACTTAATCTTCACTAGACCTTGTTCCAAGTGCTTTATTTATCAGTTCCTTTGATTCATTTAATCTTAACTGTGACCCCATATATTAAGTATTATCACCATCTTCATTTACAGATGAGGAACTGAAGGATAGAGAGATTGAGTGATTTATCGAAGGTCACACAACTGGTAGTTAGTAGGGTTGGACTTGAAACATAGGTAATTTTTCTCTAAAGTATGGACTCTCAGTCACTCCAATAGAATGCTGGTGAGTCCTTACCATATTTCCAGTCAAGAGTTAGTGCACTGCATAAATTATCATTCATCATTATCTTCTACATTATCTCCCCTAGCATCACTGCTTCACCTGTATATATTTGTTTCTTAATCTACTAATTGGAACCAAGGAATGACTTTGTCTGGATTAAATGAAGCAATGGCCATAGAAGACGTATTGCTTAACTTAAAGAAAGTCCTTATTAAATGTCAGTTTTCCAGGTAGCTATTTTCTGCTCTCCCCTTCTTTCTGCTGTCTTTTTCTCTTCCACTTTTCCTTCATCATAAAGTCTTTGGTGCCTTGTGGACAGGATTCTTAATGTTACTTCCTATACCTATAACCACTGGGCAGATGGTCACCCCTCCCCTATTTTCCCCTTCTCCATGGGAGAAGGGTTTCCCTGGTTAAACATCCAATTCCACATAGGTATTGTGTGAAATGTTACCTCGTCAGGATTTTGTTTTAGTTTGGTTTTCTACAAGAAGTTCAAGATGAAGGCAAACAGGGTCCCTTTCTTTCTCTAAGAATTCTTTTTTTTGGTGATGGGTGTAGTGGACATTTATCTTGCTTCATCCTGTGGCTGCCCAACATCTGAACTCCCTTCCCTGTGTGTTGGAGACTCTCCCACCTCAGGAGGCAGATCTGCTTTCTCATTGCATCTCTGGAGTACGGGCTAGTGATCTAGGCTTGGCCAATCAATGCCAGTAATATACAAAAGCAAGCAGAAGGTTAGCTGGTGACAATGGAGGTGGCAGCAACATTCAGCATTCAACTCTTGTGGTGCTTGCTAAAGCTGTAGCATCTAGGCTTAGTGATGCTGGTAATAGGGTCCTTATAGGACCAGTTCCATGGTGTGATTTCAGGTGTCACTTTGCCTGCAGAACCACTGAGCCTAGTTTTCCAGCCCACCCAGCAATTTCGGGAGTTACTTAATATCCTTTTCATAAGATAATTTTCTTTTTTCTTTTTCTTTTTTTTTTTTGACACAGAGTCTCACTCTGTCGCCCAGGCTAGAGTGCAATGGAACGATCTTGGCTCACTGTAGCCTCTGTCTCCTGGGTTCAAGCAATTCTCCTGCCTCAGCCTCCTGAGTAGCTGGGATTAAATGTGCTCACCACCACATCTGGCTAATTTTTTTGTATTTTTAGTAGAGACTGGGTTTCGCCATGTCGGCCCGGCTGGTCTGGAACTCCTGACCTCAAGTGATCTGCCTGCCTTGGCCTCCCAAAGTGCTGGGATTACAGGCATGAACCATCATGCCTGGCTGCTTTTCATAAGATAATTTTCTCCAAATTTGTGTTGGAGAATTGTTTTCTGTGGCTTACAAAAAGAACATTGATACCTGCAATAAGGTGTAGTGGAAAGTAGTATCAATCAAATCCTAGAGCTTTTGCTTCTTTAGAAAGTTGACACATGCTAAAAAGAACAGGTGGTCAGTAGCTGCAGCAGAGGTATTATTATTTATATTCATCTGTTTTGTTTTTTATTGCACATTTATTGAGGGTCATCGCTGTGCCAGGCATTGGGCCAGGTGCTGAGGATATAGTATTGAGGAAAACAGACACTTCATGGACACACAATGATAGGAAGTCCTAATTGCAGTGATCATCTGGCTGGTTTTGTCTGCATTTCAGGTTTTGTTTCACAATCATTTGCCTCCATAGAAATTCAGAGAGTTACAATATAGACTGTTGTTTGATGTTAATCAATTAATTAATTTCCTATTTAGTTCTAAAAAGAATGTGAAGTGGCTTATCAAAAATACACAGATATAGATCAAAGAGTATCAAACAATAAAAACAGCATTTAGTAAAAAGGGAGCAGAGGATAAAAATCTTGTCTGAAGACCATTAGAACAAATTAACTTGGTACTCAGCGTGACTGTTGAGAGGAGAGGAAGACAAAGGAGAAGACAGAGCCAGTTAAAAGAGCCTTTAAGAAAGGATGTCAGTTTCACAGCAGAAATCCAAGTTTTAAGAGAAATTTGCTTTTAGGTCTTCATGTAAGAAGGGCCAGACATTTTATAAAATATGGAAATAGGGCTGGGTGCGGTGGCTCACGCCTGTAATCTCAGCACTTTGGGAGGCCGAGGGGGTTGGATCATCTGAGATCAGGAGTTTGAGACCAGCCTGGCCAACATGGAGAAATCCCGCCTTTACTAAAAAAAAATACAAAAAATAGCTGGGCGCAGTGGTGTGTGCCTGTAATCCCAGCTACTCAGAAGGCTGAGGCAAGAGAATTGATTGAACCCGGGAGGCAAAAGTTGCAGTAAGCTGAGATTGTACCACTGCACTCCAGCCTGGGTGACAGAGTAAGACTCTGTCCCCCCCCTCAAAAAAAAGGAAATAGGCATCATTTGAATGCTTCTCTATCTGTGCCTGCTGTGAGTGCTGATGGCAAAATATCTATTAGATTATTGAGGGTCTGGAAGGGTAAGGGTGTGTGTGTGTGTGTGTGTGTGTGTGTGTGTGCATGTGTGTGTGTGTCTGTATTTGTGATGTCAGGGAGAAGAAGCACAGTTTCCCAAAGCGTTATTTCACTGTGATGGAAAACAAAACAAAACAAAACAAAACACAACACAACACAACACCTGAAAGAAGACTTATTTGAATGACATTTAGTGTAATCTCATGGATAACTTACAGTATACAGTTTACTTTCTCCAGTTGTTTTTAACAGGGACAGAAGCCCTGGTGAGAAAATGCATTCCCAGTGGGCATTTTTTGCTGACCCTATGGGGACTGTGTGAGGGCTAATCCTCATCTCCACCTGCCTTTCCCAGCTGAAGTAGATATTATGTCAGCAAGGGAAATGGGAGCCCTTTTAACCTTAGTCCTCTCTTTTAAATTCCAAAGTGATACGGGACAGCACCTATCTTATAGGAAGACAAATAATTGGATGATGATGACATGATGATGGTGATAATAATGATATAATAACAAGTACTATGAGGTTGTGGAGGCAAGCTTCATAGAAGAGGATTCTTCCACAAAGAAGGGCTCTTCCCACGAAGCCCCTTTCATGTTGAAAACTGTGGCAGAGGACACATTCCAGGCTTAAGGAATACAGTAAGAAAGTTCATGGAGGTGGGGCAAGAACATGGAGCTTTGGATACCATTCTAAGAAGTCTGGATTTTATAAAAATGGTAGGTCGTAGAAAAATTTTGAGGAGGGCAATTCATGATATAATCTTCCTTATGTTTTAAGAGGCTATTTTTGTCAACAGTGTGGAGCTGTGTTGTTTAAAACAGTAGCCACTAGTCACATGTGGTTATGAAATGTGGTAGTGAAAAAATGTGGGTGGTCTGAACGGAAATGTGCTGTAAGTATAAAATACATACTGGATTTTGAAGACTTGGTACAAAATTTGTAAAAATACCTCAATAATATTTATGTTGATTACAAACAAACTATTTTTGATATCTTCAGTTCAATAAATATTAAAGTTAATTTCATTGGTTTCTTTTTATTTCAGTAAAGCTACTAGAAAGTTTAAAATTTCCTGTGTGGCTTACATTACATTTCTATTTGAAGTTGCCAGTGTCGAGGCTGGCTAGGAGAAGGAAAGAGCCAAAGACCAGGAGAAGAGAGGAAACTATTGCAAAACCTTAGGCAAGAGATGTTGAGGGTCAGATCTAAGGCAGTGACTTTGGGAATGAACAGGAGAGGAGTGGTAAAACCAAAACACCAAAAAAAAAAAAAAACCAAAAAAAAAACCCAAAAAAGGCTTTTTAAAATAGGACGAGACAAGAGTTTTTATGGGTCTGGGGATCCAAAAGAGGGAGTCAAGCCTGCAAGTTAAGTGTCTGGTCTAGGTGACTAAGATGTTGGGGTGACGGTTGTAGGTTTTGCTGCATATGGGTTTCAAGGGGAACACATACACGTATGAAGCAATGAGGAGGTCCGGTGTGAAGCTCAAGAGGGAATGTGGTGAAGTTGTAGATCCAGGAGCCAACACTAGGAGGTGGTAGTAGAAGGACAGAAATGGGCCTGATCACTGGGCTCATTCAGACAGGGAGAAAGGGTAAAGAGAATGAGAGCCAAGCACGGAGAATTGGGGGAAATGATGGAGGCTGGGGCTCAGAATTTAAGATGTGGACAAAAGAAGACAAGCTTGACTGAGGCTGGCCAGGGAGGACCCAGGAGATCCTGGTACCATGTAGACCAAAGGAGACTTTTTCAGATGGGACAAGTTTACAAATGCAGGAAGAAGAGGTTGTTGAGTGGGGCTGTCAGGTGTGTTGGGGTAAGCCTTTGACTGAGTCGCCTAAAAGCATATGTCAAATTGCAAAAAGTCCAGGAGCGAGGAAGAGGATACTGTGGGTACAGGTGAGAACTACTGGGAGAAGTTTGGGCACCAGAGAAGGCTAATGGGGACTCAGGAAGCACGGGGTTGGAGGCAAGGGGTTGGGGGTGGGGGGCAGGGGCAGCTCAGGGCTGAGGGCAAGGATTTTCAGGCAAAGGGTGAAGGAGGGAGAGGCTGAAAGTGGAAGGAGAAGACTATAATTGATGGGAGCAAGACCAAGAAATCTGGTGCAGGAGGCATGTGAAAATGTCACACTTGCGGGAGTCTTTCCTTGTTTGTTTTCAAACAAAAGCTTTTTAGCTACATCTCCTCAAGCCCATCCCATGGATCCAACTCTACCCGGGTTCCATCTGGGTAGGGCCTTCTTCAGAGAGGAGGGAGAGGGAGGCACAGAGCGTCTGCCTCTTTTGCACCCGACTGCTCCTGCTCGGAGGCCGCGGGAAGCTGCGGGGACTGGATGGTGCACCTCCCCCGTGCGCACAGGGCTTGGGAGACCGCACTTCTCCGGTCTGTGTGAACCTCGGGTCCACCCAGACCTCTTATACTGTGGCACCTCCGCCCAGAGCCTGAAGAAAAGAGCAGCACCGCGTCCCTCCCCAACCCCCAGCCTCAGCTCGGGCTGCAGCACCGGGCCTCCTCCGGCAGGGGCGCTGGGAACCCGCGGATGGCCGGCTCTCGTCCAGCGCACGGTCCCGCGCCCACCTGGGTCTGCGGCGCTGGAACTTTTCTTGGGACTTGCCCGCTACGCCCTACCTTTGGAAACCCACAGATGCCAGGACCGCCCCATTCTGGGCCGGACGTTGTCGCTGGCTTGGTTCTTTGGCCCAGCCTCCCCCGCTGCTAATTGCCATTTTGGCACCCGGTGGAAAAGCAAGTTCAAGAGGGCGGGGGCTCTGGGGAATCGCTGTATATCTTCTTCCTCGGCCAGGTTAGATTCTCAGGCGACTCTTCTGCCTCCTCCATCCCTCTTGGCTCTTACCTGGAGCCCTTTCGCCTCCTCTTCTATCTCCCTCTTCCTTTTGCACCACTCTCTCGCCCCTTTTCTCCTTCACCTTGTCTTTCCTCTTCTCCCTCTCCCCTTTTTCCCTCTGTTTTCTCCTTCATTCCTTCCTCTCACCTTTCTTCCCTCTCCGCGCATTCCCCTCCCTCTCGCTCCTCTTTAATCATCTTCTAGAGAGGAGGAACTCTTTACTCCTGAAGCGGAAGAGCAGGGCTGGAGGCTCTCTCTCTCCCTAAGCCTCCTCCCTCCTGCCTGCTCCTTTCTTAATAGCTCCTCCTCCAGCTCCTCTGGTCTCAGACTTTTCAACCCCTTGAAATCCCAGGGGCTTCTCGGAGGCGGCGGGCTACACCACATGTCCTGGGGCCTGTAAACCGCAGCTGGAGGTCGTCTTTGGGTTTACCTCACTTCCCTTCAGCCCACGCAAAGTCTCCATCTTCGTACGGTCACGAAGGGTCTCAGCTGCACCAAGCGCGCAGGCTACACTCCTGCAGTGGCGGACTGGGGACCTGATAAGCCCACACGGCTGCGGCCCGAGTACCCTCTTAACTGGCGGCCGACACTTTGAAACAATTGAGCCGGTTCAGAAACGGACTGGGGAGAGTAAGGGCACGACCTCAAAATCCCAGGCAGCAAAATGAAGTCTGGATCTTCCTTGTAGGAGCAGACATCTCGAATACTCTCTCGCCCCACCTCTGGCCGGGAGGTCCGGGCAAGGAGAGTCCCTCAACCGAGAAGATCTGGGAAGTCCCCCCGTTCCCGCCAGGGCCTTCCGCCTCTCTTCCCTCATCCCCTGGGAGGCTTTATCAGGTTCTAACCCCTAGTAGTGGGGGCCGTGGGTGCTCCGGGCGCCAAGAGGAAGGGGCTGTTGAGAGCGGCCTGCCTAGTTCTCAGCATTGCCTCTTAGACCACTCGCAGGCTCCTGAAAATGCAAACACAGCCCGTGCGTGATCCGCGCGCGCCCAAAGCCCGAGCGCACACCTCCCGCCCCCGCCCCACTTGCCATCGCTCACACTAACAAGCACACATGCTCGTGCAAACGCGCACGCACGGAACCGCGCGCCCCCTCACACCCAGCCGCGCTCCCGGCCCGGCTCAGCCAGGTGCCCCCACGAGGCAGCGCCGGGTCTGCCCGCTAGCCCCCTGCGAAGTCCTCGCCTCACGCCCGCCCGCCTGCGCGCACGCACGCGCACGCACGCATTCTCCGCGCCCCCGCGCGGGGGCGCAGGCCTCGGGTGGCGGGGTTTGGCGGGGAGCCGGCCGGGCCAGGGATCCGCGAGCAGAGTCCCGGGTGCATCCCAGGCTTGGCTTCCGTGCGCAGCCTCCCCGCGCGGAGGCACCTGGCTCCCCCTCGGCTCTAGAACGCGAACAGTTGGCGTTGAGCACACAACTCCTCCTCCCTCTCCCCCGAGACCCCTGTACCCTCCCCGCGCGCCATCTCCCGCCCCTCATAACAGGCCCGGAGAGTAAACCCCCAAACGCGTCCAGAAGCGGCTCCCAACTCTTCGCCGGGAGCACGTTGGAGCCTGGATTTCGTAGAGACTCGGGATTGGAGTCTATTGCCGGCCCCTCCTGGATCCGGCTTGATTTTCATATTTTAAGAAGATTTTCTTATTACCTTTGATTACTCCTTTTAACAAATTCTGGAGGAGCTCAGTGGGGAAGATTGGTGGGAATCTGATTTTAAGAAAGAAAGCACCGAAGGGACAATTATTCATTTTCCTCGGGTTTGGAATCACCCTCTGGACGAGAGAGCGGGCGAGCGGGAGCTAGGTGGGAAGAGTGGAGAGGATCGGCGAGGCGCGCCAGCCGGAGCCACCTCCTTCCCGGCCGCCCCCTCCCCACTCCCCCTACACACACTCGCTCGCTCGCTCGCTCGCCGGCGCGCGCACACCCCCCGCGCCGGACCCGCACCTCGGCGGGCGCCACACACTCGGCAGCCCGAGCAGCGGTACCGCAGCGGGATGGAGGCGGCGCGCACGGAGCGCCCCGCAGGCTGGCCGGGGGCGCCGCTTGTCCGGACGGGGCTCCTACTCCTGTCGACGTGGGTCCTGGCCGGCGCCGAGATCACTTGGGACGCGACAGGCGGTCCCGGGCGCCCGGCAGCCCCGGCTTCGTGGCCACCGGCGTTGTCTCCACTCTCGCCGCGGGCAGTGGCAAGCCAGTGGCCGGAGGAGCTGGCGAAGGCGCGGAGAGCCGCCGTGCTGGGGCGCCGGGCCGGACCAGAGCTGCTGCCCCAGCAGGGCGGCGGCAGAAGCGGTGAGATGCAGGTGGAAGCCGGAGGGACGTCGCCGGCAGGCGAGCGGCGGGACCGGGGCATCCCAGCTCCTGGCAAGCTTGGCGGCGCGAGGAGGAGTCGCCGGGCGCAGCCCCCAAGCACCCCGGAGCGCGGGGACGCCCGGGCTACTGCTCCGGCCGATGGTTCCAGAGGAAGCCGTCCCCTGGCTAAGGGTTCCCGGGAGGAGGTGAAGGCGCCGCGGGCTGGGGGGTCGGCGGCTGAAGACCTCCGGCTGCCCAGCACCTCCTTCGCGCTGACCGGGGACTCGGCCCACAACCAAGCCATGGTGCACTGGTCGGGACACAACAGCAGCGTGAGTACCCACCCGGCGGCGTGTCCTCCTGCTTCCTGACACCGAAGGGGAATGGGGGGGGGGCGGCGGGAGCGAGGGACAGATAGTTGCTCGGGGTCGAGGCGGGGGACGCCTCGACTTTTCGAGATAACAGGTTTGTCCGATTCCCCCCACGCCCCCAACAGGTTAACGGAGTTTGTTGTTAGACGCTGTGTGCGTTTGTTTACTGGAGACCCTAGGCTTCGGGCCGCCGGGAGGGGAGATGAGGAAGGGGTTTCTTAAAGATGAGTGGGGGAGGGATCTATGCCCACTTTCTCCCATACTTGGCTTGGAGGGTCAGTTTTCCTGTTTTCGGGGTACTTGAATTCTTGGATGAGAAAAAGGGCTGACTTGGGGCGGGAGCCTCTGAACAGACCGGTTCCTGCGACTGCCCAGGCTCCCCCACCCCCTCCCCCGCGCCCGTCACGCGAAAGGGAACCCGGGAAGCCATTCGGACTCCCAGCCTCCTGCTCGCCTCGGGGTCGCTGCTCTCCGCTCCAGGCGCGCAGTCCTCTAGCCCAGGAGGGAGGCTCGGCCAAGTCGGCCCCAAGCGTTGGCCTTCTGTTAACCCCAGTTCCTCCTTCAAAGCCCAGGGAGCGGCCCTGGAAAGCCGTAGCAGAGGCCGTAAAAAAAGTTTAAAGCGTGAAGCGAAATTCCACACCCATCCAGCGCCCATGCCACACCGCTCGCCCTCACGCACGCACAGACACACGGAAGTCGCTGAGCAGAAAACTCTCGCCTTCACCACTGCATTCTGCGCCACAAACGGCTCCCTGAGCGGAGTTGGGTCCCTGAGCTTCCTGCACACCTCACCGCCCGCTTTTCCCCGCCACCGGGTTCTCCCGGACAAGGATGTACCGAGAGGTGGCGCCGTTGAGCCCGCTCTGGCCGACTCGGGCGTTCGGGACTGGGCACCCGACTGAGCATCGCGCCCGCCCGCCGGGCAGCTGCAGCGGCTCGCAGCGCGTGCCCGGAGGGGCTCCCCGTACTTCGCCGGCACCCAGCGCTGTGCAGCCAAGCAAAGAAAAGGCGGGTGACAGGTTCCCACCATCTTCCCCACTTCCCTCCCTCCCGCGGTCCCTACTTCAGCCAGATTTGGAAAATCCTTTCCTCTTCTCTGGCTCAATGGTTCAGATCAGAACCTGGCGTTGGGTAGGGTGCACGCTCCAGGCGGAGGATGACGGGTGTCTGTACAAGCAGCCTTGGGGAATTGATTTGATAGGAACTCACTCCGCAACACCCTGCCGTTTTGTATTTCTCTTCATGACCGATGTTTGACAAGATTTCTCTGGGAAATTTTTGCCTTATTTTAACAGAGCCTGGGGTGTCCAGGATTGGGTATCTAATAAGAGGAAAGCGAGGGGTCCGCAGAAGGTAGCACATAAGCAATACCAAAGTGCAGATTTCTTGGTTTCTAATGATGCATAGCGCGGCAGCCCAGTCTGGGTAGCTGATGCTGGGCTTGAAGGACCAGTGGAGTCCAGCTCCAGAAGGGCGCAGTGGTAGACTTAATCTGCCTTGGATGAAGACCCCCGCAGCCTCGGGCTGACAGATCTGGCGAGGGGTGAACAACGTGTGCCTTTGCAGGGCTGGGTGATTGAAGACTTCTAAGTCCTTTCCAAGAGGACTTGGATATGTGTGTGCTGTGTGGAGATTCTGACAGCAGAGGTTGTGAATCCCAACTTCATTTTAGTTTGATTATGTGTGTGTGTGTGTGTGTGTGTGTGTGTGTCGAGGTTCTTACTTGGTGAGGAGGATGGCTAGGATGTGTGTAAGTAAATATATCCTAGGAAGAGGAGGATGTAATGTCTTCACATCTGTGGCTTTACTACTGCCACATTAGGACAATATAAATTCACCCTCCCTGAAGAGTTTTTCTGTGTCTCTGCTTTTAAGGATTATTTTTGAGTATTTACAAAGCCTCTGAAGATGGGACTTTAGAGAAAATGCTTCCTGCAAATAGCAGTTAACTGTGCATGACCTTCTTTGCTCATCTTCAAAGCAGTTGTGCAGCAGAAGAGGTGAGGGGCAGGTCTGGCCCGTGCTTCCTGGGGAAATGACTCTTCAGTCAAATGACGGCCAACGGGGCTTGGGTACTGGAGCAGTTGGGCTTGGAGTCCTTGGTGACAGCAATGAGATTGGACAATGTATGAACAGCCCCCAGGGATTTATTGGTTGTGCTCTTGGCCAGCCTTACTGCCCATGCTGGAGCACCACAGGTGGATGTAGGGCCACGCGCTGTCTTCTCTTTCCATTCTAGGGAAGAACTGCCTCTTTAGCCCCTAGGCTGGACCTGTCTCTTCTGACCAGATTTTGTAGGCAATCCAGAGAGACATCCTTGATTATCAGGTCTGTGAGCCTCTGTGAAGAAGATGGAGAAGCATACTCACATGGCCCTGTCTTTGAGACTTTAAGGAAATCTCCTGGTGAGTCACTGGGAAACCAGTTTCAGCAACATTTACCCAGTTGGTTTTTCTCCTGTCCTCCTTTCCTGATGGCAGGAAAAGAAGGTGTTGTAAATAAAAGCCAGGGTGAAGAGTGATGGGGATGAGGATGCTTTGGAAAGATCCCTTCATCATTGGTTTCAAAGTGGAGGGAGATGTCCATAAAACAGAGAACATGGGGCCTAGCTCCAGGCTCTTCTGACATGGGAAGAGAATTTTATCTTTTCTTCTGGCTTCTGGAGTATTAGACATGTCCTTCTTCAGGAGGCCACCAGTTTAATTTTTAACACAATGAGGGTTTCCTTGCTCTTCTTCCAAGTGTCTCTGATGCACCCGATTACTTGATATGAGTTCCCTTTTGGGGAAAGTTTTCAGTAACCCTATGAAATTGAAAATTGAACTCCATTCTGACTGAGTTTACAGTCAGGGATGCAGGGTGGGACATGTAGGAGAAGGGCCTTCAGCCCACGCCATTGGTCCCGTGTGTGCCCCAGGTGGTTGAGGGTACAGGAGGAGACCTTTGACCAAGACTTGGGGTGGGTATTTGCCTTGGTCCCAGGACTGAGAAGAGATGGCTTTGGGGGCAAAGGAGAAGGAGTGCAGCTGGCTTTGGGCAAAGGAATCAGGAGGGCATGGGGCCTGGGCACCATCTCTGACCATGTTGCCTGCCAGGTGCTCTGGCTGGAAAGTGAGTGGACTTGGCCTTGGAGCCTTTACTGTGGAGGAGCGATTTGCTATTTTTTCTCTCCAGTTGCCTCCAGCTGGAGTCCTGGTGATTAATGGGTTAGAGAGTGTTTCACAAACACCCAGAGGGAGCCCAGTCCCCGTGGCTTACAGGGAAACAGAAAAACACATTATTCTGTCCTTTTTCTTCAAATGAAAGAAGAAGCCTCCCTGCTTGCTCAGTGAGTTGGCAAATGACTCTGGAGAGTGGAAAGTTGTGAAGGCACAGTCCACTTCTCCGCACCCCCTCCTCCTTGGATTAACCCTTCATGCCCCACCCCCCCGCATTCCTGGTGCTGAGGTGAAAACACAGCATCTGCCCTAACGTTGGACCTCATGTCCTTCCAGCAGCGCACTCGAAGTGGTAGTGATTTGCAGGCTGCTGCCCCTGCAGTGTATCTGCTTGGAATACTTGCCAGCTAGTTCTCAGTTAATGTGCCCAACACTGCATCTTGGTGAAGAGAAATGGGGAGATGCTGATATTTTTAGGCCCTCCCAGATCACTCTGCCCTGAGCATACTAGTAGGTATAACACACAGATTCTCCCAGGCAGGATTTCCTACCCTTAACTAATTCAGCTGGACTGTATTCTAAAATATTTACTCCTAATGTGCAAAATAGTGACAGATTTGATCAGATTAATTGTATTTCACTCACTGGATCATCTAATTGTGGCTCCAAACAGATTTTTCAAATAGCTTTTGGCTGGATTGCCTTGTCTTCATCGTCCCTGCTCACAGTTCCTGTGTCACAATATCTTAATGCATTCTGCCTTCTTGGAGGCTTAATAAAGAAGCCTGCCACAGAAGCCATTCTTCAGGGTTTTGCCAAAAAAATCTGTTTTCAATTAATATTACAAGGGGAAACCATGTCAGTTGAGATGTAGCTGGGAAATGCATGGGGACATAATGGCACTAATTGCTCCTGGTCATTGCTGGTCTGAGGGGCGGTGGGGAGAGGAGGAGCTGGGCACAGCTATTTATCTGCTCTGTGATTTCTCTGATGGCTGGATTAGACGGTGTGATTTCCATCTCAGATCCTTGGCTAAGTCACTTAAGGCCTGTGGCTTGACCCACCTGTTGATTTCCTGCTTTCTGCCTTCTTTGGGCCTCTTGGTTGGCTTGAACACTTCCCTTATAGGGAGAACATGTCAAAGGATGATTCTGCAGTAAGTTTGGGGGAGAAAAGTGGCCTTATGGAGGAGGAGGTGGGAAATACAGAATGTGAGTGCTTAGTGGGTCACTCGGCAGTTCTGGTAAGTAGAACTGGCTTTGTAGTTGGATCGAATTTGGCTAAGTTTGTTCTGGTGTTGTCGGTAACTGGGAAAAGGCTCAGATAGGGCTCTGACTTTGTTGGTAGTCAGTGGAGATGAGGGAGCTTTGCCTTACACATGGTTGGCACTTGATAATGTTTGACTGAGTGAATGAAAGACAGTCTCAAGTCTCATCAAGCAGAGATGATAAAGGAATTAGAAATTGTTGTTGCCTGGGATAGCAATGATTTCAGAACTTGACAGCTGCTATAGCCAGGAGTGTTTCATCCGGTGTGTCTACATTCTGGCTTGAGGACCTTTGGTTTCTTGAATTCAAATCCAGAGTCCATTAGCCTGGCATTCAAGGCTATGTATGTCCTGGGTCTACTTCTCCAACTTTGGGTTTGACTCTTCCCTGATTAACTCCTGCATTCTGGCCAGGGCAGCGTCTTCATTGTCCCAAGCACCTTGAGGTCTCCTCCACTTGAGGCACCTTTCTTTCTTGATGAAAGGGCACCTGTTATTCATAGCTCAGTTCAACATTCCGACTCAGTAGCTCTATGAAACGTTCCTTAGAAGCATTTATTTCTCTTCCCCTACTTATTTATAGAATTTAAAGAATGAACTACACATTTGATCATATTTAGTTTAGTACTTACTTTAGTTTTATATTATTTGGTGAGTGTTTTGAGGGAAAGAGCTGAAATAATTAAAACAGTACCCCCTCCCTCCCATCACCATCAAGTGTGAGTTCTGTTCTTCTCATCCATGCCTGGCAGCATGTGCCACAGGGTAGTACATAGCTCAGTAATACTGAACTCATCTGGGGAGTTGGACCGTGACTTAGCTGCAGGGTAAGAGGAGAGGAAAGACCATTTTGCCCTAAGTAACTTAACAGGTTAACACCGTCTCTTAATGACACTGAGTTTATACAACTGGTGTATTGTTTCATATATACATGTTAACATAAGATTCAGAGGGATCTCTACGCTACTTAATAAGAGGATAGAAATAAGAACTAGTTAACAATCCTGGCTTCTCATGCACTTCAGAGATCAGATGGACACTCCCGTAAGACATTCATCAATTTTCTGAGTTTTTCCTGTGTATGTGGCCTTGTCCTAGAAACTGTGGGGTTGGTAGAAGTGTGATAGAGGGGATACAAAGAAGGATGAGACAACATTTGCCTCATGGTCCTGCCAACATGCTTTGGATGTGAGAGTGCTCTTCTGTAAAGTTAAATAATATGTGACAACAAGACAGATGCCGTGGGGTGACATGTGGTTAATTGTCAAGTGATCGTTTCAGGTTATGAGCTCACAGAAGAGAGGACCCCTGTGGGACATACTACAGGAATTTTGCAGACTGTCGAGGCTGGAAGTGCACTTGCGAATTGTCTTCATCAAATCACTCAGGATAGAGATGAGGATGTGATACTCAGACAGAAACATGGCAGCCTACCTTGGATCCCACTTATTTTTTTTTTTTCTCTTGGAAGAGCCATCCCCTCTTCACACCCATTTTTCTCCTTTCTTCTCATGTTAACAGAACATTTTCCCTCTAAGAGGATTTGTGTGTTTTCACTCTGATGAGGTGCCCATTTTATAGGTAGGGTTGACTGAGGCCTTAGGATGGGTATAATATGAGGCTAGTCAGAGAGATTTAGGAATAGAGTCTTTCCTTCTGTTCTGGGGCCATGCTCTATAGCCACCCTGCCCACCCACTGTGATGGCTGCAGACAGTGAATAACAAGCTAGTTAATGTTGGACAAGCTGTGTCTTACTAACCATTGTTAATGGGGGCCTCCTGTGAGTCACCTTGTTATTTGAGTTAGTGAGTAATTCAAGCCTGGTTACATCACAACCAGAAACATTTTGCTCCTTTACTTTGATCGGTGTAGTTTGGATTTAATTATTTATGGATATGCTGTTGTTTGTAGTACACTAATAAATGTTCTATAGTAAATTTGGAAAAAATAATGGAATCTACGACCTCAGGATTGCACAAATTGCTGTCTGCTATTGAATGCATGCAGGGAAGCAGAGGAAGCCATCTGTGCTTGGTTGAGATGAGAGGGACCTGCAGCAGAGTGGGGCCAGCAGGGTTACTGGTCAGTAAAACTGTGCCCTTGACTAAGTAGGGGACTGTTACTTGGCATACATCGGAAAGAGAAAAAAACCTTCTTTAGGGGAAAGACTGGAAATAAAGCTATGTAGGATAATCAAGGATTCTGTGAGGTTGTAGGATTATTTAGTACGGGTATATGGTACAACTTGTGTGAATTCATATTTGTGGAGAGATTTCATCCTGAATGCAATTCTCTTTCGGATTTGTTGAGAACGGATAGACTGGGAACCTGAAACAGGCCACATACTAAATAAGATCATGGATTGTGCAGCCAGGTGCCTGGCTTCAAGTCCTGCCTCTGTTTCTTAATAGCTGTGTGACATTGGGCAAGTTGTTACCCTCTCTGCTGTTTCTTCATATGGAAAAAGGGGGTGATGATATAGTATCTCTCACCTTGGGCTGTTGTAAGAAGTAAGTGAGATTGTACAGGGCAGAGTGCTTAAAAGGAGTGCCTGACCCATTTGTAGCAAGCACTCAAGATACTTTTAGTTTAGTTGTTATTTTTATACCTGGAAGGGGCCTTCCCTTAATTTTCAGATGGAAATGTTGAAGCAGAGGTAGAAGGCACTCGCTCAGAATTTCCCAGTGAGCTAATGGCAAGGCCTTGGCTAGATCCCAGTTCTCATCAAGATACTCATTTCAACCACCTCCCATAGTTCATGCTCCCAGTCACATGAGTCTTTGCCATGTCTATCATTTATGTCGTGCTAAAGTAGACGTTGAAAAGGATCTAGAAGTGAATGACTGGGGACCTGGATTCTTGAAATTCATAGTCAGAATTTGTAATAGAAACAGAATCACATTAGTTAGATGATTACACTAATAAGCTATGAATAAGGTTAACATTATTTCAGGGCTTTTATTGCATGGAGAGTTAAGGGATCCAGAAAGATGAAGAGTAGCTTCTCTCAGATTGGGCATCCATGATACAACTCATAGCTAATCAAGGGAGGCTTCTTGAGGGAAGTGAGTAAAGTGTGTAGCTTCTAGAACATTGGAGATCACTGGATTGCTGGGGCTGGTTCGCAAGCAGATCCCATTGTGCCAAAGACTCATCTGTGCCAAAGTCATGGGCTAGACCTCGATGTTCATTTTTCCTCTCCTCTTCTGTATTTGTGCCTGTTGTGAAATGGGCGTATCACATGGATTGGAGCTATCTGTAGAATATCTGCAGCCTGTTCCTCAGAATTATCACACTGGTACAATCCACTAATTACTTTGTGGTGATCTATACCCATAGAGTTGCAGGCTTGAGTTCCCTTTTTGCCTTCACCCTGTGTACCAAGAATGGAACCTGAGAGCCCTACATAGACACTAGAGGGAGCGTTGCCCTGGGAAAGAAGTGAAAATAAATAGGATGAAATAACGAGACAATGCTGTACCAAGAATTGTTCCGAAGAAGGGAAGATGAAAAGTAGCCTGTAAGTGAATTGTGTAGGGGTTGTATGATGACCCATAGATGAATAATCAGTTGGCAGCAGGGCAGTTTTCAATCCTGGGGAGCTGATCATTCAGCCTCTTCCTACAGAAAAAAGGGGAGTAGATACAAACACGTTCATCCAGCAGTTAGATACTCAGACCATTAATGACTGAACTAACACTCTACAAATAGATTCAGCTGGAAGTGATGCTTAGGCTGGGTTCTCCCATCTCTTCTGTATTTCCTTCCTTTTTGCTTGCTTGCTCTCTTGTATCTGGTGGTTAGTCAATAGGTGCTTATTGAGTTGAACAGAATAAATACTTGCTTAAATACTTAAAAGTGCCTGGATAAAGAACAAGTGTCTTGGGGATAGAGAAGTGTCTGGCCTGCTGTTGCTGGCCTGGGGTCTGCACTCTGGGACATTGCAGCTATCTCTCACAGGCTCTCAGGTCCCACATGCCTGACTCATCCTCCCAAAAGCCTTTTTGACATCTATGGTGATGTAGGCATTTTCTCATTCAGATGGTTAGAATCAGGTTAAAGATTACACTGCTGCATAAGAAATAAACTTTTTCTTTTAAAAATCTGTTCTCAGTGGGAGATGAAGAACAATTACCGAGTTGAACATTTTCAAGACTAGAAAAATAGCTCAAGCTGCCATATCTGAATGTGATTACACATAGTGGGGGAACTTGTCTACAATAAGAGTTCTGAGACAATGAAGCTGGTGACACAGAGAAACTTGCTTTCCAGAGTGGTGGTGGAAGAGGAGGGTATCCTTAGTGGTGAAACAGATGCTTATCTCACTGTGTTGCTTTCAGTGTTATTCATGCTTGAAAGCAAACTTTTGTTTGAAAGATTTCTTAAAACTCTTTTCTGTCATGAGAAGGTCCGTAAGCAACAGCAACCTTGAACAAGTCTCTAAGCCTTAGTTTCGCTGGCTGTAAAATGATGATAATACTGGTCTTGCAGGATTGTTGTGAATCTTAGAGATGATGCCTATAAAGGCCCTAGCATAATAGTCAATTTTAACATAAGAATGTTAACTTTCGTAATTCCAGTACTTTGGGAGGCTGAGGTGGGCAGATCACTTGAGGTCAGGAGTTTGAGACCAGCCTGGCCAACATAGTGAAACCTCCGAGCTCTACTCAAAAAACAAAAACAAACAAACAAACAAACAAAAAACAAAAATTAGCTGGGCGTGGTGGCACATCCCTTTAATCCCAGCTATATGGGAGGCTAAGGCTAGAGAATCTCTTGAACCTAGGAGGCAGGGGTTGCAGTGAGCCGAGATGGCGCCACTGCATTCCGCAGCCTGGGTGACAGAGTCAGACTCTCAGAAAAAAAGAATGTTAATTCTCATTTGGAGATTTGTTGGTACTCTACTCATATTCCTGGGTGTTCCTTTGCTCTGCATGCTGGCCTAATTTCCAACCACCAGCACCAGGGACTGTTTGCCCAACAGCTTTCCCTGGCCACAGTAGCTTGCTTTGATCACACAAGGCAAGGAAGAGTCAAGAAATTAATGCCTCTGAGGGAGCAGGGAGCAGCCACTACCAATGACTGGTGGGAGTTGATGGATAAATATCCAGCCCCCTTGACCACTGGGGTTGGCTAACTCTGAGACATGTTTCTTTCATGGTCTCCCAGAGCTCCCCGTAGGATTAAACCCCAGTTTTAAATGTGTGTGTGTGTGTGTGTGTGTTTTTAAATGGGTGCATTATTAGTAAGGAGAGAGCCTACAAATATGATTTAAAAAATGGAAAGTGCTTCTTTCAAGCATGCCTAGATTTGGTCTTACTTCAAGCAGATGTATTTTCATTCATTCTTTCATTCATTCATTCAATATTTTTTTTTGCTTAGTATGATGCCAATTCAGTTATTTGAATATTCTGAGATTCAGTTTCCTCACCTGTAAAATGAAAAAGTTGCAAAAACTGCTGCAGCCCACCTCACCACAAAGTAGATATATTAGGTCAGTCATTTCTTGATGGGTGAAATGGGGACAATCCTATTTGCTCCCTTTATGTCACAGTTAAAAAATGAGATGGTGCACATGGAAGCATTTTGTAAAGAATAAGGGGTGATATGAACCCAAGTTGTTAGTTTACCTCACCTCTCCTTCATTCCCTTAAGGAGCTATAGACCCTTTGACAACAGATTTGAGACCAGATACAGCTCTTGCCTTCTTCTGCCTTCTCTCAGTACAAACGAACACTGCCATTAACATGCATACCGTGGTAGTAAAAACTCCAAGATTCTTATTCCAGGCATGATATACAATTTATTTCAAGTCACACCTGATATAATAAAATTCTCAGATGGGAGTGTAATTTGGATGTTTTAAAAAAACATTTGCCCCAGGTCATGACCTGTATTGATTGTTCTGCCTTACTCTTTTCAGATCATGTGAAGTATTTAGAGAGCACCTACTATACGCCTAGTGAGGCAGCATGTACAAAAAAAATCTATGTGATGCAGACCGGACACCCAAAATAACTTACAGTTTTGTGTGTGGTAAACATGTTGGACAGCTATTGCAGAGAGCAGTGAGATAGCATAAGACATGTGCTAATGGAGCATTCTTAGGAAATAACTTGAACATAATCAAGACCACAGTGAATGAAAATTAATGAAAGTGTTAAAAAATTCTGGTTGTTTTTATTATCTGCAACAAAATCTACTAGCACAATAAGAAAGAGATGTCGTACTCTATCACCAAACGTGGGTCACTTGACAAGGAGTGTCCTGAGCTTTGAGGTCGAATAGATTACCTGTTGTTCTGACAATTGTTCAGAATTCTGCCATGTCAGTGTAGGGTATAAATTTCTTATAGACAACTCTGTTTTACCTTGTGTTTCTACTTGTTTTATTTTCTTTATAGGAAGATAAAGAATATGCTATTTCACCATAGTACTATGATATTCCAACTTTTCAGTTGTATTATTATTAGATATTCTAATTTGTACTGATTTCTTTCTTTCTAGGCCTGTTTCCCTTCTGTCATCTTGAGATTTCTATTTATTTTACTCTTGGATTAGTGCCTCTATTTTTTGGATTCCATTCCTCCGTTGTGGGCTGCTTTTCATTTTTCTGTGGCATATCCTCAAGTAATCTTTTTCAGAGAATGCATGGGAATGTCTTGGTTTATACTTCGTGTCCTGACAGAATGTGAGTAGATGTATTTTGACTCTCAAAAGATCCTGGCTTAGATGATGAATCATATGGTCACCCAGTGCTTGGGAGATATTAATGCTTTAAAAAAATTTTTAATTTAAAAAATGTTTTGTGGGTACATAGTAGGCATGTATACTGATGGGGTACATGAGATGTTTTGATACAGATATGCATTGCATAATAATCACATCATGGCAAATGGGATATCTGTTCATTCAAGCACTTATCATTTGTGTTAGAAATCATCCAGATTATACTCTTTTAGTTATTTTAAAATGTACAATTAAATTATTATTGACTGTAGTCACCCTTTTGTGCTATCAAATACTAGGCCTTATTCATTCATTTTATTTTTTATACCCATTAATAATCCCCACCTCCCCCTCTCCCCCACTACCCTTCCCTGCCTCTGGTAATCATTCGTCTACTCTATGTCCATGGGTTCAGTTGTTTTCATTTTTAGACCCCACAAATAAGTGAGAACATGCCATGTGTGTCTTTTGGTGCCTGGCTTATTTCACTTAACATAATGACCTCTACTTCCATCCATGTTGTTGCAAATGACTGAATTTCATTTGTTTTTATGGCTGAATAGTACTCCACTATGTATATGTACCACATTTTCTTTATCCATTCATCTGTTGATAGACAGTTAGGTTGCTTCCAAATCTTGGCTATTGTGAATAGTGCTGCAACAAACATGGGAGTGCAGATATTTCCTTGATATATTGATTTCCTTTCTTTTGACTGTATACCCAGCAGTGGGATTGCTGGATTTTATGATAGCTCTATTTTTAGTTTTTTGAGGAACCTCCAAACTGTTCTCCATACTAGTTGTACTAATTTACATTCCCACCAACAGTGTACAAGTGTTCTGCGTGTCCTCACCAGCATTTGTTATTGCCTGTCTTTTGGATATAAGCCATTTTAACTGGGGTGAGGTGATATGTTATTGTAGTTTTGATTTGCATTTCTCTGATGATCAGGATATCCACTTTTAAAAAAGATTCTTGGCATGTCTAAAATTTTGTTTTGCTCTCACATTGGCTTGGTGGTTCATCTGGATAGAGAAATCTAGGGTCAAAGAAAGTTTTTCTTGGATTTGGGAAGTACTTAGGTTACTTGATGATTTTGTATCATGTGCTATTTTGGCATTATATGTGTCTCCCCTTCTACTCATGGACTGATGAAGGTGGGAAAAGGAGTTACATAACATAAGATACCTGTGACTTTGTTCAAATTAGTGATGTGCAACCCTTGAGGAAGCCCGATGCATTAAAACTGGATTTATGCAAAATCGGTAGTATAAGGTGGGGGATTATACACTCTGCAGGGCCATTTGCTGTTGACACTCGTTATCCAAATACCTTCAATGTAAAACTCAACCAAAAGAAGTAGTTTTAGGCAGGGTGTGGTGGCTTATGCCTGTAATCCCAGCACTTTGGGAGGCTGAGGCAGGTAGATCACCTGAAGTCGGTAGTTTGACACCAGCCTGGCCAACATGGTGAAACTTTGTCTTTAGTAAAAATTCAAAAATTAGCCAGGTGTGGTGGCACACACCTGTAGTCCCAGCTACTTGGGAGGCTGAGGCAGGAGAATCACTTGAACTGGGGAGGCGGGGTTTCCAGTGAGCAGAGATCGCACCACTGCACTCCAGCTTGGGTAACAGAACTCCGTCTCAAAAAAAAAAAAAAAAAAAAAAAAAAAAAGGAGTTGTTTTATTTATTCAATTTTAGCTTCGGGGGTACATGTGAAGGTTTGTTGTATAGGTAAACTCATTTCATGGGCACTTGTTGTACAGATTATTTTGTCATCCAGGTATTTAAACCTAGTACTCAATAGCCCCCAGTGTCTGTTGTTCCTCCCTTTGTGTTCATGAGTTCTCATCATTTAGCTCCCACTTATAAGTGAGGACATGTGGTATTTTATTTCTGTAAAATATGGTACATATACACCATGGAATACTATGCAGCCATAAAGACAAATGAGATCTTGTCTTTTGCAGGAACATGGATGGAGCTGGAGGCTATCATCCTTAGTTACTTTTTATTTAAAAAAATTTAAAGTCATTTTTTAAAACCACAGCTATAGCCAATTGATACGATTTGGAACTGTGTTCTTGTGCAAATCTCATGTTACACTGTAATCCGCATTGTTGGAGGTGGGGCATAGTGGGAGGTGATTGGATCACGGAGACAGATTTCTCATGAGTGATTGGTTTAGCACCATCCTCTTGGTACTATCCTTGTGACAGTGAGTGAGTTCTCGTAAGATCTGGTTGGTTAAAAGTGTGCAGTGCCTGCTGCCCCCACCCTGCCTTGCTCCTGCTTCTGCCATGTAAGACATCTGTTCCCCCTTTGCCTTCTGCTATGATTGGAAGTTTCTTGAGGTCTCCCCAGAAGCATAAGCTAATATGTTTCCTGTACAGCCTGCAGAACCATGAGCCAATTAAACTTCTTTTATTAAATATAAAATACACAGTCTTAGATATTTCTTTATAGCAATGTGAGAATGGACTAACACATCAATATGCAATACATATTTGTGGCATCTCCTTTATGTGCCAGGTGCTGTTGGATTCTGAGTCTGTAATGGTGAGCAGTTCTCTGGTTGAGAGGTACATGTTAACACTAGGGACATTTAACCTAGGAAGGGCAGAGAGGGAGAAGCAGATGAGTTGAGATTGCAAAGATGTACAGGGTGGATTAGGTGCAGAGGAGAGGGAGGCAGGAAGGAGCAAGGTATTTGAAGGGGAAAGGAAGGACAGCGTGGCTGGAGCAGAGGGACTTGGGGAAGGTGAGAGATGAGATGGAGCTAGACAGGCAGGCATGGGCAGGACTAAGCAAGGGTTTAGTTCTTTATTCTAATAGCAAAGGGATGGCCTGGCATGGTGGCTCGTGCCTGTAATTCTAGTACTTTAGGAGACTGAGGAGGGCACATCCCCTGAGCCCAGGAGTTTGAGAGGCAACATGGAGAAACTCTGTCCCTACAAAAAATACACACACACACACAATTAGCTGGGCATAGTGGCATGTGCTTGTGGTCCCAGCTACTCAGGTGGCTGAGGCTGAGGCTGAGGTAGGAGGATCACTTGAGCCCAGGAGGTTGAGGCTGCAGTGAACTGTGATCATGCCACTGCATTCTAACCTGGATGACAGAGTGAGACCTTGTCGAAGAAGAAAAAGAAAAAAAGCAAAGAGGTAAGCCATGAAAAGGTTTATAGTAAGAGAGTGATAAAATTAAATGTACATCTAAAAACCACTCTCATCACCCTGTGGGTTAGAGGAAAAAAAGGATGAATGCTAAGAGGATGTAGCTGAAGAGGGTGATGGCTTGGATGGTGGCAGTGGGGGTAGGTAAGAAGGAGTCTACTGAAGAAATATTTGGCCAATGTAGTTGATTGTGTCGTTAGCTCCAATTCTTCACTTCTCTTTATAACTTCCTTTGTATGGGACCTTTGCAGTGTCCTCTCTCTGTGAGTGGGATCTTTTTCCCCATCTTCTAACTTTTGGTTTGACCTTGTGACTTGCTTTGGCCAATAGAGAGGTGGAAGTGATAGTGTGCAGGTTTCAAGCTTAGTTATCAAGAAGCATGTGTGTTTCTACCTGTTGTCTTGTGCCTTTGGGGTGGCCATGAGAAAAACATGGCCTATTGGTCTCAGGAGGAGGATGAGAGACAACTAGTACACAGCTATTCCCAGCCAAGCCCAGGCTACATCAGCCCAGCCCAGCCAGGACCAGTAGAACCGCCTAGCTGAGCCCAGTTATGATCAGCCAACCCCCAGATGCCCTGAATATTTCTGAGAATAAGTGATTGATTGTTGTGAGAATAAGTGATTGAGATTTAGGTGGTTTATTTTGCAGCATTTTTGCAGCAGGTAAAATCAATAGAACTTGAGAGGTTGGATGTAGCAAATTTGTGGGAACATAATTACAGTGTAAAGTGAGGTTCACCTATATTTTGAGATCATTAGCCTCCTACATACATGCTCAGGGACGGACTTAGGAGTGTTTTTTTGGTGGTTGTCTGCCCCTTGCCTCTCTTTACAATTCATGGTTTCTTTTTCTGGAGCTGAATGAGGTAGGCCAGATTTATAGTCCAAAAGAATTAATTGTGTACTCTTTTTCCTTCTCATTCTCCTTCTGGCAGGCTAATCAGATTCCAGCAGAGCCTGAGAGATGAGTAATCCTCAGTTCCCTCAATAGGGGCCTTCAGACCCTAACATTTAGTGTATTCTTGTTGGAGTTGAAATCAATTTTAGCTCTAACTGTGAAGATGGAATTTCACTTGAAGGGGTGAGAAATACAGGACCAGTTATTTTCCTGGTTTTGACTGATTATTTAAAATATATTAGTTCTGATAAAATATTTAGCTTTTAAACAACAAATTTAATGTAGGGAATTGTATTTTATTTATTAATGGAAGTTGCAGGGAGATTGGTAGGAGTTGTGCTAAAGTGCACTGTTGTGATTTTGCAAAGTATAGTAATTACTGTAATATTTTGTTGAATTATTAATTTCCACTATGCCTACAGGAACATAAGCTTCTGCAGTCAAATTCATTTTAAAATTGCCTTTCTCCCTTCTGGTTTTGTTTTGTGTTTTCTTTCTTACGCACTTACTAATTTTTAAAGAAATGGGGTGGGGCAGTGTTAATTATATTGTATGAAACACTGTTGTCATGTGCTAACTGAATATATACTTCTTCCAAGCTTGTTTGCAGTGGCAGATTGAGGGATGCTGAAAGAATCATGTCTGAGGAGAAAGGGCTCATCTGTGTGTTTTTTTCAGGAGCTGAGATGAGGAGAGAAAAATAGCAGAGAGGTCACATGTATGCACATGAGTATTATGTCTGCATGCTTCTAAGCAGAGCTGGTCCTACCTGTAGATTAAGTTGGTAGGTGTTTCATATGTGATGAAGCAGCACGAGTCTCCTTTTTTTTTGAGATGGAGTTTGCTCTTGTTGCTCAGGCTGGAGTATACAATGGCATGATCTTGGCTCACTTTGTATTTTGTATTTTTAGTATAAACAGTATTTCATCATGTTGGCCAGGATGGTCTCGAACTCCTGACTTCAGGTGATCCACTGACCTTGGCCTCCCAAAGTGGTGGGATTACAGGTGTGAGCCACAGCACCTGGTCTCAAGTCCCCTTTCTTAATTACTTTGACAGTGATTACTTAGTGTCTATTATGTGCTCAAATGAAATTATTGTGGATGATGATGATGATGATGGTGATGGTGATGGTGATAATGGTGATAGCTTACAGTTGTTACCTGAATGGGCTCATGCTGCAATAGGACTCTGGATGGAGTGCAGGGTTATACATAAGCGCTTTTATTTTTTTGGTTGTGGCTAAACTGAAATTGGAGTACTAGCCTTCATATGAATATCTGCTAGTTTTATGAAATGGTGTAAGTCCACATCTGAGACTCAAGTTTCCTCATCTGTGTAATAGTTGTAAGGATCAAAATGAAATAATGTATTTGAAAGGGCATTATAAACTATAAATGTACAGATATTTTAAAGGGAATATCATTGTAATTAAACTGTAGAAGAAGTTGCTTATACACATGTTGTGATTTTGAGGGGGAGCAAGGAGGACTTTTTGCTTGATTTTATTTTTTCCTTTCCAGAATCTTCACAATTAGAGGACCATTCTTCATGTTGAACATTGTTCCCTCTAAGGTCCCCTTAAAACATAAATAATTCAGAGACAATATTTAGAGCTGGAAAGAACACATAATGACTTAACTACATCTTTTTTCTGACATAGAAAATGTGGGCAAGAGAGATTGTACAGTGCCCGAATTCACCCAGATAGTAGAAACGCCCGCGCCAATGTCCAGTTCTCTGACTTTTAGTCCAGTGCTCTTTCTGTAACACTCGGATGCCCATTAGTATTCCATTAAGTTTTCAGTCCAGAGAATTTCCTCCCAGAATGTAGCCTTGGGAAGAATAAATTAGATGACTAGTGGGGAGACATCAGGTTTGGGATCCCTTTAGGTAGAAGAGTAATGCTTGAGTTGCAAGGACTTGACCTTGAATCTTAGCTCCACCCTTGACTAGGTAGCTGTGACTTGGGCAAGTTACTTTTCTGAGACCTACTTCTCTCCTTTATAAAATCAGGATATAATCCCATTTTGCCTGGTCTTTGTGAGGGTTTAGTGAGTTTAAAGTGCTTGCCAAGGTGCCTGCCCTGTGGTAGAAGATACTCTAAAATGAGTAGGAAATGGTTATTGTTAGGTAAGACGTCCTGGAGATTAGCTTGATCTCCCTCACAGTTGGTCTGCCTTCTGCCAGCCATTCTTTCACCCGCCTGTGAGGGTGTGTGTTTTTTAAGAGGAGAGGAAGCTGCACCCTCCAACATTGCTGGTTCCCTTCCCCAGGATGGAGGAGGGAGGACTCTCCGAAAGGCCCCTGCAAAGATGCCTGCACAGTGGGGGATGCTCCTGCACTGGCCTGAGGATGAGCTGGGATTTAGCAATAGCCCTTCGTTTCTCTTTTTTCTCAGAACGAAGCAGTTCCTGCCTGATTTAAATTTCCTTTAAAGGAGCTGAGGATGATAGGAGGGTGGAGATGTGCATCTTCAAAGAATGGCAGGTGACTCCAAAAATGAGACAAATCAAAGCACCTGCATCTATAGCTGCACGTTGCTGTGTCTTAGGTGGCTCTGCTTCTTATTTTAAGTTACTAAGGTGGCTTCCTGAAAAGTGGGCTTTAGTTTTTTACCTGAGAGTTTATTATCCTGCTCCTAACTGTCCATCCTGCCTATCTGTGAGCTGGGTAGGACCTACTGCTTCTAGTGAACTTATAGCAAATAAAGCAAGACCACCTATAGGTTAACATTTAGGTAGAGGAGGAACTTCCAGGCACAGAAGAAAATAGAAAACACCCCAGAGTCTGAGTCCCTTCTCAGGTATGGCGGCTGGGTCAGCCTTTACCTGAAATAAAATAAGAGCAAGGGATGGGGGGAAGTGAGCTCCTGTGGCCCTCCCCTCCCCCTCCCCTCTACCCAGCACCCTCCACTTTCCTAGGTCTTTCTGATCTAGGGGAAATGGTGTAATACTGGTCCTTTACATCTTCACTTTTTTTTTTTTCTGAGCCTTTCACATTTTAAATTTGATATCCTAATGGTGAATGAGTTGGGGATGGTTTGGAAAGGCGTTTTAGGGATGGTGACTCTTGAAATCAGAGCCTGCACTATTTGCCCAATTTTTCCAATTCTTAGGGCTGGCATCAGGGAGAGATAGGCCAGTCCAGACATCTTTCTGGTCCAGAGACGCCTATTTCCTGTCTGACGCATGGCTGAGCCTCAAAAGACTCCCATGAGAGGAGAGCCATGGGCTCTGGCCAAAGACTGGCTCTTCTCTCTGTGTTGGTCAAGTACTTACAATGATGAATTTTTCTTGATTTAAGCGGAGGGGCAATTGGGGAGAGCTTTGCTCTGTACCTTTTCTTCCTCTTCAATTTTTAAAATTTATTTAAAATACATATGACATAAAATTTGCCATTTGAATCATTTTTACTGCTACAACTCAGTGCATTAATTACATTCACATTGTTATGCAACTATTACCACTATGTTTCTAAAACCTTTTCGTTGTCCAAAGAGAAACTCTAGAACCACTTAAACAACAACTTCCTCTTGCTGTCTTCTTCACACAGTTAAATTCTGTTCTTCAGCATCTGAGCAAATACGGGGTTTCCAGTTTATTCCCCTCTTCTGCCTTCTCCTGTCCCATCTCTTACCATTTTCTCTTCTTTCTTCCCAGAACAGGGGCCCATGGAGTTAAGAATGAGGACGAGTCTTGTAATATTCAGGGATAAGAAATAGGGGAGTACTTTTCATCTCCCCCTTGACAGCTATGTTATTTATTTATAAAGATAATCATACCTGCTGTCACCCAGAGAAAGATACGTGTCTTGCTCCACCACCCTAACTTGCTCTCTTGAAGCAGGGATGGGTAATGCCAAATTACCTGCTCCTTGACTATCATGGGCATCCTAGCCATCAGTGACATACCTCAACAGGCGAGCTGTCCTTGTCCAGTGCAGTCTTGACATTGTGACTTAGTCTTGGCTAAGCCTTTTTAAGAGAAGACTTGCTTGTACATAGCTGAGATCAAACACACTTCATAGTTGAGTTGTTATTGCCTATATATTTATTAATATCATTGTTATTTAAGGTAGTATGATTTGGGAATAGATAGATAGATAGATAGATAGATAGATATCATCCTGCAATAAATAGTTTTTTAAATATCTTGAACAGATTCCTAATTGCACTTCAGTACTGTGATTGATGATACACAAGAAACAGTTCAGACTTGATCTTGGTCTTCTGGGAACTTGAAATCTAAGAGAAGTATGTGTAGGTGGAAGGATGGAAATCCAAATCAATATTGGAATCAAAAGCGAAGCCTCTGGGGATGGGATCTAGCATTTACTGAAGGTCTGCTATGTGCCGGGTGCCAGTCTTGGGTGCTTTGTGTCATCTCATTTTCCCACCATAACTTTGTGAGTTGGAGGTTATTATTATCTCTCTTTAATAGATGAGAAAACTGATGAAGAGAAGTTAGATTACCAAGCTCACACTGCTAATAAGCTTCAGAGTGGGTAATGAAGTAGAGGAAAATACAAATGTAGGGTAGTTGAGTCTGCTGTATTATTGATGTCAAAATCAGGATATTACAGAGTTTGTGAGTGCAGATAGGCTGCGAGAATCAGAGCAAATGGGTGGGAGAAGGTGAAGATATCAGCTTTTATTTCATTTTAAAATCATATAATTTTACAAAAATAATAGACAATTAGGGTACACTTACCGTGTGCCAAACACTGAGCTGTAACCTTTGCATTCAGCATCTTGTTTAATCTTCATGGTGACTCGATGAAGTTTCTACTATTATGAGCCACATTGTAAAGATGAGTAAATAAAAGCATGGTGGAGCTTAATACCTGGCCCAGGTCACAAAGCTGGTGAGTGACAGAACTGCAAGCCCCACGTGGACCATCTGACTTGAGAGCTCCTCCCTTGATGAATTATAGAGCCCACTTCTCCAATTCATACCAGCAAGGGAAGCAAGGCCTCAGCAATACAAGGTTGAACTGCTGACCTCATGAGGGCTAAGATGGGTTTTCAACTCCTGGGCCTTTTTTCAGTTAAACTGGCACGTTCTTTTCTAGAAGCCTCATTGAATGTTTGTTCTTAAGCGCTGGTGTTTGCAGGGAAAGAGCAAGATGAGTAAAGCCTTGGAGGTGAGAAGTAATAGGGTGTTTTGGGGAACCAGGAGAGGCAAGAAGCGATAGGACCAGATCACGGAGGCAAACTTGCACGTTATTTTTGTAGGCACTGGGAACGCTTAGTAATTTTGAGCAAGGGAAACATGTAATTAGCAATGGCGTCAATTGTCCTCAAAGCACCACAAAATCCATTCTCCCTACTTCATGGGAGGAAAAAGAAAGGCTCAGAGAGGCTGAGTTTTTGCCTGGAGTCACTCAGCAACTTGTTAGTGGAAGGAGCAGCAGAAGCCCACACTGCTGTCTCTCGTTCCAGCTTTGGGAGCTGCCAGCTGCCTTCCTTTCACTCTGCCTGTTCCCTTCCCACCTCTTGCCCGCTCCCTCCTGGCACAGTGGAGTCCTCTCCATCATTAGAGCAGCCAGTGGGGTTCTGTTGTAATTAAAGGAAGCCAACAGGGAGAAGCAAAGCAGAGCAAGGGAAAAAAGCAACCACCAACACCACACAAACTCCCTAACAACTGCTGTCTATCGCCTTTCATGGGCACTTGCTTGCTTTAAATACAGCAGAGGGAAACCCCATAGGATGGTGTGGGAAAGCAGGTTATTAAGTTGCCTTCAGGCTGGCAGAGTGGGGATTTACTCCTTTTCTTGTCCTCCCTACCCTGCAGTGCAAAACTGATCAAATATTAAAAGTTGAAAGAGACTTCGAAGGCCATTTAGTTCAACTTCTCCTCCTAGGCAGGGCTTCCTCCACTGCTTTCCTCTCTCTGCATAGCATCTCTGATATGTTGTTATGTGGCTCCCTTGCTCCCCAGCTCCCCACATTTTCTGGATCAAAGCTCAGGTAGGGATAGGAAGACATTTTCACTAGCAAAATACTGACCACACAAGCCTGTTGTCATTTACGGCAATGACTTCAGAAATGTCTAATTAATTCATTTATCCAATTAGCCTCTTGCTCTCTAAAGTGCTTTTTCTTGGTTGCTGAGCAACTAGGACACACTTTGAACACATCCATGCTGCTGCTGAATGAACCAGGAGCTTTTTCCTTCACCCTGGCAGCCCCCACTCCTCTTTCTTCTTTTATTTTTCTGATGCACAGTAAAGAAGAACATCTCCATCATCCCCCAGCCTTCTCGCCTTCCCCTGGCCTCTCTGAATGTGCATGCTGCCTGCTTTAACACATTTCCAAAGGTAACTTTTATGCCAAGCATTTGTCATGGACAAGGAGAGTAACAGGATATACGGGCACACAGAGATGCCTTTGTAAAATAATGAAGTTATCTGGGCTCAGGCATGACTTGGGAAGAGCTCTGCTGGCTGTTGGGGGAGGTGGGATGAGGGCTGGCTAAGGGTAGGCTCAGACGCCTTGGGGAAGAGGATGCAGTCTGTCTTGGGGTGACGTTGCATTAAGTGTAGCTTGACTAGGCAGCAGTTCCATCTGTCTTTACAGTGTGTCCTTCATGGGGGAATTGTCAGCCATCCCCAACCTGGAGTGCATTGTGAGCAATAAACAGGAGTGGGGCTTAAGGTGAAAATGAAAGGAAATATCAATCCAGGAGGGCAGCAAAATGCCTTCAGGAATCATCCTTGAAGTGTAACACGTTTCTGTTTAAGGATGTGAAAATGCCACAGGCTGCTCCACTGAGTTAGAATGTTAGAGATGGACTTTGAGCTCAAACTTCCACCATTCTTCATTTTTGCAGATGAGAAAATCGAAGCTTAGGGAGGATAAACAGTTTGCTCAGTGTCTCATAGCCCCGTCCTGCTCATGTCACCATATTCCTCCTCTTAGATTTCATTAAGGGGTCCTTGTCCATAAAATTAGTCACTTGAGTCACCAAAACTTACTTTTAAAAATTTGACTTTATTTTGGAGTAGTTGAAGTTGGCAGTGAAGATTTGCAGCACTCAAGGATCTTGGCATCTATCTCCTCATTCACCTTGGCATGTGTGTGTTGCAGATGCTAGGGGCATGTACTTGGGCCCAGTATTCAAATATGAATGAGGAAGGGTCCCGTGTCTTCAAAGAGCTTCCCCCAATGCCTCATGTGGTGGAAGAGATGGACAGTAAAGGAGGAAGGAACTCCTTCTCAGAGACATTAAAGAAACATTCAGAGAAGAGGAGCTGGGCCATTTGCTGGGCCCAGATCTTACAGTGAAGGGGCTATGGGGATGGGATGGGAGTGGGTGAACATTCCTGGTCAAGGGGACAGCTTGGGCCCAGTAAGGAGGCATGAGAGATGGTGGCATGTTTGGGGACTGGAGCATGGCCTGGGAATAGAGCCTTCCAGCCGTCTGGCTTTTCTCTGATACGTGGTGGATGGTTTGGTGCTGCCCACACCGACTTCTGGAAGACACTGCCTCTTGCTCTCTGGAATAATAAGAAAGCACAGTTATCTCTATGCATGTGTTGATGTGAAAAAGCATATGTCAGGTTTCCTGGATGGAAATGACTTCCCTTTGAAGTTAGTTCATAAATAATGATGAAGGCCATAAAAGTACACACGTACTGCACACATTTAGCTACTCCTGTGGACTGTGCTCACTGGGAGCAGAGCCTTCAGGAAAACCAGCTGCCCAGAGAAAGAATAAGGGACTATGCATTCTCTAAAGCACTGGCTCCCAGAGCCTCCTGTAGGACCAGGGGAGATCTTCTATGGAACAGGATCTATTCCGTGGCACTCACAATTGTAGCAATCATTAAGTCACTCTGAAATTCCAAGAGATAGAGAAAAAAAGTGGCCTGTAACAATGATTGCCCTGACCAAGCCTTTCCAAGGCAGCAGATGCTTCTTTACTTCCAAACATTGCCCATCATGATCAAGTTCTTCCTCCAGCAGTGCAGCCACGTGTCCCTGGTGGCAGGCATTCCTTTTCCGAGGCTGGACTTGCTTTAAGAGGGCCCAGAGATGGCAAACAGCATTGTGCGGTGCTCCTTAGTATAAAATCTCCTCTGGCAATGTTCTTAACAAGGTGGTTTGAGTTTCTCTAGGAATTAAGCTGGGGCTGGCTGTTATTTTTCTAGTAAGACTTGTTACTCTAAAATGCATATGGGGCCAAAATCACAATAGTCTGTCTTTGGAGCAATCACACAGACACACATGGCAATCTAAGGCTCTGGTAAGAAAGAGTCTGTGGGTTCTTATTCAATAAATATTTGATACATTGGGCTTTGATGGATGTAGACACTGTCTCCTTGGGTTTTCCTAGACCAAAAGGTGAAGTCTCCGGTGGTCACTGCCTCTTGTTTGTTCCTTTGATTTCCTTTGACGAAAAACAATTCTCATCTTGGTGAGGTCTATTAAATCTGTTCTTTTCCAGAATGGGGCTCGTAGTGCATGGTGGACAGAACTGGAACTTTCTCTCCTGTCGTTCCTTGCCATCCCCTGGGTGATTCGGTTTCCCATTTTCTGGGATGTGCTGATAGGGCTTGTCTCCCGCCCCCTCTTATATAAGGAGGCAGGGTGCATCTAGTGCCAGATTTTATTCAACCCTGTAACAATCCCCCCTTTATGACATCACTGCTCATCACCATGGAAACATTTCCTCCAAGTCACAGAGACTGGATTGTGGCATCATAGCATCAGGCAGGAGGAGGAGAAGAGGATAGGGGAGAGGATTGAAACTGCCTGGAGGGATGAAATGCCAATAAAATAGGATGCAGTCACAGAAATAGGATTTTTCTGTCCAGATCCTTGAATGGAGAATCTAACCATGGGCCACAGGAATAAACCTCATCTAGCATAAGGAGGAAGAGCTCTTGTGGAATGTAGACGTGGGACCTTTTGTTCCTGTGCAGTATTTCTTCAGGGAAATGGAATAATGTTAATGAGAGCTATCCTGTATTTTGTTTAATTTTAGAGACAGGGCCTTGCTCTGTTGCCCAGACTGGAGTGCAGTGATGTGATCATAGCTCACTGTAACCTCAAACTCCTGGGCTCAAGTGATCCTCCTGCCTCAGTTTTCCAAGTAGCTGGGACTGTAGGTGCATGCCTCCATACCCAACTAATTTTTTAAATTTTTTATAGAGATGGGGTCTCACTGTGTTTCTCAGGCTGGTCTATCCTGTATTTTATATGTATTTCTTATTTGATCCTCACAAAGTCTCTTTGGACTATTGGATCAGAGAGGTTAAATAACCTTCCTAAGGTAACACAGCTAGAAAATGGCAGAGCTGAAAATTATTAGGGGCATAAGATGTAAACTGTGTTCTCATGCAGCTTAGAGTTGAGAGAGAGAGAGAGAGAGAGAGAGAGAGAGAGAGAGAGAAAGTATGTTGGAGGCAATTATCAAGTTAATAACATATACATAGTTAAAATTGTGGTAGGTATCGTGAAGAGAACAGACATGATGCTTTCAGTGAGGAGCTACTGGAGTGTGCATGGGAACTACTTATGTTTGTGTGTTAGTAAATTTGGGACAAGACTGAACCTAGTCAGTGTGGGCTTAGACATGCGAGGCACTGTGCTCACATATGTACTGACTTTCCCGAGCTCACCTGCTGAGCCCCACAGCCAAGACCCTTCTCCTCAGCTGTTTTTCTCTGCCTGTGCCTCATTTCCCTGCTTCTCCATTTGTCTTCTCCCTTCTCCTGAGATCTTCCTGCCTGCCCTCCTCCCTTGATCCTGTTTCTTCCTACTGATCTCTAATCTTCTCTTTCTCTAGACTATAAGCTCCTCAAGAGAGAGAAAACCATTCCCCTGTTTTGTATCTTGGTTTACCCAAGGATCAGGCTCTAGCCTGATCTAGGTCTGCTTCTATGGTCTGCTACAGAAATAAATGAGCAATGTCCCTTTTTAAAGAAAAAAAATAATGACTACAGTCATTATTTTTCACAGTTAAAAAATATTGTCTGGTAGATTTTTCTTGTCAAACGCTGGCTGATAAGTGAATAAACAAGTAACAAGTGAGCATTAAAAGGAAACAAAACCCCAGAGTAAGTGGCCACTCCTATGTAGTTCTTCAGCTTGTTTGCCATTGTTGTTTGCATGGGTTCATTCTGATTGTGATTTCAGGTTGTATTCATGTGATCTAGCCACCTTTTCTCTTAATACAACTGGTCCTAGTCTGTAGGATGGTGTCAGTTAGCTTAGTGCTTCACAGGGTTCTAAGAGCTGGGGGTGCTTTGCCATGGATCTCCTCTGGGAGCTGCTGTCCTGGTGCCCCATCTGGCAATAGATGGACGTAAGGAAGCCTCATACTTTCCATTTGTGTCACCTTGCTGAGCTTTCCTTGATTCATCTGAGTTTCAGGAGTGTTTGCCACTTGAGTTCAAGGCCCCTTCATTGCACTCCTAGGATTTAAATTGGGCAAGTTGGTCTCAATTTGGTCTCCAGTGTCTGGGCTGCCTGACTCAGCTGAGTACCTTACTGGTTGGAGGTCTGTAATTAGACTTTATTGCAACAGCTGTGTGTGTGTGTGTGTGTGTGTGTGTGTGTGTGTGTGTGTGTGCGCGCGCGTGCGCGCTTCATTAGTAAACTGTATTAAGTGCCTTTACTATCCAACCTTGTCCTTTCCAGGACCTACAGTAACTTGATCTGACTTCTAAGGAGGCCCTTCTGGACCTGCTTTATTGATTCTATCAGAACCATTTATGACAGGCACATCTAGAACTACTAAGTGCCTTTTTTCCCTCTTTTTCTTTTTTATGTGTTACATGGGGAGTGAATAGTGAATTAATTAAGATCACAGGCTTTGGAGTGAGAGAGACAAGAGTTTGATCCTGGTTTAGCCTCTTACTAGCTGTATGATCTTGGGCAAGTTACTTGTATTCACTACATTTAAATGTCTTTATTTACAAAACAGGCATGAGTATATATTAGTACCTACTTCATAATGTTGATGTTCAGATTCAGTGAGATACGCTTGTAATGTCTTACCATGAAGTCTGTCTCATCAAAGTTAACTATGATTAAGTGGGCCAAATGTACCACTTGCATATTTTTCCCCCCAAATTATGCAAACACTTTTTGAACTCAACATAAAGCTTGGACTATAGCCCAGATCGTATCTAGACTTTCTCAAGTTTGAATTAGAGGGGTCAGAATAATTGGCATTTTAATTGTTCACCATTTACAGGCACCATAGGTGAAGGGAGTCTAGGAAGAATAACTCCTAATTGGAACTCATTCCTGAGACCTTTGTCAGATATTAGAGATATTTTCCCAAGTATGATTCTGACACTAGGACTGTTAAAGCAAATTAAACAGGTGCAGTCCCCTTCCTCTGAGAGCAAAGAGTTATCTTCCAGAGGGGAAGTTCAGCTGGACGTGTGTCTGTATTGATATGCATATACACTTCAGCAGAGAGAAGTGTTAAGAACAAGCACTGCCACTCAAAAGTAGCTCTATGACTTTAGGAAGTCAATTCATCTTTCTGGGCCCCCAAATCTTAAGTATAGAAGGGGAAAGGGTAGTAGCCACTATATGCTTTTTCCCTCCAGCATGTTTATTGATGTATAATATACATGTACTAGAGTGCACAGGTTTAAAACATTTATTATTTTTTATTTTGGCAAAATACACATAATGTAAAAGTTTACCATCTTAACCATTTTAAAGTGTATAGTTCAGTAGCATTAAGTACATTCATAATGTTGTATGAGCGTCACTGCCATTCATCCCCAGAACACTTTTCATCTTGCAGAACAAATTCTGTACCCCTTAAATATGCTACTTCCAGCCCTGACCACCACCATTCTACTTTGTGTCTCTATGATGTTGACTACTCTAGCTACCTTAATAAGTGGAATCATACAGCATTTGCCGTTGGAATATTTCACTTAGCATGATGTCCTCAAGGTTCATCCATGTTGTAATATGTGTCAGAATGTCTTCCCTTTTTAAAGCTGAATAATGTTCCATTGTATATATTTACAGTGTTTTATTTATCCATTCATCTGTTGATGAACGCTTGGGTTGCTTTCATATTTCAGCTATTGGGAATAATGTTGCTATGAACATGGGTATACGGTATACCATTATCTCTTTGAGACCGTGCTTTCACTTCTTTTGGGGAAATGCCTATAAGTGGAATTGCTATATTATATTGTAATTCTATGTTTAGTTTTTTGAGGAACCATTGCACTGTTTTCAATAGTAGCTATACCAATAGAACACAAGTCTTCCAATTTCTCCACATCACCAACACTTTCTGTTTTTTTTTTTATAGTAGTCATCTGAATGGAAGTGAAGTAGTAGCTCATTGTAGTTTTTATTTTTATTTCTTTAATGATTAGTGATATTGAAAATCTTTTCATGTGCTTATTGGTCATTTGTATATCTCCTTTGGAGAAATGTCTGTTCAAGTCCTTTGCCCATTTTTGAAATTGGGTTGCTTGTTTTGTTGTCGAGTTTTGGGAGTTCTTTATATATTCTGCATGCCAACCCTTTATCAGATGTATGATTTGCAAATATTTTCTTCCATTCTGCAGGTTGCCTTTTTACTCTGCTGATGGTATCTTTTGATATATAAAATTTTTTAGTTTTCATGAACTCCAATTTTTCTCTTTTCTTTTGTTGGCTATGCCTTTGGTATTGTATCTAAGAAATCCAATGTAGCGAAACTTTTCCCATAAATTTTCTTCTAACAGCTTTATACTTTTAGGTCTTACATTTAGGTCTCTTATTCACTTTGAGTTAATTTTTATATATGGTGTTAGGTATTTAATTGTTTTCTATCAAGTTTTCTCAGCACCATTTATTGAAAAGACTGTCCTTTCCCCATTGAATGGTCTTGGCACCTTTGTCAAAAATCATTTGACCATTTATATGAAGGTTTATTTCTGGGCTCTATTCTATTCTATTGATTTATGTATCTGTCTTTATGCTAGTGCCATACTGTTTTGATTACTGTAGCTTTGTAGTAAGATTTTATTCAGGAAGTATAAGTCTTCTAGATTTGCTTTGCTTTTTCAGGACCGTTTTTAGCTATTCAGGCTCCCTTGAGATTCCATATGAATTTTAGGATGGGCCTTTCTATTTCTGTAAAAAATGTCATTGGGATTTTGATAGAGATCACATTGAATCTGTAGATTGCTTTGGATAGTGTTGACATTTTGATAATATTAAGTCTCTCATTCATGAACATGGGGTGTTTCCATTTATTTATGTCTTTAATTTCTTTCAGCAGTATTTTATAATTTTCATTGACAACTTTTTTCTGTCCTTTGATAATCCTATTTTATTATTTTTACTGCTATTATAAATGAAATTGTTTTCATAATTTTCTTTTCTGATTGTTCCTTGTTAATGTAAAGATATGCAACTGATTTTTGTCTGTATCCTGCTACTTTGCTGAATTTATTAGTTCCAATCGTTTTTTAAACTTTAGAGTGTTCTACACGCTAGATCATATCATCTGTAAACAGAGATAATTTTACTTCTTTCTTTCCAATTTGGATGCCTTTTTTTTTTCTTGCCTAATTGCTCTGGCTAGAACTTTCAGTACTGTGTTGAACAGTATTGGTAAAAGCCAGCTTCCTTGACTTGTTCCTTATCCTAGAGGAAAAGTTTTCAGTCTTTTATGATTGAGTATGATGTTAACTGTGTTTTTTTTGTTTTTTTGTTTTTTTTTAATATGGCTACCATTATGTTAAGGTAGTTTCATTCTTTTACTTCTTTCTTTCTTTCTTTCTTTCTTTCTTTCTTTCTTTCTTTCTTTCCTTCTTTCCTTCCTTCCTTCCTTCCTTCCTTCCTTCCTTCCTTCCTTCCTTCCTTCCTTCCTTCCTTCCTTCCTTCCTTCCTTCCTTCCTTCCTTCCTTCCTTTCTTTCTTTCTTTCTTTCCTTTCTTTCTTTCTTTCTTTCTTTCTTTCTTT
Organism: Macaca fascicularis; assembly: GCF_037993035.2. NCBI lineage: Eukaryota > Metazoa > Chordata > Mammalia > Primates > Cercopithecidae > Macaca > Macaca fascicularis. The sequence continues at coordinate 113,731,059 of NC_088383.1, forward strand.
CTTTCTTTCTTTCTTTCTTTCTTTCTTTCTTTCTTTCTTTCTTTCTTTCTTTCCTTCCTTCCTTCCTTCCTTCCTTCCTTCCTTCCTTCTTTCTTTCCTTCTTTCCTTCTTTCCTTCCTTCCTTCCTTCCTTCCTTCCTTCCTTCCTTCCTTCCTTCCTTCCTTCCTTCCTTCTTTCCTTCCTTCCTTCCTTCCTTCCTTCCTTCCTTCCTTCCTTCCTTCCTTCCTTCCTTCCTTCCTTCCTTCTTTCCTTCTTTCCTTCTTTCCTTCTTTCCTTCTTTCCTTCTTTCTTTCTTTCTTTCTTTCTTTCTTCCTTTCTTCCTTTCTTCCTTTCTTTCCTTTCTTTCCTTTCTTTCCTTTCTTTCCTTTCTTTCCTTTCTTTCCTTTCTTTCCTTTCTTTCCTTTCTTTCTTCTTTTTTTGCCACAGAATCTTGTTCTGTTGCCCAGGCTGGAGTACAGTGGCACAATCTCAGCTCACTGCAACCTTGGCCTTCCAGGTTCATGCAGTCCTCCTACCTCAGCCTCCCATGTATCTGGGACTACTGGTGTTTGCCACCATGCTTGGCTAACTTAAATTTTTTTTTTTTTGGGTAGAGATGAAGTCTTACTATATTGCCCAGGATCTTGAACTCCTGAGCTCAATTTTTCTGCCTCAGGCTCCCAAAGTGCTGGGATCACAGGTGTGAGCCACCATGCCTGGCTAAGGTAGTTTCCTTCTATTACTAGTTTGTTGAGTGTTTTTATCATGAAAGGGGTGGTGGATTTTGTCAAATGCTTTTTCTGCATCAACTAAGATGATCATGTGTTTTTTTCTGTTTCATTCTGTTAATGTGGTATACTGGTCAATTTTCATATGTTGAACCATCCTTGTATTCCAGGAATAATCCTGGAATACACTTGTCATGGTGTATAATCCTGCTAACATGCTGCCAAATTTGGTTTACTAGTATTTTGTTGAGGATTTTTCCAGCTGTGTCAATAAGGGATACTGGTCTATAGTTTTCTTTCTTATAGTGTCTTTGACTGGCTTTGGTATCAGGGTAATTAATGCTGGCTTCATAAAATGAGTTAAAAAGCTTCCCCTCCTCTTCAGTTTTTTGGAAAAGTTTAAGAAGGATTAGTGATAATTCTTTAAATATTTGGTAGAATTCACTGGTGAAAACATCAGGTCCAAGGATTTTATTTGTTGGAAGATTTTTGGCTACTTAATTTCCTTACTGTTATAGGTCTATTCTGATTATGTACTTCTTCATCATTTAATGTTGGTAGGTTTTGTGTTTCTAGGAATTTGTCCATTTTTTCTAAGTTTTCCAATTTGTTGGCATACAGTTGTTCATAGTACTCATTTATAGTCCTTTTTATTTCTGTAGAATCAATAGTAATGTTTCTAGTTTCATTTTTTGTTTTAGTGATTTGAGTTTCTTTTTTTCTTAGTCTAGCGAGGTAAAGGTTTGTCAATCTCATTGATCTTTTCAAATAACCAACTTTTGGTTTCATTGATTTTCTCTAGTGTTTTTCTATTCTCTGATCTCTGCTCTGACCTTTTTTTTTTTCCTGTCTGCTAGCTTTGGGTTTAGTTTTCTTCTTTTTCTAGATTCTTAAGTTAGGTATTGATATGAGATCTTTCTTGTTTTTTAATTGTAAGTGTTTAAAGCTATAAATTTCCCCCTTAGGACTGCTTTTGCTGCATCCCATAAGATTTGGTATTTTGTGTTTTTGTTTTCATTCATCTCTAAGTATTTTCTAATTTCTGTCTTGATTTTTTCTTTGCTGCATTGGTGGTTTAAGAGTGTGTTGTTTCATTTTCATTGTTGCTGAATAGAATGGTCTGTATATGTTTATATCCAAGTGGTTTATTGTATTAATTCTTTCATTTCCTTATATTTGGTCTAGTTGTTTTATCCATTTTTTGAGGGTAAAGTATTAAAATCTTCAACTGTTATTATGAAGCTGTTTCTCCCTTCAATTTTGTAATGTTTTTACTTGATATATTTTCATGGTCTGTCATTAAGTATTTATAATTATTATGTTTTCCTGCTGTTTTGAACCTTTTATTAATGTATATTGTCCTTCTTTGTCTCTTGTTTGCAACATTTTTTAGATTTAAAGTCTGTTTTGTTAGATATTAGTACAGTCACCTTTGTTCTCTTTTGGTTAATGTTTGCATGGAATTTTTTCTCATCTTTTCACTTTCAATGTGTTTGCATGGTTGGATGTAAACTGAGTCTCTTATAGACAGCATATAATTGGACCATGTTTTTTAACAATCCATTCTTCTAATCTCTGTCTTTTGATTGGAGAATTTAGTCCATTTACATTTCTAGTTAATTACTGATAAGGAAGTACTTACTTCTGACATGTTGATATTTGTTTTCTATATGTGCCTTATAGCTTTTTTGCCCCCCATTTCCTGCATTACTATCTTCTTTTGTGTGTGTTTAGTTGATATTTTTTGTAGCAAAAACTGTAAATTTCTTTCTTATTTCCTCTCTCTCTCTCTCTCTCTCTCTCTCTCTGTCTCTCTCTGTGTGTGTGTGTATTTTTTGCTGTTGTTGTTTGTTCATTTGTTTTTGAGGCAGAGTCTCACTCTGTTGCCCAAGCTGGAGTGCAGTGGTGTGATCATAGCTCACTGCAGCCTTGAATTCCTGGGGACAAGTGATCTTCCTGCCTCAACCTCCCAGGTGCATGCCACCATGCCCAGCTAATCTGTAAAAATTTTTTTTGGTAGAGACAGGGTCTTGCTATGTTGTCAAGGCTGATCTCAAATTCCTGGGCTCAAGCAGTCCTCCTGCCTTGGCCTCCTATAGTGTTGAGACTACAGGCATGAGCCACTTGCACCCAGTCTCCTTTTGTATATATTCTATAGCTAGTTTCTTTGTGGTTACCATAGGGATTATATTTAACATCTTAAAGTTATAGCAACTCACTTAAATTTGTACCAGCCTAACTTCAATAACATAAAAAACTCTGCTCCTTTAACAGCTCTATCTTCACCCCTTTTGGTTGGTGATGCCATAATTACATCTTTATACATTGTGTGCCCAAAAATGTAAATTAATAATTCTTTGAAATACATTAGCTAGCTAGCACACATTTTCAGTGTCCATTTCAATGAAGTTTCAACACATGATTACACTGATGTTACCACCCAAACAAGATCAGGACATAGAACAGTTATAGCACCCCAGAAAGCTCCTTTATGTTTGCTATAGACTAGTAGTCTCTCCCCCTGGGAATAATCAATGTTTTTGCTTCTATTAAGTTTTGCCTGTTCTTGAAAATCATATAAATGGAATAACATAGCATGGTAGATGGCCACTACCATTTCATGTGGTTCTAACAGCCTTTGCCTTCTAATATTCATATCCTTGTACAATCTCCTCCCCTGGGGTGTGGACTAGACTCAATAACTTGCTTGCAGTGAATAGTATTCAGCGAAAGTGATGGGTTATCACTTCTAAGATTAGGTTACAAAAGACTTTGGCTTTCATTTTGATTTTGCAGTCTCTGGCTCTCCTCATTTGCTCTGATGAAAAGCCTTTGTGTTTTTAGCAACCTTATTGGCATCAACCCATGAAAAATTAAGACCCTTGGCCCTACATCCACAGTGAGTGAGTTTGGAAGCAAATCTTCCCTCAGTTGAGACTTGAGATTACTTTAGCCTGGCTGACATCTTTCGTAATGCCTTGTGAAAAATTGTGAGCTGGAGGACCCAGGTAAGATGTGCTTGCATTCTTGACCCACAAAAATTGTGAGACAATAAATATCTGTTGTTTTAAACTGTTCAGTTTTAGAATAATTTGTTACACAGCAACAGATAGCTAATATGTATGTATACTCTTTGTCTTCTCTTTTGTGTTAAGATTTTTTTTTTCAGTTAACATTATGTCTGTGAGATTTATCCCTGTGGATATATATAACTTTATGTTGTTCTTTTTATTTCTCCATAGTATAGAAATACATCCAAATTATCTATCTATTCTGTAATTCATGGACATCTGACTTGTTTCCAATTTTTGGCTATGTGAACATTCCTGTGCATTTTTTGGACATACGTACTCATTTCTTTGGTGTATATACCCAAGGATAGACTAGCTGGGTCATAAAGTAGATTTTAGTAGACAACACCAAGTAATTTTCCAGAGTGGTTGTACCGATTCTACTCCTTCCAGCAATGGATGATATTTCTAATGATTTCACTTCCTTGCCAACGCCTATTTTTTTTTTTTTTAACGTTTTTCATTTTAGTCATTCTTGTTGGGTATGGTGATATATCTCATTGTGGTTTTTAATTCGATTACTGAGGATGTTGAGCATTTTTCATATGCTTAATGGCCATTTGGATATATTCTTTAGTAAAATGCCTGTTCAAGTATTTTGTCCATTTTATATTGTATTGTCTATTTTTAAGTTAGATTTTGTAAGTTCTTTATTTTCTGGACTTAACTTCTTTGTCAGATGTATTTATTGTAGATATCTTCTTATAGTCTATCCTTAATTTTAATGAAATACAATTGAGTATTTTTTCTTTTAAAGTTACAAAATCTTTGCCTATTCCAAGGTCAGGGAGATAGTCTCCTATGTTTTATTGTAGAAGTTTTATTGTTTTAATGTTCGCATTTAGGCTCATGATTCTTCCAGAATTTGTTTTATGTGTTGAGTGTCTGATGTGACTAAGGGGGCCAATTTCATTTTCTTTTCTCATATAGAACTCCAAATGGCCCAGCAACATTTGTTGGAAAGATGTCTTTGTTGCAAACTAGATATCTTACTTGTGTGTCCATTTGTGAACTTTCTATTTGCTTCCATTGGTCTGTTTTCCTATCCTAACACCAACACCACACTGTATTAATACTGTAGCTTTATAATGAATCTTATTATTTGGTAATCTAAGTTTGCCAGTCTTTTCTTTTTTTTCTTCATGGTTGTCTTGGCTCTTTTGGACTGTTTATGTTTTCATAAACATTTTAGAATTACTTGCCAATTTCCACAAAAAAATCCTGCTAGGATTTTAGGGTAGGATTATATCAGTCAGTCAGCTTGGGGAAGATGAACCTTTTAAATTTTTCCTTAATTTCTCTCAGCAGTGTTTCATACTTTTCAGTTGAAAGGTCTTGTATATCTTTCAATAGATTAATTCCCAGGGATCTGATGCTTTGTGATACCTTAAGTGGGAATTTAAAATTTTTCATTTTCTAATTTTTATTCCAAGTATAATCTTTAAATTCTTTTGGATTTTCATTATGTCATCTGTGAACAAAGAAAGGTGTTTTGTGTGTTCATATCTTTTATTTAATATCTTGTATTTCATTTTCTTGCCTTATTGCACAGGTTATGACCTACCCACAGTGTTGAATAGAAGTGGTAGTAGTGCACATAATTCTCTTGTTCCTGAGTTCAGGGGAAAACATTCAATATTTCTCTGTGAATCATCATGTTTGCTATAGGTGGTTATGGATACTTTTTAGCAGGTTATAGATAAAAGCCTTTTTCAAGTCTAACTTTTGATGAGATTCTATAATTGTATGGAAAAAAGGAAAAGCTAATATATAGAAGGAATAATGATGATAACATGGGTAAGAACAAGAGAAGCAAGAGAGAGAATGAGATAAAGGGGTATGTTAAATAGGAGAATAAAAGAAGAATTTCTTGGGTGCCTCCTATGTTCCAGGTGCTCTGAGAGTCAAGTTAACTTGTGATAGGTCACAGGGCTAGTGAGGACTGGAGGCTGGAGGAGAACCCAGATCTTCTGAGAATCAGGGCTTATTCTTTCTACTGCACTCAGAGGGAGAGTAAACCAAGGGGAAGATTTGTAAGGAAGAGAACAGTTACTCCCAAATCCTCCTGTAAGCCTAGGGCATTGTATCTTTTTTCTGTCTCTCTTCATCTCTTTTTCTTCTGTTTCTTTCTCAGTTGCATGTATTTCTAGGTCCTGACCTTGATCTTGAATTTTAACTTGATTTCATTCTCTCTCCAGTGACCGAATGGTAGTGTGTGCCTTCTCTCCGCTTCCATCCAGATCATATGAAGTTCTTGTGCTCTGAGACATCTCTTATTTTAATTCAGCTTTTGAAACACCCATTACATAATGCCAGTTGACCCTGGTCACTCAGATCACAATGGCTGGGGCATGAGATTAATGGTCATGTCTGGATCCTCTTTGGTGTCATTGTCAGCAGTCTGCAAATCATGGCTATCCAGTAGTCACTGGGACACACAGAATAAGTGGGTTGAGCAAGGTTCAGGCTGCAGTGAAAGCTGTAACTACCCCTGAGAAGTCCAACCTTTTGTGGTGACAAGTCACGTTTATCTGCTGTGGCTGTGGACTCCATTTTGAACCCAACTTGGGCATGTTTGGAAGAGAGGCTGCTCCCCTGTTGCCTGAGCTTTTGGCAGCTGGGCCAGTTCTCCTCCTTTTGCAAAGTCTATCCTGAGGCTATTGTTTGGTTTTCTAGTCTTGACTGAATTAGGATGGTTCCATTTAAAGCGAAAACAATATAACACAACCTTAAAAAAGGACTGAAGATGAAACAGAATGAAGAGAGGTTGAATGCAAATGTGTTTTGCAGTGTTTTAATGTATTTGGGATGTTCCTCTAACATTAGCCAGCCTGTTGCAGCCTGCCCAGGAACCTGGTGCATTTGTTGTGTGGCAGAAAGGTTGCTGAAGAAGAAGCTGAGGTTTGGGCTGAGAAGTTGCCTGAGGCCTCCTGAACCATCGTCTTCATTATTGAAACATTAAACACCCTTTGGTCCCCAGGGCTTGCTATCAGAGCAGTTGGCTCAGAGGGTGAAATGTGGCAGGATTGAGGCCATTATCTGCCATTATCCTGTTGTTCTGTAAGATTTCCCTATATCCCACCTATATCCCCACCCCAGTAGCCAGTTGTCTCTGAGTGTGACTTTCTGGAGAAAGTGTGGATAAATCAAGATCATCCATCTTCATTCCTGGAAGCATCGCGGGTGGGAAGAGAGAGAGAGACAGACTGACTGCATATGCTTAGCAAAGAGGACCAATCTCAATATTACATTTAAAATATTTGTTTCCTCTATTTTGCAGTGTTTTAAAGTATGAAGGATGATGACCAGATATTTGTTTAAAGCAGGAGGCACACCCACTTCCCAGGAGCTTGCATTCTAGTAATGACACAATCCATGTCAATGTTAGACACACGTGTGCATGGTCTGGCCTTCAAACCATTAAACAATTGTGAGGATGCCAAAATTAAATCTCTTACCTGGGCATAGACCCATTGAATCAACAATGAAGAGAGTGTACTTTAAGAATACACATGGAAGACATCTTTAGGCTTTAGTAATAAAAAGCCCTGTTTAATCAAGGAGGTTCTTGTTATTTGGGATTGACTGGTTGGATGAACTAGACCCAGTTCACACAAGTGACTTCTAGAGCGTTCACAGCTGAGAAAGCAGCAGTTAAGTGCATTCCTATGTGTAAGCACGTACACATCCCTGGCACATAGTAAGTGTTCTGTCAATATTAGTGAATATGACTATTATTGATGAAACAGAAGTGAAGATTAAAAACCATCTGAGTCTGGTAACCAAATCCCTAGGGTCAGAGTTTCTTTCATTTAGGATGAAATAAACTGCCCAGTGCTGGAAGGTGATTTAGACTGGGTGTGTCCACATGTTTGTAAATGTTTTACCTGGCCTCTTTGATGATTTTTCTGGGCCTAACCTAATGGGGCATGTGCTCAGGACTTGCTGCCCCTACTGTTAGCCTCCTGAAGGCAGGGACCACATCTGTCCCAGTAGTTCCTAGCCAGTAGAGTATGATATGCTCAAAATATATTGTTGCAGTAATTGAATGATATTTTCAAAATGAGTCAGCAACATCTGTGGTATCCCTCAAAGTTGATACTATGGAGGTTTAAAGAAATAATAGGAACATGCCCATCACAAAGCCCTGCTCTGTTTCCTCCCATCCCAGTGTTATGTTCGCGTCTTGGAGCCCAAGCCAAACAAGAGAATTATTCACTGAAGGAGAGCAGGACAGGGAAGGATACTGGTACCCTATTATAAAATAAACCATTACAAAAATAGGTTCCTTTACTCGGGAGGAGAGAAGACCTTGGGGATGAGAGATCTAAACATTTGAAGGACTTTTATACAGAAGAAGGATAAGAATGTTCTCTGTGGCCTCAGAGGACAAAAGTTAGAATGGGGATGAGAAGTTGCAAGGAGGTTGATTTTGTTGCACCATAAAGAGAAACTATGCCATGGAGAGAAGTGGTTGGCAGAGTCCTGGGATCTGTTTGGGTACCTGCTGAGTGGTTAATGAGTGTGCAGGACTTTGGAATCCACCTTCAGAATTTCTTATAAAGTAGAAATTAAATAAGATGATAACTGGGGTCTCTTTCTTGTGGGGAGGGAAGAAAAAGCTGTTGTACTGGTCCATGTAGACCAATTAGGGCTGCTGAGAACCTTGTCTGCCTTGAAAGAGAAATGAAGGGACCCACCAGTTACTATGAATCAGGAGTATTACCAGATGCTTTCTTTACATAGACTTACTTGTCTCATAACACTGGGAGGTTAGTCTTGAAGGAAACATACTGACAGAGGTAGAGTAACCAGTCCAGGGCTCACCTTTTCCTGTCTTAATCCTCTCCTGGAACACTGTATTGTCAGTTGGATCCCCTTTACACCGAATCCACTTTTTCTTCATTTAAATAAATGACTTGTGGGTAGAATATCCCTGCCTCAAACTGTTCTGGAACTTTCTTCAGGGGCTTGGATGGACCTCTAAGCACTGCATTTTGCCTTGTCAGTCAAGACCTTCTCTTTCCTGCAGAGTCCTTGCCGAGGACTCTTGATTGCAGCATTCCATTTCTTTCCCTTTGCCTTGGTAGAGGGTTTCAGAGAGCCTTCTGTTGACCTTCTTTTAATTGCTAATAATTATTCAATTTCATATAGCCCACAGTGATAAATATTCATGAAAAACACAGCGTATCAAGATCCAACACTTTAAGCTATTGTGTTTTTTTAATTAAACTGAAACATGGGATTAAATGCAATAAAACAAAAAAAAGAGAGAGCATATATTGTTATCTATTTCAGTCCTGCTGTGAGACTGTGTGGGAGGCAGATAGGAAACCTTGACCTGGGTGCTGCAGTATTCTGGCCTAAAGTACATAAAGGAGACCTCTAAAACATCTGGACCGGCTGGATTCATTCATTCATTCACACATTTATTCATTAATTCACTCAGCATACATTTACTGATTGTTACCGCGAGCCTTCCTGGTATCTCTCAGAGGGATACAAATAGACTAGAACAGGGACCCCAAGGAGCTCACTGTTGAGTCCTACACGAGGCAGCTCCATGAACCAGAGTTGCATAGTAAATACAAGTAAGCACATAAAACAGCATTCACACGGGGGCAGTGAGCAGCTGCCTGGGGTGGTAGATGTGGTGGTGTAGAGGTGGTGGTCCCCATCAGGACTTAATAGTTTATTAGTCCTGCCTTCACTGCGTCTTTTCTCGGCCTAGTGAGTCTCATCTCTAGGTGTGTGCCAGAAGCAGGCCACCGATCTTCCCCTCTTCCCCTGGAGAGGCTGTCCCACGTGTGGACTCTGAAGTCGGGATGCATGGGTTCAAATCCCAGCTCTGCCACTTCCCAACTGCATAACCTTGGGTGAGTCATTTAACCTCCCCATGCCTTAGTTTCCTTATCTGTAAAATGGGGATAATTCATAGAACCTACTGTACAGGATTGTTGTGAGGGCTAAACTAGTAACTGCACGTCAGGGACACAGACTAGTGTCTGGCACACTCGAAGTGCCAAAATGATGACACGCGTTATTATTGTTATTTGTGCCGAGGCCTTGGCCCATGACTTCCAGGTTCTCTGGAGGGCTCTTGTGAAGTTTTGCTCTGTAGGAAGCAGGCAAGCTGCATGTGCGCCCTTGTGGAGAGGTCTGAATCGCCCCTGAGAGCTTCTCTCAAGTACCAGCAAGAAGCAGGCAACGAAGAGCCTTAGCAAATACTTCCCAGACCACCAGCCTCCAGAAGGAGCAGGAGGCCAGGCAGGCCCTGCGGGGAACAGAGAGCAGGAAGGACAGGCGCCAGGGCAGAGAGCAAACTCCCTACGACCCCACCTCCCGCAGAGCTCCGCCTCAGTTCCCTTCTCTCCCGGGAAGACGAGCTCGCGCATGCGCGTGGGCGTAACAAACGCCGGTCTCCCTGCTTTGCCACTTTAAAACGGGAAATGTACGTTATTTATTTGCAGCGCAGGCATGGGGAGATGCTCATGAACCAGCATGGGGATTTTCTCCAAGTAAACAGACCCACTTTCTGGAGAGGCGGTTGCTTTTTCCAGCCTGAGAGATGAGGGAGAGCTGGAGAGCGCAGCAGCGCCGCAGGGTTCCTGGCACCCTGGAGTCCCTTCCCAGGCCGACTCCGTCATCCTCCCCCGCTCCTGCCTGCAGTGTGGGGGCTGCTGAGCGAACCCAGGTCCCAGCCCTCCCACGGAACACCACCAGGCTCGTCTTTTTGCGTCAGTTCATCCTGTAGCTGTTTGAAGTCCAAGATGGGCTGCCAGGGCTGTGGGTTGAGGAAGAGGCTCTGGGGTGCTGCTTGGTGGGATGAACAGTTCAGTTTGATTTTGCTTAGGGGCCTTGGTTTGCATTGTAGCGCTGTGTGACTTTTAGGGAATCACCAGCTCTCTCTGAGCCTAGGTTCTTCCTCCATCACTAGGGGATTGATCAGAGTCAAAGCCAGAGTCTTTCCCACGGCCACTTGCACCCTCACCTCATCTCCTGTCTGCTCCTCTAGCTTCCTGGGTCCATCTACACTGACCTCTCTGTTCTCCAATACCCCAGCAAAACTCCTGCCCCAGGGCCTTTGAATGGACGGCTCCCTTTCTCAGAATGCTCTGTCCCCTGTTAGCTGCATGGTTCATTCTCTCCTCTTCTGGTTTTTACTTAAATGTGTCTTCTCAGTCAGTCCTGTCCTGGCCACCTGGTCTAATACTGTGTTCCCCTCCACAAGCTTCCCTTTTTCCCTGTCTTAGTTTTCCTCCTGTAAATGTCCTGCATATTATATATTTTAATGATTTATCTATTGATTGCCTGTCCTCTGGTGGGAATGCAATCTTCATGAAGACAGATTTTGTCTGTTTTGTTTCCAGGCTGCCATGTGATACTGTGGAGGGGCTGGTGGGGGGAGTATTATAGAGGTGGTGAAACTTAGCAAGGCAAGGTGGTAGAACATTTTGCGATTGCCTGCTTTCTGGCTCTCTTTTATTTACAGAGCTGTGAAATTTAGTGGCCTCTCCAGAAAGCAGTTTGTTTACTTGGAAAAAATCCTCATGCTAGTTCATGAGCATCCCACCTGGCACAACTGGCCCAAAGTAGGTGCCTAATAGTTGGTGAATGAATGAATATGAGGCCAGGTCCTGGGGCTGCATGGCCTGGACTCCTGTACGTATCACCTTTGTGAAGATGGGCCAGTTTCTTAGCCTCTCTGGGTTTGGCTCCCTTTCCTGTAGAAAGGGGTTAATGATGTAACTACCTTGTAAGGTTGTTGGAGGAGTCTGTGTGAACGTGAATAAGGCCTGAGCCTTATAAGTCCTCAGCAGGTTAGCTTTTATTTTTGAAAGTACTTTTAGTTCTAGCATTCTAATTCCAGGGTGCCTCCTATGGAACTTGGGTCAAGTCCTTAAGGAACGACTTCTGTAGGCACTAGGATGATTAATGCATCCTGCCTCCCAGGCTGCTCTGGAAGAGGATGAGGGACTGCTGGTCAAATTGCAGAAGATGTAGCTTTCTCCAGCATATTTATTTTGCTAAAATCATTGAAGAAACACATCTAGGCAGAAAAGTATTCCAAAATGACACCTGCATTAGGAAACTTGGAGGCTGTGGGTCTGGTACCAGGAGGAAAGTTGGGATGGAGGGGCCTGGCCCTGGCTTCTGAAGCAAGCCATGAACTGCTCTTGAGGGCAGATGCGGCAGCCCTGAAGCTTTCTGCTTTCTGCTCCTGAGTCTTGCTCAGTCCTGGTCCAGGATTTTATCTAGTTATTCAGCTCTTCCCTGGCATCATGGCTATTGTGGGGCCGTTGGCTTTTAGCCAATACTTTGGGACGTCTACCTACCCCTGACATCTAAGCATGCTTTGGCCTAGGGCCTCACAGAACTCAGAAGCAGGCCCTTCGATGTTCTAGGAGTAGGGACACTTGTCCTCAACCTGGTGCATCCCCAGCCAGCTTTACAGTGGACCATTCAAGTCAAGGTAACATTGGACTTGGGTCATGAAGAGTCCAGGGAGCCAAAGAAGACGTTGAGAAGGAGAAAGCCTTTTTAAATGTGGGGCACAGTACTCAAATAGGAAGTTTGAGTACAAGTCTGTGTTTGCCCCTTGGTCTTAGAGACAGGATATACTTCTCAGGTCCAGAATGCCCAAGACTCCGGGTACTTTGGATTCAGAGAAAGCAGATGCTTGGAAATGAATCCTCACTGCCTGCCCACTTCTGTTCCTCATAATTGTTCTTTATGGGGAAGATAAGAGAGGTGGCCAGCTAAGACCTATCTGGTGAGTCAGTGCATCTTCCAGGATGATTTTTGCCCTCAGCATGTGAAGCCTTGAATGAGAAAGGAGTGAGCAGGAGAGAAAGGTATTTTTACCCTTTTGTCTCGATGCTATCATGATGGCTCATTGTGTAGATGCCATGGGTAATTTTTAGTGCCAGGTGGTATTTGTCACCTGATTTTTGTCCCAGCCAAATAGCAGCTTGGAGAGGGGAAGCTAGGTATGGGAGAGATTGGCCTTAGGACTTAGAAGTGACATGCTCGCCAGTTGGCTCACTGGCAGCACCGGTGGCTGGCAAGGCCTGGAATGGGTCCCTCCACAGCCATGAAAAGTCTTCTTGTCCAGCCAGCCAAACAATTTGCTTATTCCTTCTGCATGTGTTTGGGGAGCACCTTCTATATGCTGGGCTCAGGGCTCTATGCTGGGGATACAAGATAGTAAGACCAAGGCCCTCTCATTGAGCTATAACCATCTCAGAGGAGAGCCTTAGAAAGCCTGCAAAGCTCTCTAATAGGGGTCTATAGAAAGTTCTATAGTAACAGAGAATGTTGTCTACATTTACATGCTATCGCCTCCACCAGTAGAGTTCACAGAAGTGACACAGGAACTGTATCTTGAAGGTTCCAGGAATCAAGGTGGTAATTCTGCAGTGGCTCAGGGATGGCTCTGGCATGAGTCACCCCTGATCTTGACACTCTTCAGGGATGTGACCCTGGACCAGTGAAGGGCTGTGAGTCTCAGCTTCCTCAGCTGTAACCCAGGAAGCATGGTCCCACCTTACAGGGTGGCTGCGAGGATTAAAGGAGGTGCCATTCATAAAGCATGCCTGGCATGTGGCAGGGAATGGAGCTGTTACCGTTCTCTAAGCACTATGGTGCTTTGCTTCATTTCTTGTTCCTGTCTTTAGTTGGTGACTTGGTTGCGTTATCTGGAATAGTGACACACAGAAAAGGGGAAGCCCATTCATTTGTTCAGTTAATTCCTTCAATTGGTCAACATTTTTTGAGCACCCACTGTGTGCTAGGCATGGGAGCCACCCCTGGGACACAGATGTAGGTAAGGCTGACTCCTTGCCCTTGAATGTTGGCAGGGGCTGCGGTGTGTTTGTGGCTCCTCACTGGCTGCTGCTCAGGCCTGTTCCACCACCGGCCACTCGTGAGATCTGTGGGCAGTTTTTTTTCACTGCTTCTGTTCTTCAGATGTCTCAACTGAAGAATGAGGATAATGATAATATCAATTTTATGATACAGTTGAGGGGATTAAATGAGCTACTAAATATAAAGAACACAATGTCAGGTATTGGTTGGAAAGTCCTCAGTAATTTTTTTTTCTTTGGTGAGACAGAGTCTCACTTGGTCACCCAGGCTGGAGTGCAGTGGCAAGATCTTGGCTCACTGCAACCTCTGCCTCCTGGGTTTCAGCAATTCTCCTGCCTCAGCCTCCTGAGTGGCTGGAACTACAGGTGGCCACCACCCCACCTGGCTCATTTTTGTATTTTTAGTAGAGACAGGGTTTTGCCATGTTGGCAAGGCTGGTCTCAAACTCCTGGCCTCAAGTGATCCACCTGCCTTGGCCTTCAAAAGTGCTGGGATTACAAGTGTGTACCACCAAGCCTGGCCTGAAAGAACTCAGTAGACGTTGATGTTGATGAATAGTTGGAGTATAGACAAATGAATAGATAGCAGACATGCAATACAAGAAGCCCTGAGAGAAGACTGAACTAAGCGTTGTAGAAGCACAGAGGAAGCACAGACCTTGCCTGCAAGGCAGAAAGAAAGGAGGCTGCTCTGTGTCCAAGGATGAGCTCATTGGTCACCCTGGGTTGCTTCTAACACCCAGGCTGCTACTCCCTGGCTCCACTGGAATCCTACAGTGGGCAGAAGCTTCTAGGACCATCTGCCAGTGTTCTTCTGGAGTGAGATCATGGGGCCATGAAGCTGGAATCAGGTCTCCCTGTCCACCCAGGAGGAAGAGGCAGCAGCTACAAAGGTTGCCTGTATGAGGTGCCCTGGCATATCCTGACCCAGGTCACATCCCTCCTGTCTGTTTGAACAGTTTCTAAACCTCTCAGCCAAGCAGTGCCTCTCCCCGTTTATTGAATTTCGTTAGTTTTCTGGCCCAAGCCCTGATCCACCTTCCCCATTTTTAAGCCCTTAAAAAAACTTACATATGCTTAGAAATAAGGCCCAGTTCTGTATAATGATTTCCAGTAGGAGCAACAATTAGTGTTTTGGGAAGGTAGAACATTCTTTGTGGTGCAGAACTATCATGGGCATTGTAGGACTTAGCATCCCTAGTTCTACCCTTTAAATGTCATTGGTTCCCTCTTACCTTTGCCCTCACAAATGTTTTCTAGGGAGTGGAGCATCCCCTAGTGAGACCCAGTAGAGGTGACATAGGATAAGTTTTTGCTTCTGTCCTGGGTTTCTTTGCTGACATTCCTTCCACTTTGGGATTGCCCGGCTTCCTCTTGCCTGACCCTTTTGTCTGCCCCTTACTGGTGGTGAGATCCTGCAGCCCTGGGGTGGGAGAGAGGGAGCTCACGGGAGGAATGGTATTGGGGGAAAGTGAATGAAGTTGAATGAAAGTAGCTAGCACAGGCATCTTTTTTAGGGACATCTACTCTAATTTGTCTTGCAGGCCACCATCTCTGTGGCAGGGAAAGGTCAGGTTGGAGGGTATGGCCCATTCTTTGGAAGTGAGGCTCTAAGCAGGGCCCTGGCTTTCCTTGAGGCAAACAGGGGGCTCTGTAGGTATGTTCTCTGGTCTTGGTTTTGGGAGGGTGGTAATTTTTGTTGGGGGAGTGGGACAACAGGAGCAGTGGTGACCAGCTGGGACATGGGGGCGGAAGCACAGGGAATGGTGGAAGGGAGTCACCAACTGCTACAGGCTCAGACTTGAGTGACTTCAGCCTCCTGACTCACCCCTGCACCAGCCTTCTGGATAAATAAAGTAACAAATAAGCAATCGTCGTGAGCTCTGGACACCCACAGTTGGTAAATTGCAGAGATGAAAAGCCAGGGTCCCTGTGAGACCATTTCTACTCTGGTGTAATAGCCAGGAAGTCTCAGGAACCCTGGAGGAGAGCCATTTGGATTCAGAAGGCCACACAACTCTTCCCTCTCTCCCATCGTTTCCCCTTTGCTCTTTCTCCTTACCCTTTCCTATCTGTCCAGTACCCATCCTTCCTTCTTCCCTCCTTGTCATCGAAACCTCTCACAGCACGTGATGGAAAAGATCCAGGATCCTGGGAGGAGCCCTGTGTAGTTGGTGGTCCCTCTTAGAACCACAAACCTACCCCTTCTCAGGATCCTTATACATCTGTTTGTCCATGTATCCATTCATTCATTCATGTACCCATCCATGCATCCATCTGTCAGTCTACCCATGCATCCATCCATGCATCCATCTTTCCATCCATCCATCCATCCATCCATCCATCCATCCATCCATCCATCCATCCATCCATCCATGTATCCATGCATTCATCTTTCCGTTCATCTATCCATCCGTCCGTGTACCCCTCCTTCCATCTATCTATTCATCCATCCATGCATCCAGGCATGAATTCATCCATCCATCTGTGCATCCATCCAGTCATTATTCCATGCATTCATGCATTCATCTTTCCATCCATTTATCCACCCATCCATACATCCATGCATTCATCCATGCATCCATCCATTCCAGCCCTGCCTTACATCGTCTGTCCACCAAGGTGGCCTTGTCTTTCCAGCGGGACAGTAAGCTCCTTAGATCAGGGATCATGACTTAGACTTTTAAAAAATCATCCAACCAATCTGGCTTGGAGGATGGGATGCTGCCTAACATACTTTGATGCTCTCTGAGCTTCTTACCTCTTCCAGCTGCCTCCATGCAGAGGGCAACTGGATGAATGGAAAAATCCTTTCCTGATACCAAATACCAGTGGCTGAGCTTCCTTTAATGATAAAGATGTTGCTTTAATAAAGCAACATCTTTATTCTCTAAAACAATACAGCCCCCATTCAAATGCCTGGAAGAGGTCACCCCAAATATAAATACACGCTAAGGTGTAAATGATCTATGTGAATTTCTTCCCTGAGTGTGTTTGTGCACTGGGGGTAGGGGATAGGAGAGAGCCTGAAGTGTGGGTGGCCACCATGCAGGAGCAGGGCAGAAGAGAAGAAGCCCTCAGGTTTCAAACTGAAGGGCAATAATTTGAGCATGAGAACTCTGTTGCACTGGTATGTCTGGATCTACTGCCTGTCTTGAGAGGGTGGTGGGGAGTGGAGGGCTGGAAGGCACAGGCTCTGGAGTCTGACTCTAGTGGTTCCAATCTCAGTCCCTGCTTCCTAGCTGTGTGCCCTAAGACAAGTTCTAAGCCTCAACT
This sequence comes from Macaca fascicularis, assembly GCF_037993035.2. Classification (NCBI taxonomy): domain Eukaryota; kingdom Metazoa; phylum Chordata; class Mammalia; order Primates; family Cercopithecidae; genus Macaca; species Macaca fascicularis. The sequence continues at coordinate 113,747,979 of NC_088383.1, forward strand.
TCTTCATCTGTAAGCGGGGGACAATAATAGTACTGACAGCATAGGGTTTTCGTAAGGATTTGCTGAAATAAACCCTGTGCTTTGCTTTCACAGTGCCTGGCACGTAACAGCCCAAGAATTTAGTGATCATCATCATCTACATCTCTAGCTTTGGGAGAAGGATTTGGAGCAAAAGGAAGAGGGATTTTCATACTTTGACCATAAATCATAGCATTGTCACATTTAGCAAATAAAAATACAAATACATTTATGTGTTGTTTATCTGAAATTCAAATTTAACTGGGTCTCCTGCACTTAGTCTTGCAACCCTGTTGAGTCTCCTAGCAGCGGGTCTGGATTGCCTCCTCCGTCTTGGTCCCAAACTAGAACAGTTGCAGGGGCAGGGAGGTCTCCAAGGAAGCAGGGTTGGGTGGGGCAAGGAATCCCTGCACCCTGACTGGCCACTTGCCCAGCAGCCTGGAGGCTGAAAGCTCTGAAGTGGGGATGATTTGGGTGAAGGGAGCTGCCTAGGCAGAGGCTGCGTGTGTGTGTGTGGGGACAGTTGGAGGGGGGGGACCCAGCCGTGGCGCAGACACTTTGAGCTTGGTGGATGCAGAGGGCGTTGTGAATCAGAGCACGTTGACTCCAGCGCCTGCCAGCCGGCCGTGGGCAGAGAGAGTAGCAGCGTGTGTGGATACGTGCAGGAGCGCAGCGGTGGGGACTGCTTCTGTTTTTTTTCTTGAAAGAAGCAGCCTGCGGAGCTCTGAGCATTCTCACCCCTAATGGGTGGATTGTTCGGCCTCATCTCCAGTTTTCTCCCTTTCTTGCTCTTTTTGTCTCCTCTCTTTCCTCTTTTCTTCCTCCCCTATCATTTTCTTCTCTTCTCTCATTTCACCCTCTCTCTCAGATTCCCTCCACACCAGCCATTCAGGAAGTGTCTCTGTGGGTGGGATTCTGACGCATCTTTAGTTACCTGCTGTTCCATATGCACAGGCTCTGTTCCGTCCACATGCCGACTCCCAGGAACCTGCCCAATGTGGCCAGTTATTGGCAGCAAGGCCTTGAGTCCTCACTGACAAGGAGATACCCAGGGCAGGTTCTGTGTGACCCATGGGAGATGAGCCCTGGCCCCTCCAGATGGGCATGCATGCCAAGGAAGTGAGAATGTGCCACCCAGATGTGCCCACAGGTAGAGTATAGCTCAGAGTGGCCTTTTACCCAGTTAACACCCTGCTGCTCCACCTACTTGGGGCACTCACACTTTGGCCCCTGTTCTTCTTGCCTTGGCATTTGAGGCCCTGCATGACTTGCCCTCTTTAAGCATAGCTTCACTTTCCATCACGCCTCCCCTCCCACCTGGAGCTCCGGGTAAATAGAACTGCTTATAGTTCCAAGAAAGCTCTGTGCCCCTCACACCTCCAGGACTGTGTAACTTTTGTGTCTCTTCTGACTCAGCAAGATCCACTTATCCTTCAGTATTCAGCTCAGATACCTCTTCCTCCAGGAAGCCCTCCTGACAGCTACTGGCCAACTTGGCCTTCAGGACTCTTTCTTTTAAGTTCTGCTTACTTTGTCCATGTTGCCATCCACACTTCACAATGTATGGACTTGTGGTTGTTTGTTTGCATGTCTGTCTCTTCATGTAGACTGAAAGTTCTTTGAATTATATCTTAATCATTCATGCCTCAGGGCCTTTGCACAAGCTGTTGGTTCTACATGGGACACTCTCATCTTCTCACTGTTCACGAGATCTCAGCTTAAATGTCACCTTTTCAGAGAAGCCCACCCTAACTCCCCTTACCCTGGAAAACTACTTTATTTATATAAGCATCCTGTTTTGTCTCTCAGTGGTTTATTACAACTTGACATTTATTTTCATTTTGTCAGTCTTCACCACTGGATGATAACATCTTGGAGGGCAGGTGGCTTATCAGCTGCTTCACCATCATATACCCAACACCTGGCCCAGTGCCATTTGCTGATGGGCTGGATGGTGAGGCATGGAGAACAGAAACACCGAAGGCCTGGAGAAAAGGAATTCCAGCTCAGCATTTTCTGAACTTGCAGACTGATTTCTCTGTAAACTGTACCATCCCATCTTTTCTGTGGCTAACTGGTTAATTCCAGAGCAGGTACTTCCATTGTGCAGCATCGTCAGCCTCTCTTTTGGCATGCTTTAATCTTAATGTATGTTTATATTTGGAATTCTTCAGTTTGGTTGCTGTCCAGCCAACAGAAGGGTTCATTTTCTGGAAGCATGAGGGATGTTTAAGGGAGAGTGGCCGCGGTGCCTGGGTTGGCTCTGGGTCTGGCTCACGGTGGTATTGAAGTTTCCTTTATCCCTTGCCTGTCGCTGGGAAGCTGGGAGGCTCCCTTATGCAGAGATCTGACCTGGGTGGCAGTACCCGCAAAGGCATAATTCTCTGGGTTGAAGCACTTCTCTGGGGACTCCTCCAGGTGGGGGAGTGGGATGTGGATTTGAGGGTTCAGTCCTCAGAAGTCCTCATCTCTGGAGTCCCCAACTGAGAGGTGAAGAATGTCAGTTTGGAAACAGCCTGGAGAGATGATCTTCTCAGAGCCCCATACTTTTCAGATGCGGAAACCAAGGCTCATGGAGAAGAAATGCTTTGCCCAAAGTCACAGGGTTGAAGCAGGACTGGAACCCAGGTTTCCTACCACTTCACCTGGAGTGCTTCACCCTCAGGCATAGGCAGACCCTCATGTAATCCAGAATGGAAATTCAGAGGTGTGGGCCTTTGTGTTGCAAGAACCTTTATATTTATGTTCACCGTACAAACAGAAGCCCTCTTTTTTTCACTTCCTCCTTTTCCCTCCTTGTTCATTATCATGAGAACATTGAGTTAATGAGGACAAGGTCTTGGGTTTCAGGGTAGTGGACAACAGGCATTCTCCTATGGATCCATGATCCAAAGAAGGTCTGCTGACGCCTGGCTGTGCATTGAGGGACCAGGCAAGACCCTGATAGCAATAACTCAATGCGTCATTTATGGAAGAGAGTCCCCATGTGTGTTCAGAGCACTTTGTGTTTGGATACAGATTTTACAAAGCTGTTTCTATGTGTTTGACCTTTTTGAAGGGTCCACTGGAAAACTCTTCTGCAGCCTGGCTTAGTTCAGGTGTGTGATTACAGCTGGCTCAGGCTCAGACCATTGCATACTTTAGGACAGTGTCCAGGGAGATGGGCTTTGCCAGCACCTGTGGGCAGCTTGTCCTGCAGTACTGTTGCCCTCCTGACATGCAATAAAAGATGGGGAAGGAAGGATTCCATGGTAACAAGGCTGAAGAGCTCTAGCACCATGGTGTCATAGCAACCAAATGGAGGAATTCCATCCACATGGTGACAAGGAGACCCCTGGACCTATCAGACTCAGACCAGCCCACTGCATTAGCAACCAGGCGGGGCCCCCTATGATGGGGGTGAGGGTGGGAGGAAAATTGAAAAAGACTACAGTGGGAGGATTGGAAGAAGTTGTTTGTGTGGGTTTAGAAAACTAAAAAACAAAATTATTAAAAGAGACAGAAATAGAGAAATCTTTGCTGGATTAGCACCAACAAAAGAGAAAAAAAATCAGGCCAAGCTTTAAATCACCTCTTCTGGGAAGTGTTTCCGGATTCACTCTCCCAATGTGGGCCATTTAGTTTTCACCTTCCCTGTCTGGTCTGGAGCATTTGACCCTGGCTCTGGGGACAACATTCACTTCCAGTTTTCCTCCTTTGTTTTTCTCTGTTCCTATAAGACACGGGGCAGATGCTAAAATAATAATCGGCTGCTCTGTCCTTCCCTCACCACCTATGTTCTTATTGTGTGGTATGTAATTGTTTATGTGTCCATTTTGGTTAATTAAATGAACTATATAATGTGTGTTTGATTTCCTTTTTCCTTTTTCTTTTTTGAGGCAGGATCTTGCTCTGCCACCCAGGCTGGAGTGCAGTGGTGTGAGCATAGCTCACTGCAACTTCAAACTCCTGGGCTCAAGCGATCCTCCCACCTCAGCCTCCTGAGTCGCTAGGGCTATAAGTGTGGGCCACCACGCCTGGCTAATTTTTTGTTATTGTTGAGATAAGCTCTTGCTATGTTGTCCAAGCTTGGTTTCCTTTTATACTTTGCCTTCCACCCCAGACAAGGGTCTGTTTTTCATTTTTTTCACCCTGCAGTGTAGACCCATACAGATATTCATGAGCTGATCAGGACTTGATTTGGGGTTAGGTAACTGTCTATAGGCTTTTGTGGCTGGTGTCTGTCAGCAACCTGGCAGCCTTTCTGAGATGGGGTCATCTCAACAAGGATCTGGGGAAGGGATTGAGCCTTTTTCCTCCTTCCTTTTCAGTTGGGGAAGGGGAGGGGGGGATGCAGAGTGTGGGAGGCCTTGGGGAGAAATAACAGAGGGAAGAATGGATGAGGGAGATCTGTGCCTGCAGCAGCAGAGGAAAGAAACTGAACGTCAGCCTTCTCGCCATGTGTCTGCACCACAGTGCCTTAGTGTCCCAGGGCAGCTTTACATGCAGAATGTCTCTGAGGCTTTTGGGCACAAGATGGACTGAGTTTTCTGTGTATACGCGATGAGTTCCTACAAAGTTGGACCATGGCTTATATTACTTTCAATGACAAAAACTGCAATTACTCTTGCACCAACCTAATACTTCTCTGTCCTCCATGGTCCCTGCACTGGGATTAGCATACAGTAGGTGCTCCATATTTGTTGAATGAGTCATCATTCTTGTCTTTGTCCAGTTTACACTCTAACTGGGAAAATGAAACATTTCTCCATGGATCAGCAAACTTCAGAGACATTAATAGACTATACATTTTCAAGTGTTAAATAAGGATTTGTTGACCATTGAGTGAATATTTGGGGTATGTGGCAGTAGGGCTTGGGGTTGGGGAAGTTCAGAAACAATTCATGATAACCCAGGCTGGTGGTCTAGGCTATAAAGAAAAAGCATGTCTCTCTTCTGTAAGCAGGGCTGTCATTGCAGCCCAGTGAGAGAACTCTATCCCTGGGGGCCTCAAACTTCAGTTGAATCAGAATCATCTGGAAATCTGTTTAATCTGCAGCTGCTGAGGGCTGGCCCAAAGATTTGATTCAGCAGTCCTGGGAATCTGCATTTTTAACAAGCTACCCATATGCTTTTATGGGAGTCCCTTGGGGACTACACACTTAGAAACGCTAGTCTACCCCAGGGGCATTCCTCGTACAGTGAAGCCTCTTTGAGCCACATAAGCTTCAGGGCTTGCAATTCTTAGGGGATTCACAAATAGTTTTAATAGCAGTAAGGTAGCCTCTGTGGGGCTGGCAGATCCAGGAACCTTGTTTTCCCCAGCAGAGGAGAAAGCATCAGTCTGGTCTTGCGTTATCCTTTGCTTGTGCAGCTAGGAGGCAGATTGGCTGAACTCCAGTGTATGGAATGGAAAGTGAGGATGCCCTCACGGATATGTGAGGTTTACACACAGGTGATGAGGGTGAGCTGGCATTTCAGCAAGCCACACCATGGGAGCTGTGAAATGCACCAGAGGATAGAGAGTATCCGAGAGATGATTTGCCATGTTAGGGGATGTCTTTAAAGACAGGAAAGCAAAGCTATTTATAAGCCAATATACTTTGCAGAGAATTCAGGAAGACCCAACCAACATACTGCACTTTCTTTCATTCTGACTTTTCCTGCTGCATTTTGGTTCTTGGGTGGGTGTTGAGGATTAGGACAGCAATCCTGACAGCAATAACCAAGAGCTGACTCCATACGGACACAGTGCTAAGCCCTGAATACTCCTTGTCTCATTTAATCTTCGCAATGACCCTGTGACATCTGTGTACCACCACTCTCCATTTAACAGTTGAGGAAACTGAGGCTTCAGGAATAACATGTCCAGTGATCTATAGCTAGTAATTGATGGATCCAAGATTTGCTGTCAGTCTCTAGGTTGGAAACATTATACAAGGAGTAGATTCTTTTATCTACCTGCCTTCTCTCTCTCTTGTTCTCTTCCCCCATGTGCCAAAATGTGCATTCCTCTCTCATCCAATTTATCCAATATAGCTTCTATTTTTGGTAGTTTATTATAGGACATGGGGAGTGGAAATGTAATAGAAAATAGATTTTTTAAAGCATCCATTTGAAACCAAACCTCTCTTCAGCAAGACACACAGGATGAGCACAGATTTCTATGCAGGACACTTGGTAGTTGAAGTCATTACAGAGCAACAGAGCCTTGGTACGTGTGGTTGTTAGCAAAGCCCCTCGCCTGTGATTGTGACAGATGTCTTCTGCTTGATAGATTCCTTTTCACATTAGATTCAAGAGTTCTTTTCTCCCCTTCCTCTTGGTGGGCAGAGGGACATACTTACCAACATAAAATTTAGCCCAAGTTTTAAAGGTGAGATGCAGAGCCAGAAACTGCCCTTCTCTGAGACAGGCCCCTGAATGAGATGTTGTTGGTTTGGGGAAGTGACAGGGTATTAGGGAAGGAGCTTGGGAAGCAGATGGTTCAAATCCTACCTCTCCAGCTCACCTTGGGCCAGTTACTTTATTTCTCTCAGTTGCTGTGTCCTGATTCCTAGAACATGGATATTAGGGTTTTGAAGGTAGTGCATGCTGAGGCACATCCCCAGGATCCCTTCTTCAGGACGAGCCTTCATTCCCCAGCTGCTTTAAGTACTGGCAGCTAAGCTTCTCCCTGGGAATTGCACTCAGATATAAAGGGTTGCAAAGCCCAAAGTTATCCCGCTCCCTGGGGGCAGCCTATGTCCATGTCAAGGGTGAAAAGGCCTGGCCATCTTGTCTCAAGGTAGGATGGATGCAGAGCTCCCCGTAGGTGGACATGTGCCTCTGTTATGGCTGCATCGCAGCTTAACTCCTTCTACCCAGCCTTCATTCCCCCACAGGAGTTTGTCCTTCAGATACTCCCACACTAATTTACCTCCTACATGTACATTTCTGTCTCAGAGTCCTGCACATGCAACTGAAGACACCTCACTTACAGGATTTTGTGATGATTATATGAGATTATTGATATAAGTGCCCACTATAGGTCTTGGAAAACAGTAGGTCCTCTGAAAATGTAGGTTGTATTTTATTAGTTTTAAAATTTCCATAGAAACTCTTAGACCAAACAGCTTTTCAGTATTTTGGGAAAGTATTGAGTATGCAATCATGATCAGGGCTCGATAAATTTCAGCGAAAATAGGAATCCTTTGTAGCTATGAAGGATGGCCTCCTGTCGATTCATGTCAAACTTCATTATCAGAAGTGGTTTGGGACATTCAGATCAACTTTGTGTAATGGAATTTTATCGTGATGATTTTTGTCTATTTTATAAGAAATCATATACTCTCTGAAGGAGAATCTTCCCAGAGATATTTTCACTTATAGAAAGAGATTAAGCAAACTCAATCTTTTAGTGAGGAATTAATGGGGAGAAGAAGTGTTGTAAATCCAGTAGTGGGGAGGGGTGTGGGTGTGCGTCCCTAAGGATATATTGGTGGTTTGTTATTTGCTAGGGGGTTAGGGAGCTTAGTCAATGGTTACCAGTGGGAGTGGTCAGGATATTGGAGGCTCCATGGAGGGAAGAGGATCTAGTATACCATTTAAAAAGAACATCTCTTATAGGTGGTTATAAAAGAAGTAGGAAAAAAATGGGAAGAAACGCACATATTACTGAAATGGATAAGATAAAAAATGAAAGGCCATTCTTTATCCCTGCCTGCCAACATGAGTTCCATTCCTCAGAGGTAACTACCCTCACAAGTTTAGTGCCTATCTCCCTCAGCTTTCCTCTCTACATGTGTGATCATATGCATGCAAATTTGTAATGTGGGTATGTACGTATATATCTTTTTGAAAATAAATGGGTTCCATCATGCATTCTACTGTGTAATTTACTTTTTTTTCACCCACTGTATTGAATATCTTTCTAGATCTGTATATATAGATTGACTTTATCCTTTTTAATATTTGTGCATCATACTCCATTAAATAGCTGCACTAACATTTACTCAAAATGACACCATTGCATTAATTCACAGTAGTCAAAATATTGAAACAGCTTAAGTGTCCAATGGTGGCTGGATGGATAAAGAAATTGTGATATATATATATATATCACACACACACACACACACACACACACACACATATATATATATATATATATAAAATGGAATATTATTCAGCCATAAAATGGGAGGAAATCCTGCTATTTGTGACAACGTGGATAACCTGGAGGACATTATGCCAAGTGAAATAAGCCGGACACAGAAAGACAAATACTGCATAATCTCACTCACATGTGGAATCTAAAAAAGTTGAACTCATAGAAGCAGGGAGTACCAGGGACTGGCAGGTGGAGGATATGGAGACACCTTGCACAAAGGATACACAATTTCAGTTATAAGCTGAACCAGTTCTGTGGATCTAATGTCCAGCATGGGTGGTGATGGATGTATTAATTTGATTTTGGTAATCATTACACAATGTAAATCAAATCATCACATTGAACACCTTGAAAATATTCAATTTTTGTTTGACAAGTATTTTAAAATAAATAAATCAATCAATACATAAATTATCCCTGATAGATATCCATGTTGTTTCCAGCTGTTTGATATAGTAAACAATGCTGCAAGTGAATATCCTTGTTCATATATCCATGATACCATTTAAACATATGACTGTGACTTGCATAGGGTTGGATGCACAGTAGGTGTGGAGTCAATAATTGTTAAATTGAATTGAAGGCTATGTGCATGCAGCTTGCTGAGAGACCAAAGGGGCATAGCTCTGCTTAGCACACCACCAGGGGCTGATTCTTCAGGAGAGACAGACTCTCATGTAGATTTGGACAAGGAAAGGGCCTGGTGCACTGAAATTCTCCTGGATGAGAAATTGCTTAGGTCTGATGGTCTACTTACTGGGTCTTCTTGTCATTCTTCATGTCACAGAAAACCTTTTCTTTACATCAGGGTTAGCCTGTGCACTGATGCTAAAAGAGTTAGTGTTTTCTTCCTTTGTCGTTTTGGGGCATGGACTTTGATCTGAGTGCATTTGTGGATGATCACAGGGCTGTCACCCAAGCCTGTTAAAATGTTCACAGGTGCTTCTGGCTTTACATGACAAGGGGGCCTATTCAAAGACAACAGGTGGCTGGTGCTGAGCCTCCAACATGTAAATAAGCATTGAATGTGATCACTTATGAATAGTTAATTTTATGTTGCATCCAGAACATGCTCTATGACATAGTAGTTGATCCACAGACCCATTAATGCATCTAAATGAGGGGTCTGGTTTAATGATGCTATTCAGCATATTCATGGTCCTGCCTCTGATTTAATTCTATCACTCAGGAATCCAAGCAAGCCCAGCACAATGGATGCTGCCTGCACCTGTTGTACTTTATCAAAGAGTGACTTTTAAGTTTTTTGTATAATGTTACCAGATGTTCAGAGGAGGAAGTTTTCATGAGGGCCACGAAATAATTGGAACAACTCTTTCTAGGAAGTCATGGACCATGTGAGTTCATTCTGTAGTATTCTTGTTTTTTCAAAGCACTCTCATTTCTTTTGTATAGCATTCTTGTGAAGTAAGGAAGGCAGGCATTCCCAGCCCCATTTTACAGATGTGGAACCTGAGAATCAGAGTTTAGTGGCTTGTACAGAGTCACAGGGGCCCTGAGACCCAAGGCCTGAGACCCAAGCCTAGATTTCCTGTTTTGTGGTCATTGCAGTCTTTTTTGCAAATAACAACCCAATGGACATGTCAAAGTGGTGTACACACAGACTGAATACACTTACACATAGCACACTGAGCACACAATGAGTTTAATATGTGTAAATTCCTGAGTAAGAGTTGTTAGGATTTAGTTTTGATTTGATACTCAACAGCCCCTCTTTATTGCCACACCCATGTTTCAACCTGTTGCTGACCATTCTCTTTAACAGAGGCACACACACGCACAAATATGCATTTATGGATGATCACAGGGCTCTGACAAATTAAATAAAAAGTTATTTTGGAAGAAAGGGAGATGACGTCATTCATAATTTGACCCATTATTGAACAAATGGCTATCCTGTGTAACTCTAGTCTGGACATAGAGAAGGACAAAACTTTGCAAAAGAATTGTCCCTACCCTGAGAAGCTGGCATTATAGTTGGGGAGATGAGAAGATGCGATTAGATAACACAGGGAAGTGTGTAATCAGTTGTCCATCATGAGCTATGAAAACTTTTCTTTCCCTAGGATTTCGGAGAAAATAGGGTCCCTGTGGGATAGAGGAGTCAAGGAAGCAGCATGGGTCCTTAAGTTCTCATAACAAAAGAATCTTAGGTGCTAGGTAGAATTTGGATGAAGAGAATGGGAAAAGGAAGACGATTCTATCACACTATAAGCTCCAAAAATTTGGGGTTCAGAGAGGAAACATCAGATAGCTGTAAACAGAAGGGATCCATCATCTTCTGATTATGTTTGTTAGTTTCCAGAGGAACTTACAGAGTGCCCAAATCACTGATTCCTGGGACGTTTTGCAAAGAAAAGTCCCACGGGTTTAGGTATAAAAGGATAAAAGCCTGGACCACCAAATATCTTGCAGACTGAATACTTCGGGCATTAGCTGTGGGTGTCCCAGATTTCCCACTCATCATTGCTATATCATCACCATCATCATTACCCCCATGAGACATGTATGCAGAGCTCTTGACTGGGGAGGTTCTGGTGGTATTAGAAAACTTGTTTCCATGGAGTCTCCTCAAGAATATAAAACTGATCCTAAATATGAATCAGTATTTTACCAAGTAATTGCCAAACAGCAAAGAAGTATGAGCTGAGAGGGGGAAGTTAACTTTGGGCTAAGATATCTAAGATGGTTTCAAAGATGAGGTGGGACCCAACTGGCTCTTGACAAGTATGTGGGCTCAGCATGTTAGATGAATGAGTAGGAGATGAGCGGCAAGACCATTGCAGGTCTTTGAAAAGACTTTAGACGACTACCTTTGGAGATGTGTGGAAGTAGGAATATGATGTCATGTTTGGGAAAGAGTAGCCCAGCTTTTCTGAAGAGCAGGGTACTTGTGGGATATTAGGTAAGAGGAGGAGAAAGGGGCTATGATATGGGGCCTTTAATGTCAGTTTAAAACCTCTAAGAATTTAGATACAAAGTATTAAAAAACCACAGAGGTAATCAGGAAGTTCTACATTGTCAGAAAATCATAGGAGTGAATAGATTTTTAAAAATATGAATGATTTTAAAAATATGAATGATTTGCTGTTACCCATTATGGTAATTGCATCTGGATGCAATGTGAGCTTTATTCTAGTAGCAATTCATTATGAGGACACTTACAGATTATTTTCTCACCTAGTCTTGAATAAAAATGTAATAAATACCCATCCAAGGGGCTGTTGACAAATTGCAAACATAATATGCCACAGACCAGAATTAAGTCAAAGCATTGCCTAAGGTTGGGCTTCAGAGTCACAAGTCGTTGCTTGGACGCTGACCTGTGATTTTACGAGAGGGTGGCTTGCCCTGAGCCATCGGCATTCTGCTCCTTGATCACTTTATATAGGAAAATCAGGTGGCCTGAGGTGTGCGTTCCCTGTACTGGTCAGGAAGCTTTGGGTGACAAGTGAAAGAAATGAAACTCAAACCTTAACCAAATGAAAAACTTAACTAAAAATCCAGCATGGAAGTAGCTTCAGTCATGGCTGGAGCCAGAGGCTCAGTGTGGTTATGAGTCTAGCTTTCTCTCTCTCTCTCTTTCCAATGCTGCTTTCCTCATTGTTAGCTTCATGTTCCAGCAGACTCCATGTGATGGGAAAGGTGCATTCTGGCAATTTAGAGCTTGCATTGACCAATGGAGAGGGTGGTATCTCTTCTCTTTCTCTTCCTTTCTTCATTTTGTTCCTGAAATTGTTGACTCCACTTGGATTGTGTGTCCACCCCACCTCTGGACCAATTACTGGTCAACTTGAGGAGGCAGAATTATCTAATTGACTGCCTCATCAGAATAAAATGGAGTGGGGAGAGCACTTTCCAAAGGAAGGGACATGAGCCAGACTAAAGTGGGAGTGGGTGGGGAGGGAGAGATCAAAGTGATACCAATTGATGACCGTCATGGGGTGGGGCTTTATGGTCTTTTGGCTTTAGGTGCTCTCTGGTCCACACAGCCAGCCTCATGCCTAGAATAAAAGGCAGGGGCTCAGCCTTAGCCTGGAGTACAACAAAGGATGTGAATATCAGAGACAGGGACCTATTGGATCTCACAGCCAACCACAACCCAAGCTTTTTAAGTCTGTAGAAAGTAACTTACGTCTTTGAATTTTTATTCCAAATTCCAGTTAAAGTTATTCATACTGATAGAAGACTATTATTGCTTAGCCTTCAGAAGAAGAAGAGGTTGAAGTTCTTCCCTTAGAAGTTACCAGAATTTAATTCATGGAAAGTTTTCCATCTTGCATTTGCTGTACTTAAACTAAGGCTCTTGTAGGAGATGAAATCCCTGGCTTTTGTTCTGCTGTGCCATGTTCCTATTTACTGTGTGTTCCACCTCTCTGGAAAACAATCTGGGCTTGGAGAAAATATACATAAGTAATGTTTAGCATTTACCTGTTAGGGTCTTATAAAAATCTCACAGCAAGTGCGGTTAATACATCCTTTCCGAATCATTGGTTTGGAGAAAGAGGACAAGGGGTTAGGAGATGGATCTGATTTTCTCCATTTGGTCAATACAGGAAATAGGACATAGCAGGGTTAAGAGATTTTCAAAGGAATATCAGTGGCAAAACCTAAAGACAGAAGATGGCACTCTTAATTACAAATCAGTTTTCTTAATAATCGGTCTTTGTCTTTTCTGATTCCAGTACATTATTTCCTTTCAAAAGGGTAGCACCTTCAACAGTCACTTTCACTGGAGAGCCCATTCAAATCCATTGGTGAGCCCAAAGGATCATAGCCAAGAAATCATTTAATGAGATCTAGACCATTTTATAAGGCATGCTGAGTTTCCATTTATTGTAGCACTGCATTCAATGTGCATTTCTCTGATTTTTCTTTTAAAATGGAGTGAAAAAAGTTTGTTTTCTCTAGCTTTCTCACTGATTGCTAATGCTAAGTGCAGTGGTAATGAAAGGAGTAGCTGTCTGGTTCAAGAGTTCAGGCAAGAGTAGATATTATTGACAAGAGGCTTCTAAGCAGGTATCAAGTATTGAGTAAATTCGTTTTGTGATTTTTTTTTTCCGGTATTGGGTAGAAAAATTATCCTTTCCAGCTCTCTGAACATCAGTAATATTTTATTTAATTTCAGCTGCTATTGTTGATGCTCATGTTGTTATTATGTGAGTTTGTGCCAGGAACTGGTAAATTTCTTTTGTAAAAGGGCATATTGTAAATATTTTGGTTTTGTGGGCCACCGGGTGAGCTACTGGACTCTGCTATTGTGGGAAAGCAACCATACACAATACATACATGAATGGGTGGGCCTGTGTTCCAATAAAGCTTTATTTACTGAAACAGATGGAGGGTCAGATTTGGCTCATGGGCAGTAGTGTGCAGACTGCTGGTGTATACAGTCTATTGGATTCTCTCTATGTGGACTGCTCTGTTTGAGCACAATGGAAACACACTGTGTTTTCATATGGTTTCTGCAGCTGCCATCCAGTTCCCTTCCTTTTCCCTTCAGAACTGTGTTACAGGATACAATTATTATCACTACTATTTTTTGAGACCGAGTCTCTCTCTGTCGCCTAGGCTGGAGTTCAGTGGCACGATTTCAACTCACTGCAACCTCTGCCTCCCAAGGTCAAGTGATTCTGTTGCCTCAGCCTCCTGAGTAGCTGGGAATACAAGTACCTGCCCGCCACCATGCCCGGCTAAATTTTATATTTTTAGTAGAGATGGGGTTTCGCCATGTTGGCCAGGCTGGTCTCAAACTCCTGACCTCAAGTGATCCGCCTGCCTTGACCTTCCAAAGTGTTGGAATTACAGGCGTGAGCCACCGCACCTGGCAGGATACAGTTTTTAAGTGGTGTTTCCAAGAGCTCCATTTCCAATGTTTGCATTTTTATCTTAAGAGCTATGGACCTTGGACTGCACTCAGGGGCCTGATTTTAGTTCTTCAGAAGCAAAGACTATAAAAATCTCCTGTTCTGGTGCTGGGGTTCAGGTACATGGTCTAGTAAAATGGCAATAGACAGACGATAATAGAGTGCTAGACTGGGTGACCCTGAGCAAACCACTTAATCTCACGGAGTCTGGTCTCAACTGTAAGAATATCTAGCTTGCTCATTCCACAGGGTCGTTGTGAGGATTATTCATTCATTCAGTTTCTCTTTAGTGAGCACCTACTTCCTGCCCTGGCTTTTGCTAGGCATTGGAGAAATAATGGCAAACAAAACAGGGGAAGGCCTACCCTTATAGAGCTTACTTTCAAGTGATCAAATTTGTTGATGTAAGGGAGAGAACACTTCAAATCGATTGATTATACAAGAGGTTAGATTTTCCTGACCATTTTAAATAAATAGCATCCCAAAGTCCAAGGGAAATTTTGGTCATTTTATTAAGAAGTTAAATTCTCAAGCAAACCAATTGGATGGCATTTTAGATAAAATGATTAGGGTTGAGGGCCAGGGCAAGGAAAGAATGAAAACCAAGTTTAAAAGTGGCCTGATTAGCTGGGCGCGGTGGCTCACGCCTGTAATCCCAGCACTTTGGGAGGCCGAGGCGGGCGGATCACGAGGTCAGGAGATTGAGACCATCCTGGCTAACATGGTGAAACCCCGTCTCTACTAGAAATACAAAAAATTAGCTGGGCGTGGTGGTGGGCGCCTGTAGTCCCAGCCTCTCAGGAGGCTGAGGCAGGAGAATGGCATGAACCTGGGAGGCGGAGCTTGCAGTGAGCCGAGATCGTGCCACTGCATTCCAGCCTGGGTGACAGAGCAAGATTGTCTCAAAAAAAAAAAAAAAAAAAAAAAAAAAGTGGCCCGATTTGTCAAATGGTATTTCTGGTTCTAGATCCTCGAGGAAGCACCATACTGTCTTCCACAATGGTTGAACTAGTTTACATTCCCAACGACAATGTAAAAGCATTTCTGTTTTTACACAGCCTTGCCAGTGTCTATTGTTTCCTTAATTTTTAATAATTGCAATTTTGACGGTGTGAGATGGTATCTCATTGTGGTTTTGATTTGCATTTCTCTGATGATCAGTGCCATCATCCTCAGCAAACTAACACAGGAGCAGAAAACCAAATACCGCATGTTCTCACTCATAAGGGGGGAGTTTAACATTGAGAACACATGGACACAGAGAGGGGAACAATACACCAGGGCCTGCTGGAGGGTTGGGGGTGAGGGGAGGGAACTTAGAGGATGAGTAAATGGGTGCATCAAACCACCATGGCACACATATACCTATGTAACAAGCCTGCACATTCCGCACATGTATCCTGTTTTTTTGTTTTGTTTTGTTTTGTTTTTTAAGAAGAAAGAAAGAAAAAAAAGTGGCTTGATAGAGCTGCTTTCTACTAAAGTTCACTTCTGAAAGAAATCAGAGAGGTTTTCGACTCCGTCAGGGTTCCAGACCCGAGGAGATTATCATTAAAGTTAGCTAGTCAAGGGTAAAAATTAGAGTGTAGGAGGATTCATTTTGAAACATTGTCAGCAACCAGCTGGAAAAAAATAGCAGCAACTGTGATTACTAGGAAATTTCTTGGAGGGTGTAGAAGTGTTTCAGGTAATCTAATCTATCACCTACTTCAGTGGCCTTTGGGTAGTTGGATAAGCATTTCAGTTTAGAAGTAAATATCACTGAACAGGAAGGAGAATAACATGGTTATTTAAAACTCTGAGGCCTTTTGGCCCGTTTTGGATTTGTTGTTGTCAGCCAGACCTGATAGCTCATCCCAATTCCCTTCTGTGACTAATTTTTTTTTTTTTTTTTTTTTTTTTTTTTTGAGACAGGGTCTCTGTCACCCAGGCTGGAGTGCAGTGGTGCGATCATGGCTCACTGCAGCCTTGACTTCCTAGACTCAAGTAATCCTCTCACCTCAGCTTACTGAGTTGCTGGAACCACAGGTGTGCACCACCATGCCCAGCTATTTTTTTTTTTTTTAATTTTTTTAGGGACGTTATCTCCCTATGTTGCCCGGGCTGGTCTCAAACTCCTGGGCTCAAACAATCCTCTGGCCTCAGCCTCCCAAAAAGCTGAGATTACAGGAATGAAGTCATGCCCCAGCTGACTTCAACAGGTTCAACTACAATATTTACAGAGGGAAATCTTTGGGTCCTGGGTGAGGAGAGAAACTGGGGATGAGGTAGGGATGGGTGCAGGGGTCACCAAATCAGAGGCAGACTTGCTTACAGCCTTCTGAAGATAGACTTTCTAGAGAATGAATGTGAAAAGGTTTTGTAAAGTGTAATGGACCATTTTTTCCCTAGTGCCCTAGGGACTGTGTGTTCCATCCATGCAGATCCTTGCATGGTGCCTGTAAAATAGCAAACATGCAAGTCATTGTGGAAAGGATCACCTTTGCCATCATATGTTCAGTGTTCCAGCCATACTAACTCATTTGCAGATCCACAAATGCACTTTGTGCCTTTATAGATACTGTTTTGGTGCTTGGCATACCCTCCCCCTCTGCTTTGCCTTGCTAGCTCTTGCATCCTCTTTAAGACTGTACACAGGTGCCCTTTCCTTCCTAGAGGTTTTCTTCTCTCCTCCACCACGAGTCTGGTTCAAATGCTCCACCTTAACCCCCTCTTCCCTCATTTCCCAACCCCAGATATGTCTATTATAGTCCATGACTCAATACATTGTAGACGTTTGCATTTTATGATGGAGACCAATTCTTGGTAATTGAAAAATTTGTCTGAAGTTTAGGGGAATCATTAAAAAATACATAATGCCCTGGGCATATTATTTTAACTTAAAGTTTAGAGATGTGTTTTTATTTGCTCATCTTTTGATACGGACAGGCCCTAGGTGTTTTTTTTTGTTTTTTGTTTTTTTTGCATATTGGTCTGCTGATTAGAGTTCTGGATTATCTTTCTTGTTTAAATCACATTCATAATACATCTATGATTTCCAGTGCCCAGTTTTTTTTTTCAAGGAGTAGAAACCAACTGGGAAAGCAATTTAAAGACTCTAGATTCTTCCCTACTCCCAGTGTTTTATACTTTTCCCACTCACACCGAATTAGGTTCAACTACATTTTTAAGTGACTTACCTTTATCAGGTCTTTGCAAAACATTTAACTAAACTTTGATGGGAACATTTTTTGGTACTCATCTTCTGTTGATTTACGTATTACTTAATTAAATAATGTAATTATAATAACATGTGATGACAGCGATAAATGGTTTTGAGAAGGGACACAGTTGACTCCTGTAAACACATACCTCAGCTGTGGGAGAAGCAGTGCTTATGTATACAAGAATGGAATAACAGGTGACCCAACTGGTAGGAATAGCATGAAGTAGGCATCAGAAACAATGGAGAATCCCAGTTAATCCAGCAGCTCAGTGGAGCACAAATTAAGGGAGCAACACAGATTGAGCTGGTCCAATGCCTGTTTGAGTGGATGTTCAATAATTTGTTAAATAGATGTGAGAACGATCCAGGAAGTCGAGAACTTTTGGGGATATGAGTTTCAGGATCACTGGATTTGAACTCATAATTGGTCATCTCCTCTACCTAGAGGGGTGCTGGGTCTGAGTCAAAAGACTAGAGCTTTCCCACTGTCTGCGAAATGAGACTGTGAAGAGAAACCTCTTCTCCAAGAACAGGGCACAGATTTCTTGCTGAGGCTGCCAGCTGTTGCTGACGAGTATGAAGGTCGCCCCCCCTTGCTCCCTGGATGCCCTCTCTGCCATTCCTTCTTGTTTAAGCTCCTCTTCTCTGGCTCTGAAACCTGTGAAATGTTTGGAGACTAGAGTTTCTTTTTTTTTTGTTTGTTTGTTTCTTTTCTTTTCTTCTTTTTTTTTTTTTGAGATGGAGTCTTGCTGTGTCACCAGGCTGGAGTGCAGTGGCATGATCTCAGCTCACTGCAACCTCTGCCTCCCGGGTTCAAGCGACTCTCCTGTCTCAGTCTCCGGAGTAGCTGGGACTACAGGCATGCACCACCACGCCCAGGTAATTTTTGTATTTTTAGTAGAGACTGGGTTTCACCATGTTGGCCAGGATGGTCTCGACTGATCTCTTGATCTCGTGATCCACCCACCTCGGCCTCCTAAAGTGCTGGGATTATAGGTATGAGCCACCGTGCCTGGGCCAGAGACTAGAGTTTCTTGAGAGATACACCACTGAAAGAAGCTATCTGCATTAAAATTCAGTATGTGTAAACTCCTTTAATGAACCTGGTTCCACCATAGCATATGGAAAGTCAGATGGTAAGGGGTGCGATGTATGCATCAGTGTCCCACTCCTGGTATAGTACCACTTCCCTGTGGATAATTTTACCTTACCTATAGGGAGGCACTCACAAGAAGCTTATACACACACACATACACATATGTAAATTTATGTGTTTTATTTATACCTACATAAACATATACATACACGCATACATAATGTATACATGTACATCTATAAGCTCTAGCTCTATAGTGACTTTTTCTTCTAAACGTGAGACAGATCAGTGTGGGCACGTGGAAGATTGCTGTGGTTGCAAGGTCAGCTCTTGCAATCTAGGGACTGTGGAGAGAGACAGAGACTGAAGTTTTTCATGTGTGTGTGGTATTGGAGTGGGGGTTGCTTAAATTAATGAGTTAATGGAGAGAAGTGTGATCTATCCGAGGCATCCCATAGAGACAGGGCAGTCAGGCTTATCCACAAGAAGGAGCAGTATGAATTGAGTCCAAGAGCCAAAAAAACATACTGATAGAGTGGCTAAGAGCACATTTCCTAGTTTCAAATAGTTCTGGGTACAAAATCTGGCTCTGCTACTTACTAGCTCTATATCTAGGCAACTTACCTTAGTGCTTTGTGCTTTAGTTCATAAGAAAGAGAGTAATAGGACTTCCTTCACAGAGCTGGTATGATAATTAGATTTTATATGTAAAGTAATATACACAGTGCCAGCCATTCAGTAAGACACTTAAAAATGTGATATTCTTATAAATATTAATTGTATCTGGGGACAGCACAGGAACCTGCTATGGGGGCACTTTTTGGCACTAATTGAGATCAAAAGACCTTCACTGAACCAGACACTCTGATTAACACTTTGTAGTAAAGTGTGGTTCTAGGTACTTTGGGGCTAGGGGGAATCAACGAAGTGGATTTCAGGACCACCACAATGCAGGTTTGCATATAATAGGAGAGAGGTGGCTAACATCCTTAGGGGAGGACCTGAGTCACATTCAAGGAAAAGATACAAATGAATATCAACGATGAGATCCTATCCCATGCAGGGGTTGAGATACCCTGGGCAGTTTGTTTCACCTGCCTTTAATCATGGGATTAACACTCAAAGGCTGAGAGCTAGTTAAAATGTATCTGCCTCCTGCCTATTTCGGAAACCAGAATAGAATGCCTGTTGCTCCCCTTTCCCCATCCTCAACCCACTCCAAGCTTGTTCTTCTTTATCCCTTATATTAGGAAGGATTTGCCCATGACAGTCTTGAAACCTCGTGTCAGATACACTTGGGATGCAGATCTTTTATTGCAGAGAAGGTTGGACTTGACATGTGAGAGGGGTTGAGATGAATGAGTTTCCATTGTATTTATAGAAACTCAGTGCAGTATCTCTCAAGGTATAAATAGAACAATGGAGTGTTGACAAAGGGGCTGGTTTTCTGTAACTGTGGAAACCCTGCAATTATTCCTGGAACTACACTCATTGTTTATCTGCATCTGAATTTTAATAAACAGGGCTCTTGCTGTTTATTCATGAATTTTCAAATGGAAATATCTCTCCCATTATTATCCCCTTCTTGTGAGTCAGGCCCCATCTTGCAAATTTGCAGCTGAGTAAATATACGGAACATTAGCAGCAATTAGATAATTGGTGCTCCCGGATCAGCCCACCCACAGCTGTGAATGAATATGGACTGCATGAGTGTCACCTGGTGCAGCCTTCCTGATGGCACTGCATGCAACCACAGTCTTGCAGTTAAGCACAGAATTTTACCAGCCCTAGTCCCGGCCCTCCTTTCTCCCAAGAGACCCAGACTAGCAAGGTAAGTGAGGTTCCCTGTTCTTCCAGCTGTCAGTGTACAATGAGAGATGTTAGGCCAAAGAAGTTGGTAAAGAAGAGAAAGTCCATTTATCTTCGCTTTGCTGATTGCTAAATTGCTTTCGATGACTTGTTTGGTGCATATAGCCAGCAAAAATTCATGTTTGGATCTGGGCTAGGGAGTTGGGTCATAAATCCTGTTTTTCTGTAAATCTCCCAAAACTTGCTAGCTCTGGGCTGGCCACTTCCCACCCCCCCATCATCAGTTTTTTGGCCTCTGGCGTTAACTTGGGATTCCTTTTAGCAGCCATATTTTAATCTCTCTTTCCTTTGGATAGTATTTCTTCCAGGCCTCAGGCTGCATTCGGTGCCTTTGCCAGCTCATGCTTTGCTCCTGTTCCTCAGGCGATCACAAAGCCTTTCTGAGGCATATAAGTTCTGTTTTTTAATTGCCAGAGACTTCAGGAAAACAGAGTACTATTGCAAAGGGAAAGTGGCAAGAGGGCTGCACCTTCTATTATGCCATTATGATGGAGGTTCATTAGCGTGCAGTGAGCCCACTTCTTTTCCTCCTCTGCCTTGGCCACCTGGCCCATCTCCTCGCTTTTGCTTTTGGTTAGAGAGCAATTCTGTCTAGCCCTCCAGTCTCTCACACTCATTCTCCAGCCTCACACTCCCTGGAAGCTTTCCCAGGTTACTGCTTTCCTTTTTTATTGCATCCACCTTCTGTGTGTTTGGGAGGAGGCGGGTAGAGAGGGAGTTGGAAATAGTGAGGTAGACGGGGAGATTTGGGTTGGGTGTTTGGATCTGGGAATGCGTCACATGGAATTCATTCATCTCCTGGAGATCCTTCCGAGCCACTCACTGTGTCCTTGCATAGTGGGAATGTCATATTGGGCATTGAACAGAGGTCTCCAAGGAAAGCTCCAGAAGAAGTTGAAGTCTGGGTGGATTTTGTGCCGATTCTCCTGTTTTTTTGATATGTACCATACCTTTATAGGCGTGGGATACATTATCTTTTATGTTTGTTATTAGTATTTTTCACGTTGCTAATATTTAACATCATTCATGTAAGAATAAAAGTACATTTCCTGTACTGAGCACCTACTCTGCTTTATGTACAATTATGTGTCTTTTCAGCACTCCGTGAGATTAATCTTATGATGTCCATTTGACAGATGAGGAACTCCGATTCAGAGAAGTTTAGGAAACGTTACAAGGTCACAACAGCTAGTATGTGGCAAAGATGGAGTCCACACCTAGGCTTCACTAATTGCAAAGCCTATACTCTTAAACTCTGTGCTAAACTATAGGACTCAAGTCATTTTGGGATAAAATTAATGTCTGAATTGTTCTTTGCTTGAGAGTGAGATGTTATCTGTATAGCCTGCGTTTTGGTTCCTTAAATAATGTGTCCAATTTGGTGAAGGCACTAAAACACAAACTCAGGCAGCGGTGTTGGTTTTTTTTTTTTTTAATTAAAAATTTTTTTTAACCTTTGCTGAATTTTCCCTTCTAGCTAGAAACTAGTTTTCCCTGTACTCCTCTCTTGGTTCTTACTGCTGCCAACACATCAGATGTATCAACCACCTGAAATTGGGCTGCAGGGGTAGAATTTATTTGCAAACATTTTAATTTCCCTGGTGATAAGCAAATTAATTTTGTTGCAACTCTTTAACATTCTAATTGAATGATGGAATGTCACTGAGTGTATTTTACAGATAAAAGACAGCCAACATCTTCCCATCTTTCAGAAAAAACAGAGCTGAGACCTGAATCTGCAGTTTCCTTTGCCCTATAGCCCAATCCAGCTCATCCTCCCGAGCTTGAGAAAAGTCATTTGGCTGAGGGTTGTCAAACCTGCAATCAGGCAAAGTGCTGGCAGTCACCTGTGCTGGGGAAGGACCTTTGCTTCATTTATTCATGTATCACATATTTCTTAGGTGTCTACTATGTATGTACCAGGCACTGTTCTGGCTCAATAGTGAACAAAACAGGCAAGTCTCTTTGCTGTTCTCTCGGAGGAGGCAGAGGATCAACTAATGAACAAATGCAATGTACAATCCTATGAGAAGAGCAAAGCAATATAATACATACAGAATGCTGGGGTTGCTATTTGAGAGGGCTTCTCTGGGCGGTGGGGGGGGGGGGGGGGCGGTGATATTTCAGAAAAGCCAGAATGAAGTGAGGAAGAACATTTCAGCCAGAGGTAACAGCATATCCATGAGGTTTATGCTCATCTTCAGATCAAACCCCCACCCCCACCCCATCCAGAGCAATGAATTGTCCTGAACTGAATATTCTGTAGTTGTTCATTCTTGTGGCTCATAGGTGGTTCCTCCAGACCAACTCCTTTGGAAAATGCTTATTTCATCTGCGTCCCTCTCTCATTAAGAAGTTTAGGGAAAAGTAGACAGCATCACCATAAAAAGTCAACATGTGAAGCATGAGGAAAAGGGGACAGTAACATGGATTTGTGATTTCTGCCTCTGTTGGCCAAGCAGCGGCATTTGTGAGTAGATGGAACAAAATGTTGGGAGATTAGATGGAAGTTTCCAGGATCATCCATTGCAAATATTTATCAATTTCCTATTATGTGGCTACAGCCTGTGAGATGGGGGGGACCACTTTGGTATGCAAGTCCCTTCATCAATAATTTATTATTGTTATTAATTTATTTTCATTGAACAAATCTTAGCTATCATTATTCTTGAGCACTTACAATATGCCAGGTACTGTTCTAACCACTTTACATGGATTAACTAATCCTCACAACAAGCCTAGGTTCTTTTATTGTCCATGTTTTATGATTGAGAAAACGGAAGCACAGAGAGGTTGATAATTGCCCAGGGTTGCACTTTGACATCTGATCCAGGTTTTAAACTTGGACAGTCTGGGAATGAACATCCGTAATTTACTGTGGGCCATGCACTGTGGTGAGAGCTGTCAGCTTAGTGCTTTTAAATGGTGAGAGCTGTCAGCTTAGTGCTCTTATCTTTACATAAGAAAACTGAGGCTGGAAAGGTCAAGTGTCTTACTGGAGGCCGCGTAGTTGGGCAGCTGCAGAATCCAGAATCTAACATGAAATCTAATCTTTCTGGCCAGAAGGCTGTGTTTTAAGGGCTCTGTTAAGCTCCCCCTCCTGGCAATCCAGCTTAGGCCACACTCACTTTCCTGGGAGTGCAGGGAGGACCAGAGCTAGCTTTTGCCTTGGACAAATTTCCCAGCACCAAGTTGTGGCCCCTCCTCTGCCTTGCATTTCTTTAGAGATAGATTATTCAAGGTGAGAACTGGCCTCTGGGGATGATGGTCAAGTTGTACTGGAAGGATTTTTGGAAGCATCACAGACTTCTGAATCCAGGATATTGTGGCTCTGGGATACCTTGAGGAAAGTTCAGAGTTGGGGATATTTGAGCTAAGGGTGTTGTCTTGTGAGTTCTGTGCCTGGAGGACATGGGAAGGGAAGGGAAGGGAAGGGAAGGAAGATGGAACTAGTTTAGGCAAGTGAATCACCACTGCCTGCCCTGCTTTTCCATATCTCTCATGATGATTCTATGGCACCTTCCCAATAACCAAGTTACTGTTAGTTTTTAGGTTTTTGTTCTTATTGTACTGCATCCTCAACACCTAAGTTTCTCCCCTTTCCTGATCTCGTGATTCTCTCAGATAATAGCAACAATCACAAGTAGCAACAAATGATTTGGCTCGTTCTTCCCACTTTACAAAGTACTTTGTGTATGCATCATCTCTTTGAATCCAGTTAACAACTTACGAAATATCATTATTTTGGACCTGTACCAGTATGAGGAAATGGGGATTCAGAAAGGTTCCTTGACCTGCCTGTTGCCACACAGCTACTAAGTAACTGCCAGAGCCCAATTCTAGTTGCTTAACTCTTCCCCTGTCTGCCACGCAGCCTCTCCAAATAATTTCCTAATTAGTCTATTTAACGACTTTCTGTCAAGCTGGCTTCAGTTGCCCTTGCAAAGACAAGCTTGAGTGAAATCAGATGATTTTACCGCTGAATGAGAATATTTGTATGATATTTTCTAAGCCATCCTCACATATGGGTCTCTTGGCTCAGGAAGCCAATCCAGGTTAGGGGAGAGCTGTAGAGGCTGAGGAGGGATAGGATTCCTTTCTTGTCATAGGTGAGGTAGTTAGAATTCCCAGAGCCTGGCAGCGTGTTCCTTGGAGGGCTAGTATGTATAGGGAAGGAAGAGACAGAGGAGGCCTCCATCTTGTAACATTAGGTGTCCCTCTTGCTGAGAAAATGCTCACAGCTGAAGGATAGCTGTGGACCTACTGCTTCCAACATAGGAACCCTCTTGCCAAGTGGTCTTGGCCCCTGAGTAACTCAGATGAGGACAAACTGGATTATTCAGTCAAGGAAAATTAACAAGCACCTACTGTGTGATGGGGATATAGCAGTTTATAACCCATGGCCTTAAGGGGTTTGCTTTCCAGTGGGTGATAGTCAATAAACCAAACAAATTATTCAGTATGTTAGAAAATGCTATGGAGAAAAATAAAACAGGGTATGGGATGTGCTATGGGTAGGATTTCAGATAAATAGGATTTAAAGTAACTGACAGGTTTTATGTATTTTCAAGATGTGCATTCAGTTTATTAAAAAAAAAAACCCACATCAAAATTTTCACAGGGACAAGCAATGCAATAAACCAAGCCTTTCTCAAGTGTGTGTGTGTGTGTAGTGTGTGTGTGTGTGCATGTGTGCATGTAAAATGAAACTTCAAAGTGACGAGAACGTTTTTACCCCAGGCAGGTGCTATGTCAACTTTCCTCATCTGTGCTCCTCCCAACACAAGGTTGTTACCTCTGTTGCATGTGGCTGGTGGTATCAAAGAAGTCCCAGCCCTCCTCAGCCTCTGCAGCCTCCTGTAAACCTGAGGGAAAAATCAGCTTTCACCTTTTGTCCTTTTCTGTGGGGTGTTTCTCTTTTTCTTAGCTCATGGCATCATGCTAGTTGTATGTTTTTTGGGTAGATATTCTTTACCAAACTGAGAAAGTTTCCCTCTGTTTCTATGTTTGCTGAGAGTTTTTATCATGGTAGATGTTGGATTTTGTCAAATCCTTTTCCCACATTGATATGATCACAGGGTTTTTCATCTATAGTCCATTGATGTGTGGCTTACATTGGTTGATTTTCATACGAACCAGCCTTGCATATGTGGGATAAATCCCATTTGGTTGCATTATATAATTCTTTTTATATATTGTTGGGTTTGATTTGCTAATATTGGTTGAGGATTTTTACATCTGTGTTCATGAGAGATAATCTGTCTGTAGTTTTCCTTTCTCACAATGCTGTTGTCTGGTTTGGGGGTACTATAGAATGCTTCTGTTTTCTAGAAGAGAGTGTAGAAAATTGGAATCATTTCTTTCTTCAGTGATTGGTAGGATTCATAGGTGAAATCATCAGGCCTGGTGATTTCTTTTTTGGAAGGTTTATTATTGACTCAATTTCTTTAACAGAAATAGGGATATTCAAGTTATTTATTTCTCCTTGTGTGAGTTATGCTAGTTTGTGTCTTTCAATGAATTGGTCCATTTTATATGAAGTCAAATTAGTGAGCGTAGAGTTATTTGTAGTAGTCATTTATTATCCTTTTAATATCAGCAAAATCCATCATGATGACTAGTCTTTTATTTCTGATATTGGTAATTTATGTCTTTTTTCTATTTTTCCTGGTTATCTTCATGAGGTATTTGTCATTTTTATTAATCTTTTCAAAGAACCAGCATTAAGTTTAATTAATTTTTTCTATTGTTTTTCTGTTTTCAAGTTCACTAAATTTTGCTCAGACTTTTCTTATTTCTTTTTTTCTCACCTGCTTGAAGCTTAAATTACTATTTTTCCTCTGGTTCCCTAAGGTGTAATCTTTGGTTATTGATTTTATAGCTTTCTTATTTTCTAGCATATGCATTTAATGCTATACTTTTCCCATTAGGCACTACTTTTTCTGCATCTGACATATTTTGATAAGCCATATTTTAATTTTAATTTAGTTAGAAATATTTAAAATCTTCTCATCTTCATTTTTGACCCAAAGTTATTTAGAAATGTGTTGTTTAATTTCCAAATATTTGAGATTTTTTACAACTATCTTTTTTTCGTTATTCGTTTCTAGTCTAATTCCATTGTGGTCTGAGGACATACTTTGAAGGATTTCTATTCATTTAAACTTGTTAAGATGTATTTTATTGCTCAAAATGTGATCTATCTTGGTGAATATTCCATGCCAGCTTGAGAAGAAACACATATTCTGCTGTTGTTAGACGGTGGATTTTGGAGTTTCATGCCAGTTTTACATTTAGATCAAGATCACAGGCTTCCCCGCCTTTCTCTCTGAGCCCATACAATGCTGCCTTCCCAGTAGGGAAGCTCCCAGCATGGTTGAAAGTTAAATGAGTGTAACTTTCAGTCAGACAAGCAACCAAGTCACAGGCATTATCAGGAAGACCAGAGTCAAGAGGACAGGGAGGAGCTGGGTGATGGGTCATAGGCTAAATTGTATGTGGGGTTGGGAGGAATAAGTATAGTTTAAGCTTGTGTTGTATTACCACCTGTGCTTGGTACTCCACACCAACTATTTTGTGTAAGCTACCTTAGTATTCTCCAAAGTAGGTGTGATGGTTAATTTTGTGTGTCAACTTGACTGGGTTAAGGGATGCCCAGATAGCTGGGAAAACATTATTTCTGGGTGTGTCTGTGAGGGTGTTTCTGGAAGGGATCAGCATTTGAATCAGTAGACTGAGAAAGGAAGATCCACCCTCACCATGGTGGGTGGGCATCATCCAATCTGTTGCAGGCCCAAATAGAACAAAAAGGAGGAGGAAGGGAGAATTCACTGTCTCTCTTCTTAAGCTGGGACATCCATCTTCTCCTGTCTTTGGACATTGGAGTTTCTGGTTCTCGAGGCTTTGGATGACAAGAGTTACACCAGCAGCTCCCCTGGTTATCAGGCCATCAGACTTGGACCGAATTACCTATTGGCTTTCCTCGTTCTTCATCCTGCAGATGGCAGATCATGGGACTTCTCAGCCTCCACAATTGCGTGAGCCAATTCTCATAATAAATCTCTTCCTATGTATCTGTATATATCATATTGTTTCTGTTTATCTGGAGAACTCTAATACAGTACAGTACATTGAAGGGGTAGGTGAAATACTATATCTTCTGTTTTTGTGTTTGAATCTCATCTTTTTACTGTTTCTGTTTCAAGGTGTATTTTAAAATGTGTGGAACATAGTAGTAGAAAACTATAAAGCAGATGAAGACTAGTTCTTATCACCTCCACTGGTAAAACCCTGGTGTAGTCACCTTGATCTCTCACTAGGATTCCTGCAGTAGCCTCAGATCCATTCTCCCTGATTTCAGCCTTCTTGCAGTGTGATCACACCAGGTGATTCTCTTACACACAGGTCAGGCCATCCCACCCTCTTCTCTGGCTTTCTGGTGTATGCCAGGCAGAGCCAAAGTTCTTACTGCTTACCTTCTCCCCTGCTGCTCTCACCTCTCTCCTGACCACCCATTTATAGGAGTCTCCTTGCTGCTTCTACCTCAGAGCTCTTGCAGTGGAGTTCCCTCTGCCTGAATCCTCTTTCCCCAAATCTGTTCAACTTGCTTCCTCAATTTCTTCAAGTCTTTTAAATTTGTACCCTGCTGCATTTCCCAGTGTCCCTTCCTGCATTATTTTTTCTCATAACATTTTCACTGTCAGACATATAGTTTACTTACTTATTTTATGTATTGATTATCTTTCCCAAACTAGAATATAAGATACACGAGGACAAGGTTTTTGTTTTGCTACTGCTGCATTTCTGGAGTCTGATATCTACATGGAAGGCCCTCAGTGAACATTTGTCGACTACATGAAAGAATAAATATTGCAGGAGATGTTAAACTTTGTTGAGTGATGGGGTGCATAATGAAAACATTAGGTGGCCCCAGAGAAGTAAGACTGAGTTCATGCTGCTGCTAGAGAGAGGGAGAGCTGAGTTTCAAATTCAGAGCTTCCTAATACCAAAGCCCACGCTAACCCAAGATGCTGTGGGGGTGGGAGAGGGGAGAGAGAGAGAGAGAGAGGAGGGTGGGGGAGCAGAGGGGAGAGAGGGGGAGAGAAGAATGAGGATGAGAATATGAATGAGAATAAGAATTGAACTTAAATCATTAGGACCAAGGAGAGCAAATAGGACCCACATTTAGTCAGCAGGCAGTCCTTTTGGGACAAAAAATTATCTTAATTCCTCTGGGACCTTTAAGATCTGGTTGTCTGTGGAATGTTTTGGAGTTGGGGGAGAGTTTCTTTATCTCCCCCAAGTTCCCTGAAGTTGAGTCTCAGGTCAGTGGAGACAGATCTCCTTCCATGGTGGACCATTATCATCTCTATTGTAGGGTTTCCCTTAGTGAGTTAGATGTCAGCTGGCACTACAGTTCTGACAGGAAGAGAGAAAGCACTTGAAGAGCTTCCCTACCATTGGGGGAGATGTCATCTTTCTAATTGTCTTCTCCATCAAAAAGGAAGTATATTCTAGCCTTGAAAATGGCAGCTTGCACCAGGCAGAGTGGCTCATGCCTGTAATTCCTGCCTCTGGAAGACCAAGGCAGAAGAATATCTTGAGGCCAGGCTTTCAAGACCAGCCCAGGCAGCATAGCAAGGCCTTTTCTCTATAAAAAACAAATTAATTGGGCACGATGGCTCACACTTGTAATCCCAGTTTCTTGGAAGGCTGAGATGGAAGGATCACTTGAGCCCAGGAGTTTGAGACTGCAGTGAGTTATGGTTGTACCACTGCACTCCAGCCTGGGTGACGGAGGGGAGACCCTACCTCTAAAAAAAGAAAATGTTAAAAAAAAGAAAGAAAGGCCGGGCACGGTGGCTCAAGCCTGTAATCCCAGCACTTTGGGAGGCCGAGACGGGTGGATCACGAGGTCAGGAGATCGAGACCATCCTGGCTAACACAGTGAAACCCCGTTTCTACTAAAAAAAATACAAAAAACTAGCCGGGTGAGGTGGCGGGCGCCTGTAGTCCCAGCTACTCGGGAGGCTGAGGCAGGAGAATGGCGTAAACCCGGGAGGCGAAGTTTGCAGTGAGCTGAGATCCGGCCACTGCACTCCAGCCGGGCGACAGAGCGAGACTCCGTCTCAAACAAAAAAAAAAAAAAAAAAAAAAAAAGAAAGAAAAAGAAAATGTCAGCATGCAGTAAAACAAAAGGAAAGAGATGTTCTGTTTTGACCTCCTTCACGTTTTCTTTTGTTCTCCAGTTCCTATTCCTACTCAGAGCATTATTTCTTCCTTTCTAGTCCTGGACACCTAGAGCTCATCCACAAAGCACCCGGCATTGTTGCCTGCTGTCTGTTGTGAGCTGGTCCTCTCCACTGGGCTCTTTGTGGGTCCTTCTCTTTTTCCCTTTCAGTTGCTACCTTTGTTTATGAATGTCTTCTACCTGATGATCACATACAAAACCTTGGGGCAGTGACAAGTAGGAGACCTTTGAGGGCACCACCTACATATTGTGCTTGT
Source organism: Macaca fascicularis (assembly GCF_037993035.2). Lineage (NCBI taxonomy): Eukaryota > Metazoa > Chordata > Mammalia > Primates > Cercopithecidae > Macaca > Macaca fascicularis. Next base: position 113,777,690 of record NC_088383.1, read on the forward strand.
GGGATAGTCACACCATCCAAGGAAAACAATTACAGCAGAAAACAGAGGGTCAGATCTGGGCAGTTTGATGAAATTTAAGATTTAAAAAGCCTCGGGGCATTGAATTGTGTTATCATAAGTCTTAGTCCATTTGGGCTCCTATAACAGTATACCATAGACTGAGTAATTTATAAATAAACAACAGCAACAAAAAAGTGTATTTGGGCCAGGCAAGGTGGCTCACACCTATAATCTAAGCACTTTGAGAGGCCGAGGCAGTTGGGTCATCCGAGATCAGGAGTTCGAGACCAACCTGTCCAATATGGTGAAATCCCATCTCTACTAAAAATACAAAAATAAAATTAGCCAGGCATGGTGGCAGGTGCCTGTAATCCCAGCTACTCAGGAGACTGAGGCAGGAGAATCGCTTGAACCTGGGAGGCGGAGGTTGCGGTGAGCCAAGATTGCACCACTGCACTCCAGCCTGGGCGACAGAGTGAAACTCCATCTCCAACAACAACAACAACAAAAATAATAATAATAATAAAATAAAAAAGAAGAAGAAGTGTATTTGGCTTACAGTTTTGGAGGCTGAAAAGTTCAAGATCAAGGGGCCCCTACCTGGTATGGGCCTTTTTGCTGTGTCATCCCGTGGCAGAAGGTGGAAAGGCAAGAGAGCATGAGAAAGCAAGAGAGGGCGAAACTTGCCTTTATAATAAACTCACCCTGACAGTGATGAACCTGTTCCCTCCATAATGACATTCATCCATTCATGAGGGCTCTGACGTTCATGACATATCACCTCTTAAAGGTAACCACCTCTCAACACTGTTGCAATAGGGGGTCAAGTTTCCAACACATGTGCTTTGGGAGACACGTTCAAACTGTAGCACTGTAGAAGAAAAGTTTGTGTAGGGGGGCACCTCTGAAGTATAATTAGAGTCTGAGAAATCTGATCCCACCACGACCCTTCTCTAATGGCATCTACTGTAGAAAATAAATCTAGAGCCTATCCAAGGAGGAATAGACTTCAGTAATGGGCCCCTGCTTTGAGCAATTAGGTGTGTTGAGTGTGGAATTTCAGTAAAGACCATAACAGAAGGAAACTCAGTTCTGAGAAGGTCAATGTGATGAACAAAGTAGGCCCGAGGGACTGGGGGAGGTCCAGAAAAGTGGGAGAAATGTCAGGAATATGCCATTATGGAAATGACTATTTATCTACTGTTATTAAGAATGTTGGAAAAAAGAAAAATTCTAGTTTTATTTCATAAAAATAAAGAAGGAAACTGTCTAAGACACTGCTGTCCAATTGAAATATAACATGAGCCACATCTGCAATTTAAAATTTTCTCATAGCCAAGTTAAAAAAGGAAAAAGAAACAAGTAAAATTAATTCGAATGATATATTTTAATTTATTCAATATATCCAAATCTTATTTGAATGTGTAATTACTATAAAAACATTCATAATAATTTTTTTCATACTACGTCTTTGAAATCCTGTGTTTGACACCTTAGCCCATCTCAATTCTGACTAGCCACCTTCCAAGTGCTCCGTAGTTACACGTAGCTAATGGCTGCTGTATTGGACAGCACAGGTCTAGAAGGTCCTTTTTTCTTTTCTAAACTCCTGATTATTTTATTCCTTCCTCATTATAAGCACACCCTGGTTTTGCCTGTCCTTCACACTTCAGTGTCTAGCGTGTGTGTGCTTGCGTGTGGCTTGGGTTAATGGTTTTAGAGGTATAGGTTTGTCAGTGTGATTGAATATAAGTAATTCGAAAATGGAGCGATGTCTTTTTACTTCCGTATTCCTTGACTCTGAAAGAATTCTTCGACTTCTGTATTACTCTGAGAGAATGGAAAGGTTGTGGAGAATGGATGGTGGATGCCCAGGGAAAGACATTACTCCGTATCTCTATCTGATCTTAGACTAAATTGCTTCGCTTCTCTGCTCCTCTCCTTCTCCGTTAAATGGGGATGGTGGGATCATTCATATCTGCCTCCAGGATTGTTTTGAGGCTGAAGGAACACTGAATATAAAAGACACTTGGAAAGGGAAAAGCACCATGCATGTATGTGAGGGTGTATTTGTTACTTTAAGATCACTGAAATCAGCTGGTGTGTCTCCCTGTCTTCATGTGAAGGTAATCTCCTTGCCAGCAGGAAACCATGAGAATTATGTGAACGAGAATTATGCTCTTGCCGAGATTAGAAGGGTGTGTTTGTATATGTGTTGGGGTGAGGGGGAACAAATGGATATGGATCTGAAAGTTGTCTGATGAAAGATTTCCCCGCTTTGTATGTAAGTCCATGTTAGAAAGCTAATTAGAAAGCCAGCTGAGCTTTCTGCTCAGAGGTCTTTAAAGTAAACAAGTCTAGCAGCTAGAGCCATCAGAGGCAAATTCCCCTTACACAAGTGTTGGGTGGCTCTGAATTCCAAGAGCTCACGGCATTGTGTGACCAACTGTACCCAGGAGAACGAACACCTTCCCCTCTGGGAGCCTTAGAGGAACATCTGGTTTTGTCTTCTCCTGAGTGCTCATGCCTGGCCTTTCTTCCTGACTATGAGGGCACTTTTTGGTAAATGGTTTTACACTTTATTAAGCAACCTGTTTTTGCTTGGAACTAAACTCGTGCTAATTTACCTGGATTCATGCTGTAGGCCGACATGCTGGGTGATGAGGGGTGGGTGGAACTGAGAGCCTGCGTGTGCCATGAGAGTGGGGAAGTCTGACCTAAACCCCGGGACCAACCCAAGCTTCTCCTGTCTCATGCATGTTCCATGTGGAAGGCATTTGTGCCATCCCACCACATCACAGCCCCCAGGGGGCTCTCCCTTGGACACCCCTTTATTCCTTTTCTCCCCATCTAGTTTGCTCAATTGCTGTTCCAAAGTTGTTCCTCCTCTGAAATCTTCAATAGCTCTCTGTTGTCACTGGGACTTCAGAGGCATCTGCAATCTGGTTCCTATTACACATCCTTTGGGTAAAAAACTGCCCTCTTTCCACTGAATGAGGCTTGCCTGCCCCATCTCCATTCCTCTGCCCTTTTTCCTCCAGAGCTTCTCCCCCAGAACAGGACCAGCAATCTCAGTTGACCTGGGACTAGGGCTGCTTGGGATGCAAGACTTCTGGTGTTCAATCTGGTATGATCCCCCCTCCAATACCATCTCTAGTTATTGACATTTGCCTGTTTTTAACGTCCTGCTGAATTTCCTGTTGGGCCTTTGAGCTTTAGCTCTAGTTGTCTGTCCATCCATATGGCACAGGAATTGCCTTTTGCCATAAGTATTTGTGTTTACTTATTGTCTCCCCATCTGAATTGTAATTAATTTGAGGATGAGGATCATGTCATATTCTGTGGATCCTTTCGAGCCCCTAGCACACAGGCCTTTCATGTGGTAGATGTTGAGATATTATTTGCTGCATGAAGGAATGGTGAATAAATTACCATTGAATAAATTATGTAGTTGTAATGAGAGAATGTATTGTAACTATGTTGATGGATTTTTATTGTTTTTTTTTATTACAAAAGAATAAACATTCATTGTATTTTTGTGGAACATTTGGGAAAAATAGAAAAGCATACATATGTCTCTTGTAAACCCACTATCCAGAAATACATAACTACTATTAATATCTTTGTGTACATCCCTCCAACATCTTCCCTCCTTCCTATCCGTCTGTCCAGTCATCATCTGCATGTTTCCATGTCTTAAAAAAATACTTGGATCTTATAGTACATATAGTTTTGTATATTCTTAGAAGGGATATATGTGTGTGTGTGTATATATATATATGATGCACACATGCTTACATATATATGCGTATACTTATATATACACGTATATCCCTTCTAAGAATATATGTATGTGTGTATGTGTGTGTGTGTGTGTGTATGTGTGTATCTCCTTTTTAGGGGTCCCCAACCCCTGGGCTGTAGACCAGTATCGGTCCGTGGCCTGTTAGGAACTGGGCCAGATAGCAGGAGGTAGGTGAGTGGTGTGCAAGGAAGCATTACTGCCTGAGCTCTGCCTCCAGTCAGATCAGCAGTGGCATTAGATTATTATAGGAGCTTGAACCTTATTGTGAACTGTGCAGGCGAGGGATCGAGGTTGCATCCTTCTTAAGAGAATCTAATGCCTAATGATCGGAGATGGAATAGTTTCATCCTGAAACCATCCCCCACCCCACCTCCCCATTGATGGAAAAATTGTCTTCTACAAAACCGGTCCCTGGTGCCAAAAAGGTGGGGAGCACTGCTTTATATATATAACTCTATCTATCTGTCTATCTATCTATCTATCTATCTATCTATCTATCTGTCATCTATTTTGTTCCATTTATGTCCATACCATAAGGTTTTTTTCGTTTTTAACTAATCCTCCATTGTTGAACATTTGTTTCAGAAATTTTGGTTTTATGGCTCTTTGTTCCATCCCTCATTATTTCCTTAAGATACATTCTTAGAAATAGAATTTCTGCTTCTAAGATTAAAGGCTTCTGAGTGATTTTAAGAGTCAGGGTGGGCTGGGCATGGTGGCTCATGCCTGTAATCCCAGCACTTTGGGAGGCCGAGACAGGTGGATCACAAGGTCAGGAGATCGAGACCATCCTGGCTAACACGGTGAAATCCCGTCTCTACTAAAAATATTAAAAAAAATTAGCTGGGTGTGGTGGCGGGCCCCTGTAGTCCCAGCTACTCTGGAGGCTGAGGCAGGAGAATGGCGTGAACCTGGGAGGCGGAGCTTGCAGTGAGCCCAGATCGCGCCACTGCACTCCAGCCTGGGGGACAGAGAGAAACTCCGTCTCAAAAAAGAAAAAAAGAGTCAGGGTGCTGCTTGTAGTTTGCAGGTCAGCTTAACCTGTGATCTTGCATTTCTAGTGCTGTTCTAAGACTTGGGCAGTGGAGGTTTGAGGAGACTTAGTTCTACTGCAGGGCTGAGAAAACCTAGGCAAGACTAATAATTAACTTGGTTTATGGTTGATCTGGATTCTGGGAGTTTGTGTGTGTCTGAGATGATAATAGGAAGTTGATTGAAGCCAGGCAAATGATTGGGAACCAGGTTAGGGCAGTGAGAGTAGAAAGATTAGGTGATGTCAGGACAAAGACCTGGGGATATACTGCACTAAATATGAGGACTTTGAAGCTGGGATAAATCCTGCCTCAGGCTCAAGGCCTTTTACACTTGACCTACCAGAAATCAAAGGCTGATTTCTGTGATGGGGCTCTCCTAGGGCCTGCAGACTCAAAGAACATCTCTATATAACCCCTGGGAAAATCCTAGTATCTGGCTGATCTTTTCTAGCTCTAGATTTTCTGAGCTCAGCAAGTGATGGTGGAAGTCTAGGCTCACTGGGAGACTAGTCCTATAAGTCACAAACCTGGGGTAGATTAGGAATAATGAGTACAAATGACAAGTTCTGGTGACCCAGTTATAAGAGGACTCCGTCTGCCTTAAGTCTCTTAATCTCAACAATAACATCCCAGGCCAGATGTCACACTATAATGTAATATAATATTGCTAGTAATATTTGAGGAAATCATTGCAGAGTGGGAATGTTCTGGAAGACTGGAGACAGGCAATTATTCCTATTTTCAAAATAGTTTTATGAACTCAGATTCATAAGCTAGTTTAAAATCCTGGGCAAAAGATTCTATAATAGATTATTTAAAAAGTGGTATGTGTAACTTTGGAAAAGCAAATAGTAATCACTAGGAATCATCATGGCATAAACAAGAAGCACATCTTGTTCAGCTAACCTCATTTTCTGTTTTGTGGTACACGTGTGTATCCTACTTTTATCTAGGCATTTGAAAAGTCTCTCTAGATTACCCCAGGCTCAAGACTGAGAGCTTTGGGCTGGATCAGTTATTCATGGAATGATATGCCCAGAGTACATTTTTTATGAAGCATTCTTAAGCCAGATACAGGTTTCCAGAGTTATAAAGTTCGATTCCTGATTCTGCATTGTTAACATTTCCTTTAATCAATGACAAAGAAAGAAATATGTAGGTGACATGAAGATGGGCGAGATAATGGATATGTTGGATGAAAGAATTCAGATCCAAAATGATTAGTTCAGGCTTGAAGAAATGAACTTAATTTATCAAAATGATGGTTAATAAGGTCATATGCTAGGTTTTATCCTTGCACTAAAAAAGTAAAACAACTGCACAAATGTGTGATGGGGAGGTTTGGCGTATCCATATTTCAGAAGATATTAAGTGTCAAGTGCTGTATGTGTTAGGCTTCACAAGTGGAACTACATAACCTGTCATGATAGAGAGTCCTGCCCTGGCACTGCTGCTACCACACCTGTCAGGAGGTGACTCGTTTTGGGCCCAGCACTTGGAGATAAAACAAAAGGCAGACAGTGTGCTGTAGAGGAAAGCACATGACAACTTCCAAATCTGCCAACAGGCTATGTGTAGCTCGGGGAGTGAGTGTACTTAATCTCTCTGAGCCTCAGTTTTCTTATCAGCAAAATGGGGCAAGAAAACTTGACTTTATCAAGTTTTCTGAGAATTATGTAATTTATGAGCATTGCTTAGAACATCACCTTGCTCAGACTTGGTGCTCAGCAAATCTTGAATTTCTTTTGGTTGTCCCTGCTATTGGGAATGAACAAGATTCTAAGAAGAGTCGAAATTCATGTTAAGTGAAGATTTGCAGTCTGGAGAAGAGTGGACGTCAGAGCATGTGAGATGTATGCATATACCCTGCCAAACATTGTTCTGAACAATTTATATGATTCTCTCATTTACCCTTCTGAATAGTCCAGTGAAGTATATACTATTTATATTGGCGTTTTACAGATTAGGAGACTGAGGTTCAGGGAATATGTGTTTAGAACAAGGTGCCACAGCTAATCAGGGACACAGCTGGGACTGGAACCTGATCTTCTGTCTGTACTACCGTGCTGCATCACTTGCATTCTAGAAGAATTTTGAAAATTAGCAAGTGTTAGAGGAAGTGTTTGAGGAGGTGTTTGTGGTGAATGGAGGGATCCATCTGGGTTGGTTCCTACAGTGTAAGTCCTGTACCAGCCACTGACCAGATGGGACATCTCTCTTCATTCCCTGCTTCTACCTCCCAATTTTCTCTCCATGTTTTCCTCAGCTAGGCCCTTAGGGCATTTTCGTGAACAACTGCTGTATTAGTCTTTTCTCACACTGTTATGAAGAAATACTCAAGACTGGGTAATTCATAAAGAAAAGAGGTTTAATTGACTCACAGTTCCACATGGCTGGGGAGGCCTCAGGAAACTTACAATCATGGCAGAAGGCACCTACCTCTTCACAGGGAAGGCAGGAGAGATAATGAGGGCCAAGCGAAGGGGGAATCCCCTTATAAAACCATCAGCTCTCCTGAGAACTCACTCACTATTACCAGAACAGTTTGGGGGAAATTGACCCCATTATTCCATTATTTCCACCTGGTCTTGTCCTTGACACATGGGAATTATTACAATTTAAGGTGAGGTTTGGGTGGGGACACAGAGCCAAACCATGTCAATTGCTAATTTATGTCTCAGATCGAGAAAAATGCTGAGTTTAGGCTTTCTATTCTACCCTGTAGATCACCCTGTGGTCTGGGACCAGGGGGCCAAGGTTGAATTGGATGCAGAGTGTATTTCTCACGGTTGGAAGGGCAGGGACTGAGTGGGGTTTAACTGTGTGAGTGAATGCATTCCCAAAGAGAGCCAGAATCTGTCTGGTTGTCTGGTGGCTCTGCTGAGCCTACCTTCCCCTGCCTAGTTTCTGCTTACATGACCTCCTTGTGAGGACCCTGGAGGGAGCTTTTGAGAAACACCATCACCCTCCATTCATTCACATCTGCTCCAGACGGCTACTTCTCTGGCATGGGGCAAAATGCATGATATTTGGGGATATCATGACTATCTTTTCACAAGTTTTTCTTAGGTCCCAGCCCAAGGCAGAGGTGCAAATTGATGTGTCTTCTTGATCTGCATCTTCATTTACTGAGTCATGTTCCTTCTGGGAGAAAGAGCAGGGCTTGTGTTTTAACTCTAAATCATCTCTATCCCAGAAATCACTGCCGGAGACACTTCCAGAAGAGGCTGCCTAATCCCTGAGTGTCCCCACTCTGATGTTCCCCTTCAACTTCTTGGGAGCCTCAGTTTCCCTGTCACCTTTAGCCCACCTTCCAGACTCTAGGCTTTGGCTCACACACTGGCTTGCCCACTGTGATGTGTCTCTATGTCCTCTGTACATCTGGAACTTACATGCTTTTCCAGTTTACAAATCGACCCTGCTCCATGGAGCTGCCCAGCTTATTGAGCCCGTGTAGATTTACCAAGGTGTGAGTAACTTAAGGACAGGAACACTCATCCCTGTATCTAGAATTTGCCTGATGCTCAGTAGACACCGTTCAAAGCATGAGTGAGGACAAATGAAGGGAGAAACATCAGTTGGCACCATTTAGCCCTTCATTCATCTCTGGTTGTTTCATGGTGGTGACTTACTGATCCCACCTTCCAGCGACGGGCTCAGAAGTCAGAGGCCTGGTTTCAAATCTCAGCCCTTCCAGTAACTTGGGAATATTTGGTAAATTCTCTAAACCTCAGTTTCTTTAACACTGGGTAATGTCTCATAGGGTTGGAAGGAATAAATGAGATTATGGACACAATACTCTTACTGATCACAACAAACATTCCAGAAATATGCGTTAGCTCTAGTGTGAATATCTGGAGGACAGAACGTCACCTTATATTACTGCTGCTGGTTCGGTGTTTAATTGGCCCTCAGTTAAGTCCATCTTGAGTGCTTATTGGATAAGAGCTCCAACATATGCAAAGTAAGCAAGAAAGGGCTCAGTCTAGGGGGCTGCCACATTTATAATAAAACAGGATTGTGCTAGCTTGGAGGCTTAATAGCAGACATTTTGTGTACAAAATGAGAAACAGAAGCATGAGGTCAGGGCCATTGTTACATCAGTGTTCTCTGTTGTCTTTGAACACGATGTTCCTAAGCTGTGGTGCTTGCATTTGAAAGGCAGGTCACTCTAGGACGACACTGCTTTTAAAGATTATAATAGATGCTGGCAAGAGAAGAACACTCAGAACCAGGCTCTGCTGCAGGAAGTTAAAAATGCCAAATGCCAGTGCCTTTGCTGTGCCCCCAAGGGGGTGGGGGCAGTATGAAATTTACTAGAAAGATGAACTCCCATGTCAGTCTCCTTAAATGGGATGAGCTTCTGCTCTTGCACGTGTGCATGCTGCTGCTGCTGTTTAAAAGCCTTTATCTTGGACTAAAATGTGCATATTGTGGGCAGAGATATCTCTCCACTTCCTTGAAAAAAATCACCATGCTAACAGGCAGGGATGGGAAAGGGGTCTGCCACAGCAGTGCTTTAACATCTAGATGGCCTCTTTAGCTGGGGAGCTTGTGTAGGTGTGCTGGGTATAGCCTGGTGTATCTAGAATGAGGGTCAGCATAGGGGTGGGGGTAGCTGGACACTTGTAGGCCCAGTCTTCAGGGGAGAAGGAGGGCCTCTTTCACACCCCATTCATGGGCTCTGGTATCTGAAGGTCAAGGGGCTGAGCAAACATTGGAGATGTGAGCCCAGAGGCAGAGTGGGGGTAATCAGCTTGCAGTACATAATCTGATAAATCAGTGACAGGTTTGATTTCCATGCAAGAACTGATGTGGATTGTCATGTCATAAGCAAAAAAAATTATAACAGCTCTTGAACTTACAGAATACTTTACGCTGCTGAAAATGCTCTGGGGGCCATGAGCTCCTCTGATGCCCCCAGGAGCCCTGAGAGGTGGGGAGGGCAGGTACTACTCTCCCTTAGCAGAGGTACAGAGGGTCAAGGGACCTACACAAGGCCACCACGCTAGTCCTTAAATAGCTGTACCTGATGTCCATACTAATTTCTGTGATTATTTCATTTGTGCATTCACTCATTCATCAAATCTTTGAGAAATTTTTTTATTTTTTAGAGACAGGGACTTGCTCTTGCCCAGACTAGAGTACAGTGGCGAGATCAGAGCTCACTGCAGCCTTGAACCCCTAGGTTGAAGTGGTCTTCCGGCCACAGCATCCCAAGTAGCTGGGACTACAGGTGTGCACCACCATGCCCTGATGATTAATTTTTTTTTTTTTTTGTAGACATAAGTTCTCACTATGTTGACCAAACGCTTTGAGCCATTATTTTTGGTACCAAGCATTGAGTTAGGTTTAAGCAATACAGAGATCAGAGACTTGCCTTCAAAGCGATCCCTATAGTTTATGTGTTTAAATAAAGCAGCTTTGGAGTGTTTCTCCCTCAGCTTTCCTCTGGGAAGCTCCAGGTTTGGTGCTTTGCTGTGAAGTCCAAAGATTTCAGTTTCTTTTTTCTTAATCGCCTGTTTTGTGGTGGGGGAGGAGGCCAGGAGCCCTCTTGTTGAGCAAACCTGCAAACCTAATCCCATGTATGTAGGGCTGTTCTTTTTTCAGCATCCCCTTGGAACCAAAAGATTGGGGTTATGATGTTTCCCAGTGATGTCTTTAGATGCATGTTGGTGCCTGGACAGATCATAAGCTTCTTAAGGGTACTGATATCCTGTTTGTTTTAGCAATCTGCCCTCATGCAATAGGAAGCATTCAGCAGACAATAATTGGATTGAGGTGGTTGAAATACTACAATTTTAAGTTATTTGTGTCTGTGTATGTGAGTAGATGTACGTTGGGTTGGCTTAATCTAAAATGTAAACAAAATTTGTCTACTTTTGTGGTTTGTTTTTAGGGATGCTAGCAAGATCTCTTCCCTAGAAATATATGCCATTACCTAGCTCAGTGTGCTCTAATTTTTACCATTAGAAATGCAATTCTTTATTGTAAGGGTGAATATCTGTAGTCCTGCACATGTTAGTATGAATTTATCAGTAGTCTTTTCTTTTAGCTCTAGAAGAAATTAGAGTAGTGAGGGCCTAGAGCCCTAGAAGAGGGCAAAGGGCAGAGAAAGCAACAGCAAAGCTCAGGCACCAAAGGCAAACTGCTGCTTTTGTAATTTGGCTGAGAGAGGACCTTGGTCCTGTCTTCTCAAGTAGATTGAAAGAGCTTCAGAGATCAAGTATCTATTTCTCCCTGAGAACTAATTACCAACTACCAGGAGCACACACGACACTGTGCCTGTGCACAGGACTTTGCATGCTATTGTTACTCAGACTGTGGGTCCTAGCCTCGTGCAGGCATGATGGCTTTATCAATCATCATGGTGAGAATGAGTCATGAGGGATCCACACTTGGACAGAAGGGCTTACCCCTGAAATCCTTCTCCATAGCGTGCACTGATAGTATTCTCTTTTAACAAGAGAGACCATGTTTGGCAATGAAAATACATCTGGAGGCTTTGGGTGGAGCTAGCCAGACTTGGGTTTGATCCCAGCTAAGGAACTTTATACCTTTGTGATCTTAACTGAAAGATTTAACCTCTCTGATTGCCAGAGATAAAATTAACATGGACCTCCTACATGTGATGGGAGCATTAAATGAGATGACGTATGTGCAGGGCCTGTTATTAACTTATTAGTAATACATCTAACAAGTTAGGTATCTTTTTTTAAAAAGAAACAATTTTTTTTTTGCAGTTAATTTAAAAAAATCTACCCTTCAATGTATTTGGTTTAGAAATTCTTTCCCCAAAACAGAATGGGTGGAGTGTAAATTCAAGTGTCGGTGAAGCACATCAAGAAAGAGAAGGGCTCCCAGAAGGGGCTGTTCCCTGCCACTTACCTTTCACGTGGCTCTCCTGTCTGGTGACTGTTGGCTGGGCAGGGGGCCGGGTTGCTCCCAGGGAAGCTGTGCCGGTGCATTGTTCTTGGCACTTATGCCAACCATTCAGGGCTCTCAAAAAATTGGCTTAGAAAATAGTTTGAAAGTTATTACTTGGGATTCAGGAAACTCCAGGTGGCTTTTGAGAGCTGCCCCGAAATGCAGCCGGAGATGCGTCCTCAGCTGTTCACTTTCAGGACTTTCATTATTTTTCATGTTTATTTCTGGCTGGAGCCAGAGCTGGGGTATTCATGAGCTCTCACTGTCTGGTTTTTTATCAATCCCTTTGTTTCTTTAGGAGAGAAAGAAGCTTGCTCCCCAATCCCCTCTGCCCCACCATAGGGTTCAAGGAAACTGGCCCTTGTAATTGTAAATTACCTATGAAAAAGATGGAGCCCTTGGCTCCCTTCCTGGTGAAAGCTTCAAGATCAGCAGTGATAGCGGAAATTAATGAAAGCGGCTGCTGAGCTCCTGGCCTGTTGGTGGCTGCTGAGATGAAAAGGCAGCAATTGAAGTCGGCTTTGGGGATGAGCATTCCAATAAGGATTTTTGTTTGGGATACAGTTATTACTTGTAGCATGGGCTCCAGTGAGGACTCAGGTTTCTTGGAATGGGTTCTGATTTGCTCACTAACAACTGTTGCTTTTCTTTCAAAATATAACCTCTTTCCCTCTAATCTGACCACCTCCTCCCCCAAGAAAAAAAATGCAGCCCTCCAGACACAATACAGTATTAGCCCAAGGTGAAGCCAAATGTCTGAATCTCTCCCTCTTTTCTTTTTCTTCTTCTTTTTAGTAGCAGAATGAGGTTCAGTTGAACTCATTTTCTCTTTCATCTCAGCTCATCCCCCTTGGGCTGGTGTTAAACAGCTGTCATACAAGGACTGCCCAGGAATCCAGTTATGAAACAAACCAGCCAGCCTTCTTAATTGTCCTCCTGCGACTGGAATAAATTTGTCATCCTAATTCTTGAGCACTTGAGTTCCTGGGCCTCAGGCTTGAGTGTCATTCCTGAACTTGGCCAGTTGTTTGCCCTCCGTGAGACCCCTTTGTGAACTGATTAGATGGCACTCAGGAGGCCACGGCGGGGCGGGGTGAAGGGGGCAGGACTGAGCTTGTTATAAACAGAGATTTCTTATTTAGGTGGAAGGTGGAGTTTTCTCCTTAATGTTCCATTTCCTCCTGAGAGAAATTAACACTCATGTGGAAAGAACACATTCCAAGTGGTACATGTTTTGTTGCACATGAGGGCTGGATTTTTGAGTGTAAGTGACACTTCATTCTGTCAAGATTTAGAAGTATATTTTAAATGGACATCAATGAATTTAACAGTCATGGTTTTGGATATTATTGTCAGCATCTCCCAACATCTATGGCATTATAGTAATTTTTTTTGCAGTATATTATACTAAATGGTTGTTCTGTTGTCTGTTTGGGAAGTGAGTCCTTCTGACATCTTTTTCCTTTATATTCTCAGCAAGTGAACTTTTCAAAATACTCCAATCTCAGAGTCTTTCTTTGACTTTTTCAATTGGAAACTTGATTTAGTTATTTGTTTGCTTTCTTACTTGATAGTTCAGATTTTAAATGTGATGATTTTTGTCTTTGTTCACAACTCACCCACATAGCCATGAAATTTTATATTGATCCAGCCGAGGCACTTTCCAGAAACAGGTTCTTGATTCATCTTGAAGGAGCAGTTCATGAATGTAGCCTCTTAGAAATACCTGGTAATATCAGAAAATCCTGGAAGTAAGTGAACCAGTGGTCTTCTCCCATTTGCCCTTTCTTTCTTTATAGTTTGCATGTTGTCTTTAGGGGACTGTGGCAGCATTGCAGTATCTGTAGCTGCTTTGGGACAGATCTTTATGGGTTCTGTGTTCTCTCCTGGGATCTCAAGGCAGAAGAATGGAAGCACGGGCTTTGAGGCAGACACATGTGTGAGTGTATACAGAAGGAAACCAATAGGCCTTGGGAAATGAAATGGCTTTCAGGTCACAGACAAAGTTGGGTTCACATGGAGAACAATTTATTGTTGAGAACTGATAGCAACTTTATATTTTCCGTTGAGATGCAAAGGCTTCCCAGTACCCAAGGTCTGAAGATATAGGAGAAGTTCCTTGACAATACACAAATTCCCTGCAAACACCCACAGGTGAGTCAGCTGACTCTGTTACTCCTATCTCCTCCCAATTGTGGCAGCTGGAAGGAAAGCCAGAGGAACCCAGGACATGAGCTGCAGACCTGAATATTTCAAGGTTTTCTCTGGTGGTCTCTTTGGGGCATTCACGCATCTGATGCTCTGCAAGTCATTAGAAAACACAAGGAAGCATTGGCTATGGCTGGATCCAGAGTGAAACAGGCACAAACCTCAGCCTCTAGCAGCGCCTGTCTAGCACAGGCATGATCACTTTCATCTCTGCTGCCAGTTGCCTTAGGGCCATGCTGATCTGGACTGTCTGTGTCTGAGCAATGTCAAGACACTGGGGACAAATGAAAAGACCATCTTGGTTCACTCTCTCCAAATGCCTGAGACAAGAGAAACAGAAGTTGTATTTGCAGAACAGTAAATAGGGATGTTCAAAATAGGTCAGGCAAATGGGTCAATTTCTTTCTGAGTTTTTTTCTGCTATTGTCACATAGAAGTTTGCCACCTCAGGGCAAATTCAGGCCTGTGTTCATGACTGCTCCAGCTCTCTGATAAGGCTGACCATATTGCCCAGTGCCAGGTTTTCCTGAATCTGTTTCTCCCAGGAGTACTGAAAACACTCTTGAAAGGTGATAACCCTCTTATCCATCTTCATCACCAACGAATCAAGGCACTTTAGACAAAGACCATGTCTACATCTCATAGAGTAGGGCTCTTCAGAGTAGTCCCTGCAACAGGGGGAGGTCAACATGGCTTTCTGGAGTTCAGTCTCAGATGCTCTTAAATTGAGATCCTCTCCTCAGGCTGCTGGCTCTGGAGATCCCCAGCATGTCTGAAGAATCTGGAGTCACTGCTGTGCTTTTACTGGGACAAGTGAAATCACATGTGTCCCCACATCCTCCTATACCCATTTCACCTACTCAGTCATTTGATTGGATTTCCATTAGAAAGCCAAGCAAAATAAGACAAGGAATTCACCCACCTTTGTAGGATGGGAGGATTTCTGGGCACTAGTTTTCAGGTTCTGTGTGTATTCAACCACCAAACAAAATTGTACTTGGTACCTCTTTTGTGTAGTAAGTATGTAAGGAGATATGGTGTGTTTAATGGTGAACAGGAAAGACCTGGACCACAAAATATTAGCTAATCTTTCCTTTTACAAATGGTAAGTATTTTCTTCATTTTGTTCATAGAATGTATTTCTTGGCTTGATAAAAACATGCAAAAAGGTATACATTTACAATTTTGCAATGCGTACTAGCAAAGGCAAACTCAGCAATATTTTTATTACATAAAACTGAAACAGTCAAAATTAATTATTTATGACAAATTCCTTCAAAAAGTCTGCCTGTACTTCGTAGTCCTAGAAATTTGTGGCTCCCCGTCTCCTCACTCATATACTACTGAGTTAAATAATTAATTTGCAGTTTTGTATCCCTTGATAAAATGAAGGCTTCTCAAAAGTAGGAAATTGTCTGGATCAGATTGTGATCAAAATATGTAGAATACATGTGAGTCTCTGCTGTTGTCTCACTTACTCCTCCTTTTGTGTACTGTTTTGATGCACCTCCTCTAGGAAGTCTTATCTGATCTTCCAGGTTAAGGATCCCCTTGTTTATGTTCTCATAGTCTGGCTTTGTCCTTATAGCACATATTAAATTGTTGCTTTCTTAGTGCCTATCTTCCAGATAACTTCCATAATAGCATGAACTCCTTGTTTGCTTCTCAGGAAGGGATTCCAGCTTCAGGGTGGTACCTAATGCATTGTTCAATGAAAGGTTAATGGATTAACATTCATTGCACAGAGGTTTTATAAAAGACACTTATTATTTTTTTGTTTGTTTCCTTGCTTCTGTGTGTCAAGGCAAGGAAAGTGGTTTGTATGCATGTATGGAGAAATAATATAGAAGGGGTGAGGTTCTGAGGA
This sequence comes from Macaca fascicularis, assembly GCF_037993035.2. Classification (NCBI taxonomy): domain Eukaryota; kingdom Metazoa; phylum Chordata; class Mammalia; order Primates; family Cercopithecidae; genus Macaca; species Macaca fascicularis. Next base: position 113,793,531 of record NC_088383.1, read on the forward strand.
TTTGAGGGCTTAATTTCTTCTAGGATCTTGTCGATTAGTTGGCCTTATTAGATTAACATAAAGTTAATCATTCCATTAACAATAATTGTAGCTTCTCATCTTGGAAATCTCAGTTTCGAAGAGTAAATTAAAGCCTTTCCCCTCCCTTTTATTCTTTTCTTTTCTTTTTTTGAGACAGGGTCTCCCTCTGTCACCCAGGCTAGAGTGCAGTGGTGCTCTCATAGCTCACTGTAACCTTGAACTTTTGGGCTCAAGGGATTTTCCTGCATCAGCCTCCCAAGTAGCTGGTACTACAGGTGCATTCCACTACACCTGGATAATTTAAATTTTTTTTTTTTTTTTTTTTTTTTAGAGATAAGGTCTTGCTATATGTTGCCCAGGCTGTTCTCAAACTCCTGGCCTCAATTTAGTCCTCCTGCCTCAGCCTCCCAGAGTCCTGGGATTACAGGCACAAGCCACCAGGCACAATCAGACCTTTTCTTTTTAATCACCAGAAGGCAATGCTGACATTTGGTGCCCAACCATCATAACAGCACACTTGGCCACTGTGGTCCTGGCAGGCGTATCTGTCTCATTAGATATTCACAGTCACTTGGAGCAAAGGCCTCCAAGAACTAATGTGCATTTCTTGGGTTTATCCTGTATGGAGTTTGTCAAGCTGCTTGAATCTTTAGGTTTGTGTCTTTTGTCAAATTTGGGGAAATAGTAGTTATTGTTTCTTTGCTCTACTTTCATTTTCTCTCCTGGAAATCCTAAGACGTAAATGTTAGAGCTTTATGTAGTTTCCTGATGCTCTTTTTTTTCAGTCTATTTTCTCTCTGTCGCTCAGAAAAATAATTTCTATTTTTCTGTCTTCAAGCTTATTGTTTCTTTCCTCTTTCCTTTCCATTTTGTTTTTTTTTTTCCTAGCCTTTGAGTTTTTAATTTTGCTTATTTTATTTTTCAGTTCTAAAATTGCCAGATGGTTCTTTTTTTATATCTCCCATTTCTTTGCTAAGACTTTCTATTTTTTCATGTGTTTCAAGCGTATGCATAATTGCTCATTGAGACATTTTTATGACGGCTACTTTAAACTCCTTATCAGAAAATTCCAACATCTGTGTCCTCTCAGCGTTGGCATGTATTGTCTTTTCTCATTCAAGTTGGGATTTTCCTTGTTCTTGGTATCAGTGTTTTCTTAAAAAATTGTATCCTGTACATTTGGGTACTATATGATGCTGGATCTTATTTTGATCTTCTGTTTTTGCAGGCTTTCTCTTATATCATGATAGTGGTGGGGGACAGGGGAGAGGAGGTGCTACCTTGTTACTGCCAGGTGAGGGTGGAAGGTAGTTTAGAATTTCACTCTAAGAGGTTCCTTGTTACTGCTGGATAGTGGCACATGCAGAAAGGCTGAAACCATCATCTCTTGAAGTTTCCCAGAAATTGTTTTTGCTCATCTCCTTAGCAGAAAAGATGTGCAAAGTTTTGCATCTGTAATCCATTTGGTGCTGGGTGACAAGTCATAACCTTAGTAGTGTGCTGAGTGGAAGCCAGAACGGCAGCATAGAAGGGGGTCTCAGAGAAGTGTAACCAGGCCCCTGAATCATGGTGTTTAAGGATCTATGGAGGGCCGGGTGCGGTGGCTCATGCCTGTAATCCCAGCACTTTGGGAGGCCGAGGCGGGTGGATCACGAGGTCAGGAGATTGAGACCATCCTGGCTAACACGGTGAAACCTTGTCTTTACTAAAAACTTCAAAAAATTAGCCGTGTGAGGTGGCGGGCGCCTATTGTCCCAGCTACTTGGGAGGCTGAGTCAGGAGAATGGCGTGAACCCCGGAAGTGGAGCTTGCAGTGAGCTGAGATCGTGCCACTGCGCTCCAGCCTGGGTGACAGAGTGAGACTCTGTCTCAAAAAACAAACAAACAAACAAACAAACAAAGGGATCTATGGAAAACTCAGGTCCAATTTGTCCTGGCAGTGACCTCTAATGAGCTTGGGTAGACAAGAATACCAGTAGGTAGTGGCCATACTCATTGTCCAGTGTGTAATGGTAACGTGACTCCAGGAATTTGACTCAGTTTGATGCAGGCCCAAATTTGGACCTTGGTCTACAACATTGGGCTGCAGACCTTGGACAGCTGTACCTGGGGCCTCAAGAGGTATTAACATCAGAGCCAGGGCTGGACCCCATTCAGCAGACATCTGGACACTAAAAATAAGGGCAAACATCTTGACAACTGAACCAGTCAAACAGTAAGTGTAGCACAGTAAGCGCAGGGAGACTCAGGGCAGTCAATGGTACTAAATCTATTGGATGGAACAGGGCTCCATGTTCCATTGGATGGAACTGCACTGCCATGATTGACTTAGGGCTGAGACTCCATAAGACTGGCCACAAAGAGACCAGGAGCACTTATTATTATTATTGTTTATTATTTAGTTCACTTTCTAGGAATGCCCTGTGTGTAAGAAGTGTAGATATAAATAAGCATTAATAATTATTGAAATCAGAATGGAAAGCATTTTGTATGCATTACTTTTAAAAAATTTCATAATAATCCTGTGGGGTGGATAGAATATGTATTGTTATTCCATTTCCTGAGGAAAAATCTGGAGCTCAAAGAGATGAAAATAGGTTATACAATTGAGTTAGGGAACTTGGGTCTTCAGACTCTAAAGCCTAGGTCTGTAGAGCGATATGCCGATTGTTAGTCTCTGCAGCTTCCAGTAAGTGCCAGGTGTTTGTGTAACTCAGTCTTTGCATCTGTAGACTAGAGCAACCATGACCTAGAGGACTGTCTCTGCCATAGCGGGGTGAAGTTGCACCTAGTTTTATGTGTCTCAGAAAACTCACTGATGCTCCTACAAGCTGCTAACAACCATTCAGAAAACATTTATTAAGCATTCACTGTATGCTAATTACTGATGTTAGGAATGCAAAAGTCTTCTTTGTCCACATGGTTTCTCCGCTCAATGGTCTCATGGTCCAGTGCAGTGAGGCCAAGTTTAACGCATTTCTGATGTAGTAGAAGGCAGTGGGGGAGATGTGCCTTGGGAGGCATTCACCTTCTGCTAGGGTTCCTGGACCAGATGGATAATCTTGGGGGTAAAGGAGGTGAACTTCTGGGTCCCTTTTAACCATGCCCAAGAAGTTCCCTTCTATTAGTGGGTGTTACTGACCCACTCAGGACAGCCTGTGGACTGAGTTCTTGTCTCCATATTCTCCCATAAGTCCCCTGTGAACCTGAACATGCTGCTGTGAGATACTAGGCTGGAGCTGGGAACTCAGGAATCTGCCTTGTCTGTACAGATGTGGATATGAGGACTTGGAAGCGAGGTTAGGAACAGGAAATTAAAAGCATCCTTTTATTCAGGCATCAGCTTAAAGGCTAAAGCTATAATAAAAAGATTTCAGAATGGGCATCCCTAAATCTTCATTCATTAATAATGATTATGATCATTATTCTAACAACAATAATAATGCTAAACTCTGGTAATGATCTTTTTGCGTTTACCCAGTTCATCACCTCATTTGATCTTCACAACACTGTGAGATGGACATTATCATCTCCATATTGCAGGTGAAGCAATCAACCCTTAAAACCTTGGTGGGCTTGCCCATGGCGGCTGGCAGGGGAATGATGGAGCAGCCTTCTAATTCTAGAGCTCTTCTCCTTTGCCTCTGTCATCATCTTCCCTTTGAACCCAGTCCTCTAAAACAGCCTCTTAAAAAACAATAACAACAAACAAAGAGTTGAAAATGAATAGATTGTCAGAACACACCTTTGTTCTGCCTTCCCTACCCTATGGTGCTCTGGGAACTTTTGACATGCTGGGCCTCCTTGATTTATACCAGCGTATCTGTCGAATGAGATTTCCAGGTTGTGATAATATTTTTTCTATTACAATAATGGTGATTATTATTAATTATAATGCTATTTTTATTAAAGCACAGGCCATATGTCAGCAATAGAAAAGTATTTGATTTTTCTTATATAATTCTCACAACAATCCTATGGAGAACCTGTTACTATATCTGCTGTTACAGATGAAGGATTTAAAGGTTATAGACATTTGTAACTTGCTTAAAACAAAATAGTTAATAAGGGGCAGAACAAGGATTTGAAATTAGGTCTGTCTGTTTCGAAAGCCCATGCTTGTAACCCCAAAACCTAATTTCCTCCCACACTGTTGCTAGGTTTGTAGAATCTGGACTCTGCCTGCACATCAGAATGTGTCTTGAACACTAAGAAGTAAAGGACATGCTGAATCTTCTCCGTGCAGTTTCCCTCTTGCCTTTGCTGCTCTGCAGATTGCTGGTTGGGTGTTGCATGCCTGGGACCCATTATAAGTCTGTGCTGTCCAAGATGTGAGTGGTGTATTAAAAGTGAAGACACGTTGTTCACTTCACGGGTGTTAGTCAATGGCAAATTAGAATGCAACTGATATATGCATAAGACATGCACATTAATTCCAAATGTGTTTATCGTAATTAGTGCTATTACAAAGAATACCAAAGGAATCAGGGAATGATTAGCTACACTTAGTATTTGTTATGGTTTGTTTAAAAAAGTTAAACATAAAATTAGTTGAGGTTTGAGGAGCGATGTTCCATTTGCATGGTGAATGTGACTGCAAGCCTTGGGTCTTTGTGAGTTTGGAGGTTTGAAGGGGGTTTCCCGCTCAAGATTTTACCAAAAAAAAAAAAAAAACTGAATTAATGAGGCCATCATCCTCAATTAATGCTGTGGTTTTCCTTTCTTAATCATTTGTGTCTTACAGCTGTTCTCTACTATCACATCTACATCAAAAATCCTACCAACTGAGAAAGATGAACAGAGGTGATAGAAAAGTAGACCAAAACATCTAAAAGGATCTATTAGTGATATATAAGTATACTTTTGAAGAAACTAACAAGTTATGGTTGATATACAAAAAGCTGTATGTGGAATATTTAATGAGAAGTTAGGAAATAGTATACACCCTTGAAACCATCACCACAATCTATGCTATAAACCTATCCAGTACCTCCAAAAGTTTCCTCCTACCCTTCTTATTAGTTATTATTATTTTGTAATGAGAACTCTTAACACAAGAGCTGCCCTCTTAGCAGATGTTTAAGTATATAATAGAGAATGGTTGACCACAGGCACTATGCTGTGCTGTCCCTCTCTAGGATTTATTCATCTTGTATCACTGAAACGTTGTATCCTTTGACTGATACCTCCCACTTCCCCCCTCATCCCAGCCCCCAGTAACCAGCATTTCACTCTCTGCTTTTATAAGTTTGACTATTTTAGGTTCATCATATAAATGAGATCATGTAGTATTTGTCCTTCTGTGTCTGGCTTGTTTCGCTCAGCATAATGTCCCATAGTATGTTGTCACCAATTGCAGGGTTTCCTCTTTTTTAGGGCTGAATAATACTCCATTGGATGAATATACCACATTTTCTTTATCCATTCAGCCATGGATGGACACTTAGGTTGCATCCATATCAAAACGATAAGTACATACTTATTTAGGGGAAGAAATTATGACCCAATTTATTTTGAAGGTGGTGTTGCAATATTATTTTTAATTGACAAATAATAATTGTATATATTTATGGGGTATAATGTGTTGTTTTGATACATGTTTTCACTATGAAGTGATTAAATAAGGCTAATGAACAAATCCATCATCTCACATACTTATCATTTTTTGTGGTAAAAGCATTTTATCAATTTTGAAATATACAATGCATTATTATTTATTATAGTCACCATTCTGTATACAAATCACTAGCTGAAACGTTGTACCCTTTGATCACCACTTCTTTTCCTCATCCACCTGCTCCCCCAGCTCTGGTAACCATCATTCTACTCTCTGTTTCTATGAGCTCAACTTTTTTAGATTCCACGTAAAAGTGAGAATAATGTGCTATTTGTCTTTCTGTGCCTGGCTTATTTCACTTAGCATAATGTCCTCCATGCTCAAGGATCCATATATACTTTTAAAAGACATATGCTTCTTTAGCCAGGGGTAGAATATTCATATGTATTGACATTGACAATGTCCTGGCATCTAATTTATGTGATCTTCATTTAATCTTCAGAATGACTATAAGAAGCAAGTATTGAAATGAGAAGTCTGAGGCTCAGAGAGGTTTATTTGCTCAGTTACACAACTACTGGCTTGAGGGCCGGGATTCAACTAAAAGTCTGTGTGAATTCAAGTTCATGCTTGCTCTACTAAGGGCGGCCCACTTCCTTTAAGTGGCTGGATGCCCAAACTAATGATGCCAGTTCCAGGGAACGTTGGTCCATTGTTCTGTGGTCAGTCTGCACCTCCCCCATCTGGCTGGTCACCTCCAGGATGGATGGGAAATAACATGGGTGGTTTAGCACAACCCAACTCTGCTGATGAACCATCTGCTCAAAGTGTTTGTCCTACCATGATTTCTGTTTTTAGAGGATGTGCTTCTGGGGAAGTAATCGGTCACATTAAGGAGTCCATTCGGCAAACGTTTGTTAAGCATGTTGGGAATGCTCAACAACATGGGTAGAATGAGGGTCTACCCATTTTGGGAATGCTTCTCATCTCTAGTGAGGTAGATGAACAGTACGGTCACCCACAGGAATTGCTTATATTTAGAGGGGAGTGAGTAGATATACCGATACTTCTAGTACTCTGAGAAATCTATGACAGATGCATGGAGTTCCTGGAGAGTTAGTGAGAGGTGCTAACCTAACCTGTAGATTGCAAGGAGGCAAGAAATGCTTCCCATATGTGGTGTATAGGTTGAATTTTGGTTATTGAATGCCTACTTGTTACTGTGCTATGCTCTGTGCATTATCCTATTACTCTGGGGAGTCTTGTTCTTTAAGAGAGACACTGTTCAGACCATTCTCAGCACCTAGCACAGTTCCTGGCATGTAGGAGGCATCAATAGAAAATACATAACAACTCCCGGCAGGCAGTCTCCTGCCTCTGCCTTAGCACTTCCACACTGAGCACGTCATCCGGGACAGGAGACCAGCTGTGCACCTTGAACAGCACTGGGTTTAAAGCCTGGCTCTGCCCCCTTGCTAGCCATGAAACCTTGGAAAAGTTCTTCTCTCATTCTCCGAGTTTCTTCATCTTCAAGTGGGAATAATAGTAGCCCAACATGACATGGTTGTTGTGAAGATTAAATGAGTTAATGCACATAAATGCCCTTAGAGCAGTAGCTAGCATGTAGTAAGCACATAACCAATATTGGCTCTTAAGTTTGTCTTGAGGTCTCAATGAATCTTCTCAGAAAAGTCTTTGTTTTGGCAGATTCTGGCTTTCCTCTGATGTCATGTGGTCTGAATCTAGAATCCATTCTCTTTTTATAGAGCTGGATGATATATTTTGATGGCATGATTCTATAATCTCTTAGAGAACTTTACTGAGTCCCGTTCAGTTTGTTCTAGCAAATAATAAACGATTAGATCTTATTTTGGTTATTTATTATCAGCCACAGCAGGTGTAGCAATGGACAAGGCCAGCCCGATAAAATCAGTATTATTATTTTTTCATTATTCTCAGTATATTAATTCAGTTTATTTTCCTTTCTTTTAAAATTGAAAGCAATGGGAACCATCTGGAATCCACGTAAGGAAGAAAATAAAATTTAATGGAAAGGTACTGTAGGTATTTCAGGAAAAAACTGAGCCTCAAAATGATAGGGATCAGGAAAAATCCAGGTCTCAGGGATAGGATTCTCTAGACTCCTGCTGGGCGCAGTGGCTCATGCCTATAATCCCAGCACTTTGGGAGGCCGGGGAAGGTGTATCATCTGAGGTCAGGAGTTCAAGACCAGCCTGGACAAAACTTGGTGAAACCCCATCTCTACTAAAAATACAAAAATTTGCTGGGTGTGGTGGTGGGTGCCTGTAATCCCAGCTACTTGGGAGGCTGAGGCAGGAGAATTGCTTGAAACCACGAGGCAGAGGTTACAGTGAGCCGAGATTGCACCATTGCACTCCAGCCTGGGCAAGGGAGCAAGACTCTTCTATTTAAAAAAAAAAAAAAAAAAAAAAAGATTCTTTAGACTCTCCTTCCAGGTCTCCACCATTAGTGTAACTAGGTTTCCAGCAGATTCCCAGAAGAGAGAATCCAGTTTTCCCAGCTGTGGTCAGGTGTCCACCATTAAGCCAATCTGCTGAGGCCAATGGGCAGAGTCCTGAAGGAGGAGTATGGCTGTGAGAAGGTCACCACTCCACGGGGGGCAGGCAATTGGGCTCTTCGGTAACCTGCTTCATATCTACTGCAGTTAATTTTTGTGTAGCCTGGAGAGTTGTGATTTTACTTCTTGTTTTCCAACTCTGAGGATTAATCAAGTGCGGTTATTGAGCAGTGACCTTGTACCTTGTTCTGTGCAAGGTATAGGGGGTGTGTGTGTGTGTGTGTGTGTATGTGTGAGTGTAATGGTTACAACGAAGCAATTTCAAGGATCTTGTCCTTAGAAGTGCAAGGCCAGAACCAGACCAAGGAGTGCTTTATCACTTTGAACATGATTGTGACTTCTGCATCAGCTGTTTTCCTAGTTCCTTTTTCTCCTAAAATATTTATGTCTTCTTCATATTTCATGCTTCTTAAAAATTGGGGCATCTTTGGCTCAAGTGTTCAATATAAAGGGTGGATTTTAAATGGAAGCATGTAAAATACTATCAAGTTTAGTGTGTTCTTTTTTTTTTTTTGAGACGGAGTCTCGCTGTGTCGCCCAGGCTGGAGTGCAGTGGCCGGATCTCAGCTCACTGCAAGCTCTGCCTCCCGGGTTTTTACGCCATTCTCCTGCCTCAGCCTCCCGAGTAGCCGGGACTACAGGCGCCCGCCACCTCGCCCGGCTAGTTTTTTGTATTTTTTAGTAGAGACGGGGTTTCACCGTGTTAGCCAGGATGGTCTCGAACTCCTGACCTCGTGATCCGCCCGTCTCGGCCTCCCAAAGTGCTGGGATTACAGGCTTGAGCCACCGCGCCCAGCCTAGTGTGTTCTTTTTGTATGTCAATAACTGGACAAATTCATTATTTTCTCATTGAATATTCCCAGTCCCCTCAGCAGAGGCACTAGGATAATCCATATCTCACAAACGAGGGAGATGGACCTTGAAAAGAGGAGGTAACTTCCTCAAGGTTATACAACTAGTATGAACTGAACAAAAGCTTCTGAATTCAACTTTGCTGACTCCAAAGCCAGTGCAATGGAGGGCCATTACAACAGGGCCAGCCATGTCACTTTTCATAGTGTTTAGTAAATTATTTTTCATATTTTGCATACATTTAATATTTTTCATTTTATTTCTTTGATTTCCTCATGGAAAGATTTTTATTTTTTAAAGCCATGATCTCACTGGTATTTCCTGAGTCTGTACTATTTAATTATATAATAGATTCCTTGCGAACACAATGAAAATGAGCATTATTCTTTGAAAACCAACAAATGATAAAAATTAAATTATTAAGTGGCTATATAACTAATTTTTTGATCAGCATCAGACACATTTTAAAAGCAATATGTTTGAAAACATGTGCAAAGACAAGGTGTGTGCAGTATCAGTTAGTGGGTAGCACTAGCTTATGTTATGTACTATGATAGTTGCCATGATCCTAGAATGGTGGGCTTGAAAATGACCCAGGGAAAGTTTATAGAAGGGGCTACTAAAATAGTGAAGAAGAGGTGTTGATCACTGGGATGCAATGAGGGCTTGATGCAAGCAATTGATGCTAGCATAAATCTTACTGCTTTTGTAAGGGTCACAGACCTATTAGGTGAGAAAAAAAAAATAAGCAGAATGGACGTCGGCAACGTATCTGAACAACTTCTTTGTGGTATCTTTGTGGCCAATATGGAATGTATTTGTATGTAAGGAAAATTGATGGATTAATAATTGGTCAAATGATTATACTCAAAGGATACTGACCAGTGGTTGAAAGTTAACCTGAAGATAATGTTCCAAGTAGCCAATTTTAGGGCCCTGTCCTCGGTCCTGCCCTCCAGTCTACCTAAGAGATGCAGGCTTCTCTTTTCTCAGGTTGGAGAAGATACTGATGGCAAATTCACCCAGTGTGCAAATAATGCGAAGACAGGATGGGACAGTGAATACTAAGACAGAAACAGGATATAAAATGATATTTATAGACTAGAGATCTGGGCCAAGTCTAACAGAACAAAATGTAGCAGGGATAAATGTAAAGTTCTACAAATCCCAAAATTAAACTGCACAAAATAGGATGAGGTAGATGTTTCAGAGAATTAGTAGCATGAGTAAAATATTAAATAGCTTGGGAACCAGTAAGCTCAAGGTTCACTATGAGTCAATTCTGTGATACAATAAGCAAAAAAACTCACAAAGCCTTAATCTATTTTAATAGACCTATATTTTAGAGTGAGAATGGGGATAATTTCTTGGAACTATGCATTTCTTAGTTTGGAATATTGTGTCTGTAATATTTTAATTTAGAATAATTTTTCTGCCTTGGTGGGTCCATAGTGAGATATGGACAAATTGGAAGACATACAAGAGAGGGAGAAGCCCACAGCAAGAAAGAGACGGCAAAAAAGAGACATTATAGCAGCCTTTAGATGCAGGAAGGGGTGTCAAGTACAAGAGATATTAGTATTGTTTAATGCAGTATCAGATTACGGAATTGGTGCTAATCTGTAGCAGCCACAGAGAGATTCGGGGTCAAAATAAGGAATAAATTTCTAATAGGAATGCCTGGTTATGAGATAAGTTTTCCTGGGAGGTACTGGACTCTCCCTTATGGGAGATTAAAAATCCTAGGCTGGAATATCATGTAGAATTGGTCCCAAATGGCATTCCTATAGATTATAGGTGTGTCCTGCAATGGGGATACTCTAAACATTTTGAGCAGATAAGTGACAGGATTCTCACAATCCTGCAAGAGATGGGCCAGCCTGAAGTCAGGGAGACTAGTTAGGAGGCAATTGCTCTCATCCAGATGAAACAAAACTTGATTGGAGGTAAGGGTTAAGTAGACACTGGAGAGTTTAGGATAGGTCCATTGCTCCAAAGCCCTTGCAAGGCACGGTGAGTGAATGAGAGATAAAGCTTGCTGTGCATCTGGGACAATCATTTAATGTCTGGGGTCTGTAGTTCCCTCAGCTGTGAAATGAGAGGCTAAAATCAGGATTCCTTTCATTCATGACATTCTGTGATGAAAACAAGCTATAATAATCCCATCGCAGGGAAGGTGCATTTATAGCTCTGTGTCTGCTCGCTTAAGTAGTCTGATATGAGGAGGGAAATGGAGGTGGCTCCTACCCAGAGATACTCTCCCACAATGACCTTGTACTGTGACTGGGATTTTGTCACTGGGGTTTTCATTCGATTGAATTAAGTTCTTATATTCTCACCTAAAAAATGTAAATGCTAATGGGAAGGAGATATATATATATATATAAAAATATTATATATATATAAATATAGATATATAAAAAAATATATAAAAATCATAGTTTAGCAGCAGGAATGAGGTTTTCTGATTAGTTTCCTTTAAAAGCTTTAGTTAAGCACAGTCTTAAAACGTTTTTTTTTTTTTGAGGCAGAGTCTCACTTTGTCACCCAGGCTGGTGTGCAGTGGTGCGATCTCAGCTCACTGCAACCTCCGCCTCCCAGGCTTAAGTGATTCTCCTGCCTCAACCTCCCCAGTATCTGGGATTACAGGTGCCTGCCACCATGCTTGGCTAATGTTTTTGTATTTTTAGTAGAGATGGGGTTTCACCATGTTGGCCAGGCTGGTCTTGAACTCCTGGCCTCAAGTGATCCGCCTGCCTCAGCCTCCCAAAGTGCTAGGATTATAGGCATGAGCCACTGCACCTGACTAAAACATATTTTTTTGTGTGATAAGAAAAAGAGATCATTTTGGAGCATGGGACACTGCTTGGATTGCAAAGCCAAGTAAGATGCTACAGTTGGCAAACTTGGCAAGGGAGGGGAATCACCAGTGAGGGTAAGCCTTGCTTGTAAAAGAGTGGAAGGGCTTCAGGGCCAAATTTAAATCACTTCATAGTTTTGCTGTGGGCTGGGCCAGCTCTGAGGCTGGACCACAGATACATTTAGTCTCCCTCTTCCATTTATTTGAGAAGATCTTAGGGATGTTTAGGCATGTCCCATTGCGATTGTTGTTATATCTATGCAGTGATTAAAATATAACTTCCTTTCATTAGCACTTGATTCCTTTAACTGGAATTCATTACTTTCATCTGAACATTTTATGTTAAAAACAAAAGATCATAGAGCAGTCTGAAGAAGTATATAATAATGAAGTTACTGTTGAGGTTCTGATGGTTACTATGGACTTAAAAATAGAGATTTTAAGTATTTTCTGTATATCCTAAATGCCTGTAGACAGATTTTCATCATTGGTTATTCAACAACCTTGGAAAGAGTTTGTTGGAAATCATGGGGCTTTCGAAACAAAACAAAACAAAACAAAACCAACCAACCAACCAACGAAAGGAACAAATGAACAAACAAACCTTCATGGAAGCTGGGACTTTGGCTTCAAAAGTAATTTGTTAAACTCTTCTAGCAATTTATCACTGAAGTAGGAGTATGTCCACTCTATTGACTGACCTTTTAATTAAATGTTGTACCCGGCTAGGTATATTTTAAGAATTTGGCATTGACTTTGGACAACTGTGGGTAATCTATCCAAATAAGATTTACTTGAGTCTTCTCCACAGAAAAAGGTTTAGGCCATCTTCTAATTTGTTAAATTATGAGTGAGGAATCCATTTGATGGGTGGAACCAGGGCCACCTTCACTGTTTGAGAAAGGTTAAATGATATTTACCAGCACATTTTCTTGAATTTTCTTGTCAAGAAATATAAAAGGAAAAGTGATCTACATTCATGTAGTGTGTTTGGGCCAGGTTATGTCAAGAGGAGAACGAATGCACTGAAGACCCGAATGAAAGTTTCCCTTAAGACTGGATTCTGAAAGATGCACTGAATATAAAATGTTTGAATAAAGGAAGAACAGGAAGAGTGTGAGTATTTTCTGCTAGCAACACTTAGCTTTTAATCAAGAGCTCGTTTCCTAATACTACACGAATGATTAACTTTGATAATAGAAGTGTAAGGATCCTAATGTGTGACTTTGTTGATGGTTTTTCCCTCCTCTCTAAATGTGGTTTTAAAATACACTAACTTTCATTACCTTATAGTAGGCTTTTCAAAGGACTTGCTTATCCTCAATCTTATTTTCTAGTGTGACATTGTCCTTGGGGTTTATGTTATGGCACCATGTTATGAATGAGGCAGCATTATTGTGACATTTTTCAGAGATCAATGACCAAAAAGTCCAAGGCTGACCTATAGCTACAGAATTTTGGGCTATCATTATGCTGACCATATTTTCAGAAGCCTCAAATGTACTATTTATTTTCCTAGTTGAGCATTTATATATCTGAAAGGTTTAAATCATAGTTACATCCTGTAAAGAGTCTTAATTTAGTAGACCTGATATAACTTAGTGAAATTTGCACTGGGCCAGGCAGTCCGAGAGGTAGATTTCAGGGGCCCTATTTGGGCTGGTTCTACTTACTAAAATTCTGCTATGTGCTAGGTACTGCACTACTAATTTTGTGAATGTTTGGTGCTTAAATCGAGGTTAAGCAGCTTTCCCCAGTTTGTAGTAAGTGACAGGGCTGGGATTTCATCCCAGGCCTGCCTGTCTCAAAAGCACATGCTGTTTCCATCACACTGAGTTTCTCTGCTCTCTACCAGTTTGTCATATGGGTCTGCCACATCAAAATCATCTGGGGCCCCTGTTAAACATCAGATTGTCAGATCCCACGCAGGGCCTTGTGAATGAGAATCTCTCCAGCTGTTGCTAACCAGCTCTCCAGGTGATTGGATTGTAGGGCCAGGTTTGGGAATCATGGGCACCTTTGTGCATTATTGCTTGCCCTTATACTGTAACCTTTAGAGGGCAAGACTTTTGCTGCATACCTATCGGTATGGCAGATGTTAGAGGCAAAGTCCAGAATAGTGGGAGAAAAACTTTATGCTCCTGGCACTTTTGGTTTTAGGTGCTATTAAGGGAGAAGTCATCGAGAGAGACATTGAAAGATAGATAGCTTCCCTGAGACTTGGAGTTGGGAGCAGTGTTTGGGCTTAGGGCCTTGCTTCCTGTTCTAGGACATGGAAATTTACTTAGGAAATGATTCTCATCCAGCTTGTTTGTAACTTGGGATATTCATCGAGAAATGAAAGCTGATTATAGAAATCAGTCCCTGCTGGGGCCCTGCTAGGCTAGGCCCTGACCTCTGTGCCTGTATATTGACATCTTGTTTATTTGCATCAATAAAGATTTATTCCAGTCATTAGAGGATGGCAATTTGAACCCTAGAATTACACCCTATTCCTGCCAACTCATTTATGTGTTTTCTCCTTTTCACCAAGCACAAAAATAATCCAGATGGAGTCAGGGTGGGTTGGAGGGGGATGCCAAAGAAGAAATTAAATTATAAAAGGTGCAATTGAAATAACCCAGCTAATCTTAGCAGAGCTCTGTGGCTAATGCATTACAGGTGAATTCCTTCTGGTTGACTGAAAATAGTATTAATAGTATATAAATATATGTGTGTTAGTTTGTAATAGGGAGGAGACGAGGCAGGCAGAGGATAGATTTTGTTTGGAATTATTGACCAACAGTTGAAACCTGACCAATGATTTGGTATATTCATTCATTCATTCACTGACTGATTCATACAGCCATTCTGCAAGAAGATATTCATTCATTCAATCATTAATTCTGCAAGAACATATTCAGTCACTCATTCATACATTCATTCTGCAGGGAGATATAACTGAGCACTCACTATATATCTGGGACTTATCCATATGGGAATTTTCTTGAGAAGAGAACTTGGTACTTACCATTAAGGAATTTAAAATTTAGATCAATAATAAGATTGCATGAGAGTTGAATAAGGACATAAGAATTGAACAGGAAATATCATAAGAGACCAATTAAGTGTTGCAGAATGAAAGTGGCGGAGTAGTTAAGGAAAACCTAGATGAAAATAATAATCCTGGAGAATTTAGGATTCAATCTGATACTTGAGTTTCTAAGATGGGATACATTTACGTAGGAGTGAGGACATTCCAGGTGGGGAGAATGGTGTGAGCAAAAACCTAGAAGCAGAGGTATGCTGGGGGTATTGATATTCAGGCCAGCCAAGTTTGTATCACGGGGAATATGTTTGTGAGGCAGGAGAGCAATATGAGTTTTATTTAATGATGTAGAATAATACTGTTTTTGCCTTTTCTCATCACGGTTGTCACACAGAATCATAATGATCAGTGTTCCTGTCCATTTTCCCCATTAGATTGAAAGTCCTTAAGATCAAGGACTGAGTATTTTTGGGGGGGCTTTTAAGTACCCTTACTTACACAAAGCTCAGTTATTGAGTGGGGACTGACTAGGGACATGTCTGGAATGAGGCAGTGGGGAGCCAGCCCCTGCCTCCCTTTCTTGCTGCCTGTTACATGTTGAACATCAGCCAAAGTGGTTTTCTCGTTTATAAAATCATTAAGTTATTATGTGGCTCCTCATCCATGTGGTTAGAGGAAGTCAAGGTCACTCTGAGCCTCGCAACACTATTATTAGAGTTAGGCCATCAGTGAACTGTGAGTAAGAGGACGAATGGTGGTGAACTAATGGACAACTGTTTACTAAGGATTTACTTCTGTCCACACCTCTGTTAAATACTATGGGGGCATATAAAAGGTGCATATAGGATCACATAAGATCACTGTCCTTCAGAAGCATACAGCGTTCTGGACTGATGAGGTTCCTCTACATGCAATAGAAATAAAAGAATGTCTGAATAGTCCGTGGAACCTGCCTGGGCCTTGGTTTATTTTTATCTATAAAGTTGGACTGGATTATCTCTAAGGATCTTTGAGTCTGAAATTGATGGAGAGCTCAAAAGAGTTCAGCAGGGGTAAATAACTAGGAAGGGCAGGCAGTGCTTATTCAGCACCTTCTTCATAAACAGAGTTTGTAGGGTAAGGGTGGGTGAAAGGTGGAGCTGGGAATCTATCAGCTGGGGTTTGAACGGGAGAGGAGAAAGCATCCCCAGAGTGGAGAAAGCCACAGCAAGGGGCAGAGCCTGGAAGAGCATGCAGAATGGAGGCTGCCTGTGTTATCCAGGTGGGCCTCAGAGACAGTGGTCAGGGTGACACTTTCAAGACAGCTCCCTTATGAGCTTAAGTACCTCTCTTTAGAAGTTGCTGGCAGTGCACTGGCCGGGATCCTGGATGTTCATGCTCTGTGCTAGCATATGGGGAACAGTCTGATGTTTGGATTAGTGATTTCTGGGACTGAATATTAAGGACTTGACCTTCTATCAGTTCCACCTGCTTTCAGGACCCCTGGAGATAGTCCCTTGGCTTCTACTGAAGCTGGAAGATCTGTGTCCATGTACAAGATCAACAACCATTATCCCCTTGGACCTCTAACCCACTCCAGCATTGAACAGCTGCTGTTGTCCAAGTTAAGGTGTTTTTTTTTTTAAGCCAATTACAGCTCACAAAAGTTTGTGCTTGCTCTGTCCAGGTGGGTCTGCCAGAGGCCCCCTGACCCAAGTGTTCTGTCCCCACATCATGTGGCAGCACAACCCAATTAGAGGTGACCAGGGCAGCCGTCCACTTAATTGTATGCAGTTAACATCTAACCCTTGGCTTTCTTGGCAAAGCAAAGGCATTGGCCTTTTGGCTTCTGCTGGTCCGGTCAGCAATTACCCAGTTATTAAAACTAAATAATTGCCATTAGCTCTTGTCCTCAGTGCATCCTGAGTCTCACTGCAGGTGAATTTTCCTCTCATTTGCAAAGCTCTCCAATGCAGGGCAGGGGATACTTGTCCTTCAGACACTAGGCAGGTACAACAGCAGAGCAGGCTCCCTGTGCGCCACAGTCTCCAGCTGCTTTTGCATTCCGAGGTGTTACTGTGAATTTTGCGCTTCTGCCACAGAGCCGATGCCTTGTGTGTCTGTGTGCCTGTGTATTTAGAGGGCTGCTGTTTTACTGTTGGGTTGGGAGGATTTTCCTTTGCTTTTTCTTAGCTGGATATTGCCTTGAAATTCAGTTTGGGGGTGCGAACTTTCTCTTCATTTTTTTTCTCCTTTTCTTTCTTTCTTGTGAGGTCTCATTTCTGAAGAGATTTCTGTTCTGAAATCCTAGCATTAAATGGAGGTGTTTTCATTTTCTCTGGGAGAAGTCTCACAGCACAGGTGTGTGCTTGATTCTCTACTTGCAGTTCCCCACCGCCGCCCCCCTCCCCCTGCTGCCTTGATGCTGATAGTGGCTGTCTAAAGTACAAAGGGAAAGTTAAGATTACAGGTTGTCCTTCTCTTTGATTGTATTCTTGACTGTAGCTTCTCAGCCCTTTGCAGGAGGAACTCACATCAGGCTGGGACATAAAAACAGGAGAATTTTCAGCCCTGGAAATAATTGCGTCTTGGAGTAGATCCTTTGGGAGCCTCCACACTGAGGAATGAAGTTTGACTAAGCCCCAGCAATGGATAGGACTTGGATGAGGAGAAAGGGTCTGAGATCTGTGTTTCGAGGCAAGGAAAATTCTGGCAGGACCTGTTTGCATATGTATTGAGGCCTAATTAGGCCCTCAGTGTGTTTGGACTGCTTTGTTGCAGTGGGTACGATATTATTCCATTTTAAGTACTTCCAGAGGGCAATGATCTTGAACTCAGATTCATTCCTGGACTTTATTTTTGCAGGAGTGGGTGGAGTGTAACCATAATGAGGGTTACTGCATTTTGTCCTTATGGCTATAATCTCACTCATTTATTCCTTTCTTCAAATATTTGATACATGTTTATCAAGTGGCCACCCAGTATAAAGTATGGAACAGCCTTGAACCATAGATTATGGGGGTAGGGAGAGTCTGTAGGGGCCATTGTCTAACTTCTCATTTTGCAGAGGAGGAATCTTTGTCTCCATTTTTCTCATCTGTTTAGTGTCTCTCCAAGATCCCTGGCCTTTGAACATTCTGGCTTTGGGATGTCTCCTTTCCTGGATGCCCTGTACTTCATCACTTTAAAATGACAGCTGAGACCTTGCAGGGTTATTGAGCTGATTAGGTGATCTAGCTGGTACTTTGGGATATTGTGGCTCCTCCCCGAGTAGGAATGGTCTCACATCTCTCTTTTAGTCTTTCTCCCAAGCAGCTTCTCCAGTCCCAGGCTTCCTTCTTTCTGTGCTCCCTTTTTAGTGGCTGGACAGGGCTGATATGCCTCCACAGTTCTCAGAGTTGACCCAGACCTGACTTCACTCTGAAGAAGTAGGTCCTGTTAGGGAACCCGGATTCAAACATGAGGTCTTGTATGGCTTGAATTGTGTCTCCCTAGAATTTATATGTTGAAATCCTAATCCCTGGCACCTGAGAATGTGATTGTATTTGGGAATAGGGTTGTTGCAGATGGGATTATTAAAGAGAAGGTTGTGCTGGAGTAGGGTGGGCCCTGATCCAGTAGGACGGGTGTCTCTATAAAAGGGGGAAATTTGGACACAGACACATATAGGGAGGATGCCATGTGAACACGAAGGCAGAGATCAGGGTGATGCAGCTGGAATGCCAGAGATTGCCATCAAACAACCAGAAGCTGGCCAGAGACTGGAAAAGATAATTCACTAAAGCCCTTAAAAGGAAGCCACTCTGTCCACACCTTAATCTTGGACCTCATCCTCCAGAACTGTGATAAGATAAATATCTGTTGTTTAAGTCACCCAAACTAGGTGGTATTTTGTTATAGTAGTCTTAGCAAACTCATACACAGAGGATTTGAGAGTGTTTTCTGGAGTCTGCAGAGGGTCAAATAATCCCCTGGGGAGGGGAGATGACTGCAGAGGGACTTGTCTCTTTCTCACTGCCATTCCAACGGTGCAGGGGATTCTTGGATAATATTATGCTGAGATTGTGTGAAGGTTACTTTAGTATATAGTTTCAGCATATGGATTATATGTGATCTTTTATCTGGAATACCCTCTGACTTTCTTTGCCCAAGTTTTTTTTTTTTTTGTTCAGGTCACTGTTTCAGATCTGGCTCAGTCCTCACCTCCTTGAGATATCTTTTTCTACACCCAGGCTTGGGTAGGTGTTTTCTGCTCTCCTTTACCATAACTTACCTTGTTGTGTTCTATTTATGCTGCTTTGCTGATTCACCAGGTGTTCTGTCGAGGATCTGTCATGGCCTGTTGATGTCCTGGGGGTTCTGGGTCAGTGGCTGACACAGAGGAGGTCCCTGTGTTTGGGGATCTTGTACAGAAGTGGGGTGAATGGATGGTAAACACACTAGTGGACAGAGTAATTTCAGATTCTGGAAGGTTCTAGAGAAAAAACAAAACAAAGTAATGTACTGGGGGGAAGCAAGGGACGGCTAGAGATACAGGGACCAGGGAGGTAATAGCTGAGCTGAGATCTGAAAGAACAGGAGTTGGTCATGCAAAGATCTGCAGAAGAAAATCCCAGGTGGGGGAAGAGCAAAGTGCAAAGGCCCATAGGAGGGACCTGTCCTGGTGTGTTCAGGATGGAGTGCTTGGAGAATGGCAGCTGAGGAGAGTCACGGGTGAGGTGGAAGAGATTAGCAGGAGTGGGGTCTTGTGGGCCTTGTCTGGGGCCAGACTGTGAACTTAGCATGGAAAGGATTTTGTAACTTTTGTCACTATAGCACCTGGCACACAGTCAGTGCTTAATATACATATGAATAACCATAAACACTTGTATGTATACCTGTTAATCGAACATTATTAAACAACACCTCATTTATCTAAGAATTGCTTCTTAGGCAACCTCTGCTAGCCAGGGTGCATCAAGAAGCAACAAAGAAACAAACACAATTCAGAGACACCAAGTCAAGATGTCAAGAGTTTCATGTCCTCCAAGTTGAATATTTTTCTCAGAGAATACTGACTTTGGCTCTTGTTCAGAGCCCAATAACTATTTCTTTATGTACTATTATAGTACTTTCTTTACATATTATTATAACGTTGAGTGTTAGTTTTCTCAGTTCCTAACAAATTTAGAGCAAGAAGTTGTCATTGGGAAGGAAGTAGGGATTTGAAAATTGACGTGAGAGGCAGACACTGTGATGGGAGTATGACATGACGACAGACAGACTGTAGATAGGAAGGAAACCGCTAGGACTTCAGAAAGCTCATCAATATGAGGCTCTTGATTCAGAGACAAGCAGTCTTAAATATCACAGGAAGCCTGAGACATCATGTATGACAGCATGGTAAAAATACAGGCTCTTTACAATGAGGATTCTGAAGTACTGCATAACAGGTTACGTTTTTTTCCCTCCATTTGTTTTATCGAAGAAAAGAGGGAAGTGGAGACCATTCTAGAATAATTTCCATTTGAAATGGTTAAAATTCAAAAATCTGGTGCTTAAGGATAAGCTTCATTTATCTGGAAAATGTACTTCTATGGAAATCATACCTCCTTGAATGATGCCAAATAAATGAAAATGTGATTGTTTAGCCCTTTGATCTTCAAAAGTCTTAGTACAAGTGGTAGATGATTTCCTGTGACCTCCCAATCAGAGCAAGGAATTATTATTTCTGTTTTTTCCTTCCTAAGAGCCAGGTAGAAAATGACGAGCAAACAATGACATTATTACAGTGGCATTTTAATGGGTGTTCAGGGAACTAAAAAGTCAGCAGAGGCACTGCATGAAATATTCATGGGTATTTTTCTATTTTCTTGCCTCTTCTTGCTCCAGATACAGGAATGAAGTGTATCTGGAGAGAGAAGATACATACCATATCTGGAGAGAGAAGAGGCAAGAAAATAGATACAGGCCAAGTGTTCTGAGTACAGGAAGCATGCAGAAATGGCTCCTGCAGGCCTATCTTTGACCTTTTGCGGGAGGGATAGACAAGGCTCTTCCATCCCGCACCCCTGACTTTTTTTTTTATTTTCCTGAAATCTTGTTTTTCTAGTAAGCTGAGATCCTTCTGTTTCTTGCGGAGTATCCAGGATCCTGAATGGATATTGACAGTCTAATCTCCCCTTGAGAATTAGAGGAGGATTTTGAAGATGAAGATTTCCCCACTAAAGGCTTCTGGTAGAGGGTGAATGGGATCAAACAGATTAGTGTCATTGAAGTGAGAAAATGGGGATGGATGGACTGGTCTGGAGTACCTCTTAGGTACTGCCTGCAAGGTGTTGACCTAATGCAAAGTCAGGAGATCCCTGGGAAGCACTTAGAGGGTTGGGGTGGTATCTTATCAGCAAGCTGCAGTTGCAACATTGCCTAGTTTTGCCTGTTAATGATTCTTAAATATAAGCTTGGCCACTATATGGGCCTACACTGCTTGTGTGTGCTTTTCCATGGAGACCCATTATGTGAAATTCTAAACTTCTGAAACCAAATCTCATGGAAACACTCCTCTACCACAAGAATCCTTCTCTTAAGCAGTCCCCTCACTGTTCCCACCTCTGAACATGAACTCATGTTTTCATCCAGGTGGATAACTTTCATTCTCTACAGATCCTATTCATCCTTTTGGTCCGTCTCTGGCCCCATCTCCTCCAGTAAGTCCTCCCTGACCACCCCAGTTTAGTGGGATTTCATCTCCTCATCTTTTGTGGCACATGTTGCCTGATCATTGGTGGTGTGCTGGTCAATGTTCTCTAGGTGGAGGGGGAGAGTCCTGATTTGTAGCATTTACCAATTTCTGTAGTGTAAATACTTCTACCATGGGTTATTTCAAGCTAACAACGTGGTGTTAGTGAATGCAGAGCTGGGAAGCAGGAAACACATCTGCTTTTCTCCAAAGATGCCACCTGGCTGCAGCATACTACTGCGTGGAGGGCCCTGGAACTGTCTTTGCATGTCTTTCTTATCTCTTCAACCAAAACCTAAGCCTCAGTGTTGCTTAACTCTGGCTTCATATTAGAAACACTTGGTAATATGGTTTGGCTCTGTGTCCCTGCCCAAATCTCATCTCAAATTGTAAGCCTCATGTGTCAAGGGAGAGACTTGGTGGGAGTGATCAGATTATGGGGGTAGTTTCCCCCATGCTATTCTCATGATAGTGAGTTCTCACAAGATGTGATGGTTTTAAAAGTGTGGCACTTCCCCTTCACGTGCTCTGTCTCTCTCTCTCCTGCTGCCATGTAAGACATCCTTGTACCTTCTACCATGATTGTAAGTTTCCTGAGGCTTCTCTAGCCATGCGGAACTATGAGTCAATGAAACCTACTTTCTTTATAAATTGCCCAGTCTCAGGTAGTATCTGTATAGCAATGTGAAAATAGACAATTACATCTGGGAATCTGTGACAAATACTAGTGCTCAGACTCCATCCCCAGTTTCTGATTCATTAGTTGTGGTAGAGACCCAGGCGTAAGTATTTTTAAGCAGCTTTCCAATTGAGTGTGATGTACAGCCAGAAGTGAGAACTGCTGCCTTAAATGTAGGGAAGGTATTTTTTTTTTTCAGTGTTTCTCAAAGTGTGGTCCCTGGCACTTGGTAGAAATGCTAATTTTTGGTTCATACCCCAAACCTGCTGAATGAGAAACTCAGGGTGGGAGATTAGACCAGTATTCTGTGGTTTAATAAGCCCTCCAGGTGATTCTTATGCATGCTAAATTTGAGAACCACGGTCTTCTATCTTCTGAATACTTATGAAAACTAAAGACAGTTATAGGCACACAGCTGTGCCCAATCAACACTTGTTGATTAAAATCTATCAGGGAGTACATTTTCATGAAGCAAGCTATTTTTTCCTCTTTGTGAGAAGATTTAGTACAGAGTACCTTAAAATAGAGATTTCTTTTTGCACATTGAATCATGTGGCTTACAAATATTCAAGGATCTAGGATTTACTGTTCATTCAGCTATGTGGAAACACACCTATTATATTAAACAAAGTAGAGTGAAATTTATTTATTCATCCAACAAATATGTACTGATAGCTGGGAATAATTTGTTATTAGTCCATCTTCCCTTATGATGGCCACTCTGCATCAGGGCAGAACAGGCATGGACTTCCCTGCTCCACTTGCTACCTGCAAGCTAGATGATCTTGTAAGTAGCAATGCTTCTTTAGACCGTATTTTTTTCACAGTTATTAATTGATATGGATTGCTGTGTCCCCACCCAAAATCTCATCTTGAATTGTAATCCCCATAATCTTCACATGTCAAGGGAGGTAATTGAATCATGGGGGTGGTTCCCCCCATGCTGTTCTCCTAACAGTGAGTGAGTTCTCACAAAATCTGATGGTTTTTTGGTAGTTCCTCCTGCATTCATTCTCTCTCCTGCCACCTTGCTTCCCCTTTGCCTTCTGCCATGATTCTAAGTTTCCTGAGGCCTCCCCGGTCATGCGGAACTATGAGTCAATTAAATCTTTTTTTTTTTTTAATGAATTACCAGTGGAAGGTACTGGTAATTCATTAAAATGAAAATGGACTAATACATTAATTTTACATAGTTTTCTGTTTTGGCCTGATGCAGGATATCTAAAAAACTTATAATAAACATCATAAATAATGATGAAAATAGCGATACATTCTTATTACATTCAGAGCAAAAAAACCTGATACCTTTACTACTTCTGCTTTTCAACAGTAGCAGTGCTGTGTTTCTCAAACTTTCATGTGCATGTGAACCCCTGGGGATCCTGTTGAACTGTGGATTCTGATGAAGCGGTCTGAGGTGGGGATTCAGATTATGTATTTCTAGCCAGCTTCCAGGTGATGCCATGCTGCTGGCTCATAGACCACATACTGAGTAGTAAGGCTTTGAGATTCTAACTGATGCAATAAAATAAGGAAAAGGAAGAAGGGGTATGAGAACTGCAAAGGAAATTATTTGCAAAAATGATTGCGTACAGAAAAGATTTACAAACCATTAAAACTAATAAGAATTTTATGCTTTACACATTCTGAGGTGCCCAGCTGCCTGGTGAGGCAGTTGTAGGGTCAAGTGATAGCAATTTGTAAATCATAAAGTATTCTAGATGTTTGAGCCAAGAAGGTAATGAAGTATTAGCTTCTCAAAGCATGGTTAATTGCACTGCATTGCCTGGTCCATAGTAGTGGGGTAATGTTTTCTCAGAATGCTTAACTAAGATTCACCCAGCAGGCTCTAGGAATATATTTTTCACCTGTTTCCTGTGTCATATGAATCAGTTCCCTAAGTAGATTATTCCAGTTTTCAGAGACAGGGAGTTTCTTAAACTCCCTTTGGCAACATGGTGAAGTGAAGAAATGACAAATAGGTTTTATCTGGTAGTCAACTCTGATGGATTGTCCAGGCTTTCTGGAGTCTAAATGCTGAGACTGTTTGGGCCTGAAGGCATGAGTGCTGTGATGGATCAGTGATGTCTGCCATCACAGAGGTCAGGGAAGGTGCTGGGCTGGTCCCTAGAGCTGGACTAACTTAGGTTTGAATCTCTACCAACAGCCAGAGACTCCTGTTATTATGCTCTGAGACCTCTTTTTAGGTCTGTGGGAGCTCCTATGTTTACCTTTCTTTCCTTTGGGCCCTGTGGAACCTAGTCTTTTCTCTTTACCTTAACCATACTTCCTCTGTCCCCTGTAATTTCTCTCTCCTTGGATGTGATGAGAGAGGAAGACAGTTTCCTCAACTCTACTTTTCCTCATGAGCACCTTGCCCTTATGGGCCTGACTCCCAATCTTTTGTAGAAACAAATACCAACATGAAGAAATGAGGAGGTTTTTGGAGCCTTACAAATCTGTATGGTGATGGAGCTAGTCTCCAACTTCTAAGTAGGTTAGGGGAATTTCTGAGTCCCTGTCTCCTTATCTGTAAAACAGGAGGTAAGTATTTTGACCTGTCTGGGTTGTTGAGAGATTAAGTGATATATAATATATATGAAAACACCCAGTGGCTGGTACACAGCAGGTACTCAGTCACTGTTGGTTTCTTCTTTGAGCCAGCCCCCTGTGCACTTTGTCAACAAGGCTGACATAGAGTGGAGGTTGTGACTAGATAGCTTTCTTGGCATAGAATCTAGATGACCTTCCTACATGCCGTTGGATGGGGAGAAATAACAATTATTTTTATTTAATAAAACCTCCCAAAGCTCTTGCACTATGCCAGGAATAGTTCAAAGTGCATTGTATATATTAGCTCATTTAATTTTTATAATAACTATAAATTGGGTGCTATTTCATAGATGAGGAAACTGAGCCAAAGAGAAAATAAGTGCAGTTCCCAAGGTCACTCAGCTAATAAGTGTCAGATCTGGGATTCCCATCCAGGGAGTCTGGCTCCAGAGTCTGTGTTTTTAGCCACCTTACTATGTTGCCACATCTAGGCCTGTGTGAGGAACATCTTGGTATCCATAGTTACTAACTTGCCCTTTGGGGCTAGAGAGGTTAGGGATTTGCCTTGTTTCTTGCAGAATTCCTTATCTTTTGGAGTTTCTGGAAACAATACTTCTTCTTGACTCTGGCATTATTCTGCTGCATTCAGCAGGGTTCCCCAAATGACCCAGGAAAAATGCCAGCATGAGAGAGAGGGGAGTTGGAACTAAGTCTGGGACAGACGCAGTGAATCTGTTAAATCAGACCAGAGTGAACCACAAGTATGAGGCCATGGTCTGACTGCTGTGGTACTCATGAGCAGAGCTGAGAAAGTGATTCAGGAGAGTCTTGATGGAATGGAGACAGTCACCACATCTGTATTCGTCTCTGGCCAGTACTGAAGCCCTCACCCTGACTCCCATGTGTTGGGATGTGAGAGGAACCGTTGCATGGAGCAAATAGGGCGTCTGTACTTACCTCTGCCCAGGCACATTGCATTCACAGTGCTTGTTTGCTTGTCTGTGTCTCATGTGAGCTTTGTGGGAAGAGGAGGGGCTGTGTCTTTGTGTTCACTCTTGTATCCCAGGCACTGGCACAGTGCCTAGCACAGAGCAGTAAATGAATCTTGAATAAATAACTTATTCAAGAAAAGACCCTCCATACTGCTGACTGTTGGAGGGTGCTGTCCTCCTTCACAGCGGCCAGTCGAGCATTCACGTTGAGTTTCTGTTGCTGCCACTGTATGGGCCATGTTGGAGACAGGATTTGGAAAAGTGGTAGATGGAAGGAAAAGCAGAGAGCACACACTGGGTCCAAGAAGATGTGGGGCCACGGTACATCTGGATGTGCTGTGTACAGCGGAGTATAATTCTCCATTGTAACTTGAATTGTTTTTGAGAAAATGTCAAATTCCTTTCTGTATCCACCCAAAGGGTACATATTGGCCTTCTGTGACATATTCTTCCGTTATTTTCTCCACCATGACTGTGTGGTTTGATTTAACATAAATATCTGCATTCCAGTATTATAGGCAAGGTTCATTAATCCCTGGGTAATGATCTTTCAGGTTTCTAATGTTTCAGGGGCTAGAGGAAGGATGGGATAAGTGGTTGTTCTCAGATTCACATTCCTTCAATACTTCCGGTGACTAGCCTCACATCCCCGAGTCCTCCTTGACCTCTGATTAAATGTGGTTCTGACTCTCAACATCTTGTTTTCCCAGCTTAAGTGTAAGCCCTCTGAGAGCTGATTCTCTGACTTGTGCTGACACAGCTCAGGATTTACATAGAGAAAATGATCAGTAAATACTTGAGTAGTGGGCAGTGTTTGTCCACTTAATCTGTGCTGCAGCAATGGAAAAAATGACCTTCTCAAGAGGGTGGCAAGGTCTGCTTGCAAATCACTGAGTAAATGAAAAGCCCCGAGGAGCCTTGGGACTGCTAGCGTACCTGCTCAATAAAGTTCCACCTTAAGATACAGGCAAAGCCTTACCTCCCAGGCCTGCAGTAACAACATATTTTGTAATGTTGATTCCAGAGGACTTGACTGTGGCAAGCTTGGGTAAGTTGGGTATCAATACTTCTTTTTGGAATTGTAGCCTTCTCCCTCTTCCCCCTTTCCCTTCCTCTCCCTTCCCTGCTCCTTGTTCTTATTCCTCCCCCTCCTGCTTCCCCTTTCCCCCTCCCCTTTTCCTTCCCCCTTCTCCTCCCCCTTCCCCTCCCACTTCTCTTCCCTTCCCCATCCTCCTCCCCTCCCCTTCCTCTCCCCACTGTGCTTCCCCTTCCTCTTCCCTTTCCCCTTTCCCTTCTTCTTTCCTTCCCTTTTCCCTTCTCTCTTCCCCTCCCCCTCCTTCCCTTCTTCCCCCCTCTCCTTCCCCTCCTCCTACTCTTGGTTTTTGGTAAATTTGTAAGTCTATTAGAGCTTGCCAGTAGTGTAAAAGATGGTCAATAGGTGCCACTCTTTGAATAGTTTTACTATGGGCATTGCTCATTGTACTCCAGTACAGTGCATACTCAGGGATCTGGAACCCAGACGTTTAACAGAATAAGCAGAATTGGCAGTCGAGTCAAATGTTTTCTGAAAATAAACCTCTAAATATATTCTCCTTGACCTGGGTCAGAACTGTAGAGCAGAGCTTCTAAAGGTGTGGTTCGCAGGAGAACTGCCTTAGAATTACAATTACCTGTTTTACTTGTTTAAAGTACAACTTCCTGAGCTCCAAAGTAAATGCACAGAATCTAACTCCATAGGGAAGGCACCATGAATCTGCACTGTTCTGGGAGCTCCCCGGGTGATTCTTACATGCACTAAAGTTTGAGAATCATTTAGAGCAGTCACTTTTCCTTCTTTAGAGGGAGATAGGTAGGCACATTGGATTGGAATTCAGTATTAAGGAGGTGAACAACAGATAGTTTTTGAGAGATCTGGAGTTCGTTATAATTAAAAAACGGTATCCTACTTTTTTTTTCTAAATTGTATTTTATAACACAAAGTATATTTAATAAGAAGTTGTGGTTGAGATGGGGCCAGGGAGAATGGGAGAAAGAGAGGAAACAAAAAATTAGATAAGCAAAAAGATGTTTTTCTATTGTTTTATTCAGTTGTGTGGTATCCATTACCATCAAACAGAGCACCTGTAATAAGTCACCAGGGCTCTTGAAGACATTGGTGAAGCTTCATTCTCTTGCAGTGCTTATTAGTCATTCAGTGTTTGTTCAGCTTCTGCTGATGGAGAATTTTCTCTTCACAATCTTCACAAGTCAGGGGTCACCCCTTGCTCCCTCCAACCCAATTTTCTATGCAAGAAGCATCTACTTTCTCTGCCTAATTAGAGACACTCCTCCTCTTGAATGACACTGGAGTGACCTATCATGGGGGCAAAATGAGGGCACACAGAGAGTGTGGATAAGTGTGTAAAGACCTGGGCACAGAGAGAGGTACAGAGGGCAGGGGCAGAGTATGGAGCTGGCTATGCAGACCGAATCCAAATGGCCTCAGAGAGTAGCTCCACCTTCCAGCACTCTCTCTGCAGAATATTGACACAGACTTGACTTTGTTTCTTCCTTGCTTCTGTGTCTCCCCTCTCCCACCACTCTGTCTGCCAAACCTTCCACCTCTCCTGTTTTCATGAGTGACAGAAGAGAGGGTCAAAGAACTGCCAACTTACTTGCATTTAAGAAAGTGGAACTATCATGTCGTGTGAGAAATATGTCCCCACCAGGGCCGAGGGAGTCACCTGCCTGTGTGGGCTCTTCACAGTTGCACAGGGGAGAGCAGAGATTCAGGAGAAAAGACACTCCTTCCAGGGGCTCTAGACTGCTGCATGTTAGGTCCCTACCAGCCTACAGCCAGAGGAAAAGCCAGGGTAAGGCGCTTCACAGGGCTGGCTCTAGAGGCCATCCCAGGTGCTGTGCCCACGGGCCTGTTGTGGGCTGTTTCTGTTTCTGGAAACAGCTTCAGAACCTAAGTATCTGCGGAGATATCCGGAAGACCACAGTGAACATTCCTACCCCTTGAGTGGAGGCATGGTCCTTGCTGTGGGGAATGTGCCTAGGTTTGGGGAGATGCCTGCTGAGGAGCTTGGGAGCCAGGTTCAAGATTCAGCATCTGATGGAAGAAGTTGGCAAGCATTACCTGCATCTCGTTCTGGTACCTAAAGGGAGCGAGGAGTTTTCAAGACTTGTTAGAGCCAGGGGAGATCCACCAAGAATTGATGCCCAGCCTTCAGGAGGTCTGGGACATCTGCTTGGAGCCAGGGACATTTAGCTTCTGGTGTCTAGGATGATGCTGCCAGGAGTGAGCACTGAGTCGAGTCTCAAGTGTCCTCTCTCTGTGAGACCTTGAATAGGACTTTCCCTCTGTCTCAGCTCCTTATCTGCAAAACGAAGGGTTTAGACATGCTGAGCCCTAAGTCTTGGCTTAGTCTTATAAATCATACAGTTTTGTCAAAATGACTTTTCTTTTGGGGGCCATTTGGGATAATGATAACGATGACTGTTACGACAGTGTTGGCTGCCCAAGAGGGAAACAGGCTGCCTATGAGGTCTTGAGCTCCTTGTCACTAGAGGTATTCAGGCAGTCATCAAAGAGCGCTTATGAGTGATTCCAAGATAATTTCATTGGGAATATCCAACTATTAAAAAGTGAGGTTCCTGGGCTGCAACCTATTTGCAAAGACTCCAATTCGGCAGGATTGGGACGGGACCTGGGAATTTGCGTGAGGAACGAATCTGGATAAATGTGCTGCTGTAGAGAGGTCAGGTAAGATTGGGAGCCCTGTCCACTGTACCCCTCAGCGCAGGTTCACAAAGTGCAGGCGCTGGATAAAGGTTTTGGGAAACCTCATAGAGATGGAATCTGTTTGCTTTTGATTAGCTCAGTGTTTCCAGAATTGAGTGTGGGACTTTCCTGTGTTATAAGTGGAAAAGGGGACTCGTATTTCAAGGTCACAGAAGCAGTTCCATGGTATCTGTGGGGATGCCAGTTTTGTGGGGTTTGCTGTAATTCATGGGAGGATCTGTGGCAGCACTGCTTGATAGAAGTACAATGAGTCATATATGAAATTAGGGGAACATCACACACAGGGGCCTGTCATGGGGTTGGGGAAGGGGGGAGGGGGGAGGGATAGCATTAGGAGATATACCTAATGTATATGACGAGTTAATGGGTGCAGCACACCAACATGGCACATGTATACTATGTAACAAACCTGCACGTTGTGCACATGTACCCTAGAACATAAAGTATGTATATAAAAAAGTAAGTATGCCTCTAGTTTATAGTAAGAAGCAACGCTGAAATGATAAATTCTCATTATAGAAACAAAAGAGAGATTATAGAAAGCATTGATGCAATGGAGATGTCATTAATATTTATGAGGAAAATATAGAAATAAGAGCATTGTAATAGTTATTGAGAAGGGAAATAATATCTAGATATCTTGTTTTCAAGTGATATCTGACATTTTAATTTTGGATTAAGGGTGAATTGAATCATTGCATTGTATGTCATTGGGTATTGGTTGAGCACCTACTATGTACTAGGATTTTTACTATGCAATACAGCAGTAAAATAAAAACAGATATCCTGTTCTAACAGAAAAAAAATAAAGCTTTCTAGTCATCACATTAAAAAAGTGAAAAGAACGCTGGGCATAGGGGTTCACACCTGGAATCCCAGCACTTTGGGAGGCCATAGTGGGCAGATTGCTTGAGCCCAGGAGTTCAAGACCAGTTTCAGCAACATAGCAAAACCCCATCTCTACAAAAAAAAAAAAAAACAAAAACAAAAATATTAACTGGGTGTGGTGGCACACAACTGTAGTCTCAGCTGCTCATGAAGCTGAGGCCAGTGGATGGATTGAGTCCAGGAGGTTGAGGCTGCAGTGAGCTGTGATCCAGCCTCTGCACTCCAGCCTGGGTGACAAGATGAAACCCCCATCTAAAAAAAACAAAGAAAAAATGAAAATAGTTGAAATTCTTTTTAATAATTTGCTTAACTTAGTATATCCAAAATACTATTTTAATGTATAACCAATTTAAAATTATTGTCACCTTTAACATTTTTTTCCTACTATGCCTTCTAAACTGGTGCGTATTTTGCACTTGCAGTTCATCTCAGTTCAGACTGGCCACAATCCAAACGCTTGATAGCCACGTGGGCTGATGGTTGCCATGTTGGACAGTGTAGGTCTATGAGATGTTTTTTTTTGCTCAATGTGTGGTCCAAAACCCAGCAGTGTCAGCATCACCTGGGAGCTTGTTAGAAAGGTAGACTCTCAGGCCCCACTCCTATCTACTGAATCAGAATTTGGTAGAATTTGCATTTAGCACCATTCCAGGGGATTCTGCACATGAAATTGAGAAGCACTGTGTTAGATGTGCTCTTTTCCAGTTTCAAGATTTTCTGTTCCTTAAATTCTGTGTGGATGTTGTTAGCTAATAAGTAGTGCCGACGTGAGAAAGCTGGGCCCCTGTGTGCAAGAGTAGAGGTGGCTCATGGAATCTCTGCTTGGCCCCTGACCCTCTAAAGGGGCCCTGGGATCCCTGGGCAGAAGATGTGCACATCACACTGTAATGAATTCTAATTTGAATTTTGGCCCGGGTTCATCCCTGGGACCTCAGTGTGCTGACCTTTTGGGGTGGCAGGCTATCACTGAGACAGCCTAGTCAGGCAGCAGGAGGACCTTGAGCATGAGATGCTGTTTGCACAGGCATGGCCTCTCCTTGCTCACTATGCCGTGAAGGTAAAATATCCTGACTGCTTCTCAGATAGAGGGGGCAGATTTTGGTGCAAGTGCCAATGCCTGTAAGGAGTGGTCCAGGACCACAACAGGGATTTTAGGCAGCTTCTCATGCATGCCACTGGTGCCACCCTTCCTGAGCAACCTGCATCACACTAGATACAATGAGAAGGACGATGTGGGATGGAAAGTGAGTTGACCAAGGCTGACTCCATGACTCCAGAAGGTTCTCCTCTTTTCCTCTGAGGGCCCTAGCCTTGGTTTCCTCTTGGGTCATGTGTTCTGACCGTTGTCTTTTTCCAACTGGCCTCCTTGCAAGGTTTTTTGGGGATGCTGAGATTCATTCTCTGAGTTAGGAATATGTATCTGGGTGCAGAGAGGGGCCAATGCTTAGGCTAAGACTTGTGTTTCGCTAGGTGGGGCTTGGGTGTGGGGATGACCCCAGAATGGGCATCTTGGGTGTTGCAACCTGGACAGGAACACTCCCTGCCTGTCATCTCCACCTCCTTTCCAGAATCCTCTGTCATTGTTTCTCAGGGAGCCTCTTAGAAACTCTGCTTCTAGGGGACTGGTGGGGTGGTGGTAGGGGATTGTGCAGCAGGGGTGGGTGGGCAAGGATATGCACCTGCAGGTCTCCCTGGACCTCACCTGTCCACTGCCCTGGCCCTTCTCACACTCCCAGCTGCTTGCTCTCCCACAGTGGGCACCCTGTGGTCTCACAGTTTTGGCATTGATCCTAGCGTCCAGCTTCCTTGCTTCTCTGGTGTCTCTGACTAAGTTCAGGAAAGGAGCCTGAGCAATTCCACCAGGTTGGCTGGAGCCCAAACCTCTGTCATTTTCTTGTCACTCTTAACAATGTCTGCTGGGTACTTTGGGGACTGTGGGGTTTCATTCATCAGCCCAGATCAAGCCTTTTTCCCCTCTTGGATTCACTTATTGTTTCACATGACATTATTCCCCCGCTTTCCCTTGCATTCACCCTCTGTTCTTCTCTGATCCAGCCTCTCCTAGTCTTCAAAAGATGCCATGATCTTTGCCATAGCTGTGCCTTTGTTCTCTGCCAGGAGAGACCTCTTTCCTCCATTTCTCCAAATCTTACTTGTCCTTGAAGACTCAAATTCTCACCTTTTCCTGGAAGCCTTTTCTGATCATTCCTGGCCTTGCCAATCTCTTTTTATACCAGACTTCTATTGCATGTATGGTCAGTCAATCCATCAAAAACCACATATTGGCACATGAGTCAAGGGAGATGCCAAGGACACAGAGATGAACTAGACCTGACCTCTGCCTTATGGTTTAGGGAGGAAGACATGTTCAGTAAACCATTACCAATAATTAGTAAATTAATTGCAAATGTGAATGGGCTGGAAGAAGGCATGCTGGGTACTGTGGGGATATCTCATGGGCAGATATAGTATCAGGCAAGGCTTCCCTGAAGAAGCAGCATTTGACATAAGCATTGAAGGAGTGGGTATATAAGCAGGGGAGCAGCACACATGTGAGTTCCGAGGAGGTCAGTGAGGCTGGAGAGGTGACAGTCATGCAGCAGGGACAGGTGCATGAGGATCTGAGACCATGGAGGCATGGCCTTTCCTTGCAGCATGCTAGCATGTGTGTTAATCTTTCCTAGTCCTTCTAGTTAGGCTGTGAGTTCCTTGCAGGCAGGGGCTGCACCAACAACCCTCGGAAACTCTCGGATTCATTCCCAGCTGCAGTGGTATGCTGTTGCCTAGTGACTTTTAGAGCTGATTGATAAATTGTCAGAAATTCTATGAGCTGTTTAATGCACATCGGTTGCTAGAAATTGGCCATGATGAGAATATTTACACTATGGAAATTGGTAAATGCTATAAATCTGGGCTCTTTTATTTTTCCTTTCAGTGAGCCGGTGTTTAAACATTTACCAGTGCACCACTGCCAGCTGACGCAGGGCTGAGCATACAGAGCAGGAGGCAGCAGGGTGGAGGAGGAGGAACTCAGATTAGGGAGGCAGACACTGCTGTGTGTTGCTGGGAAAGTTAGTCAACTTCTCTGAGCTTGTTTCCTCATTTACCAAATGAGACATTGAGATACATGTGAAATGATGTATATGAGAAAGAAGTGACAAGAACTGCTCAAACTAGAAGCCCCAGTTTAGGCCAGCAGAATCAGTCCAGGCTGGTTTCTTCCACCTCTGTTACTCAAGTGTGTCCTCAAGAACTGGACAGTACAGGTCTCTGAGATGTTTGTTGCTCAATGTGTGGTCCAAAACCCAGCAGTGTCAGCATCACCTGGGAGCTTCTTAGAAAGGTAGACTCTCAGGCCCCATTCCTATCTGCTGAATCTACTCAATCAGAATTTGCATTTAGCACCATTCCAGGGGATTCTGCACCTATCCTCTGTTCCTTCTGGCTCGTTTTAAATTTTACCTTAAAAAGTATAATATTCTCTGCTGTGTTTAATTTCACAAGCCATCTCCCATCCTTTTGAGATGAGGATGGGATACATGCCTTCCTATAAAGCATAAACTCTGAATATCCTGTTCCCTTGCAGTCATCACCCCCGACTTCCTACCCCAAATCTCGCAGCTGTCAGTGGGACATCGGCCTTTACCTTTGCCTGAACGTTCTATCCCAGCCCTTCCCTGGTACAGCAGGAAGAGGGCTCTCCTCCTTCTAGAGGCTCTCTGAGATTCATGACTCAACTTTGCAAGGCCATATTGTTAACCCCCATGCCTCAGAGGTATTCAGCTGTGCCACAGCCCCTTCTTTCTCTGCAACCTGTGTCGATGCTGCCATTTCCCCGGGGAAAGGGCAAGCAGTGTTGTCCCTCACAGGGTGTCTACCATATGTTGATTACTTAAGGATAATATTTCTGGCAGTGGAGAAAACTAGGTGGGAAATGGCTTTTGCGGGTGATTAATTGTTGAGATGATGTGGTAGCTTCTGTCTGTGGCCATGAGTCCTAATTACCTGACAAGAAAGATAGATTTGACCAAGAGTTCCTCTTTGAGCCTTGTTTCTGAGGGCTGCAGGTAGTGAGAAATAACACCCGGGACATTTAGAACTGGAATCTGAAAACAAAAAGGGGTCATGGAGTGATCAATGTGGCCCTGTCATTGCTAAAAGTTGACATGCAACCTTGACCACGTCATTTTCCATCTGCACCTTAGTTTACCTCTCTGTAAAAGGATGGGCTTGAACTAGATGATTTCCAGAGTCCCTCTCAGCACTGAGATTCTGTGATTTTATGAACTTCACCAACGAGCAGAGACATTCCTATTTAGGCTTGTTTTATGTTCTAATTCCCAAGGACATATTTCTCATGGACTGTACTCCAGAGACTCTAATTATTTCTTGTTAGTCAAGAAGAATTTTAAAAAGCAGCAGTAAGCTATGAGGAGCCTGGGATATGTGTGTATTCAGTTTTGGAGTGTTCTGGGAATTCAGTTTAACTCAAACATTTATTGAGTGTTCACTCTTGGGATGAAATATGGTATGCAACATGGGATTTGCAGTTGGAAGCCTGAGTTTCAGTCTGAGATTTGCCGCTAGTTAGCTTTGGCCTTGGGCACACAGTGATTTAAGTTCTCTGAGTGTTAGTTTCTTCACCTGTATTTTATAGGTGAAGGCACAGAAAGAGCCTCTTCACTGAGGAATAAATGAGATAATGTGTACAGAGCACACAGCACAGTGTTTGAAGCAAGTAAGTGCTCAGTAAGCGTTATTTCTTTTTCTATACTCCATGCCAGGTCTTCATTAGGTGTTAGGAATGCAAAGATGTATGTAAGTCAGGGGCTTCCTGCTTGCAAGACATCTGTTGACTTTAGGTACACAGACACCCAGTATGTGATGATGATGATCACTGGCAGTAAGAAAACGATGATTGGGTGCATAAGAGATGAGATGTTCAGCTTATAGAGTACTGAACTAGAAAGCCAATGGCCAGTGTGCTCCTGTTGACAATCAGGACAGAAAAATACAGTGCAGCTGGGCTACTTCTGTAAAGACAGACTGACAGACTCCAGCATGGCTTTGAGTTTGGGGATGGCATTTAGACAGTCCCTCTTGGCAGCAGCATAGTTGAAATCCTCCAGACAGAACATCATTGGCATTTATGTTTCTAGAGCTGGACTTGCACCATGGGGGTGGGATTCTAAAACTTAGAAGAAACAGTCCTTGAAAGCCAGGGGTTTCTTGCTTTTCTGGAAGACAAAATGTGCTCACTTGAATAGCAAGAAGGTAGAAGCAGAGAGGCGTAACTGCATCTGACCCCTGGCAAGTGCTTGATGTGAACTTTTCCCTCCTGCCCTTATTTCTTTCCTATTCTTTTTTTAAAGATGCAGAAATTGAACACTTGTTGGTGTTGAGTACTAAGGGTCTAGAAGTGAATGAACGTGGTACTTTCCTCTGGAAGATTCCAGTGTGACTGGGGAGACAGACATGTAGGCACGAATACTCGGCAAAGTATTATAGGTGCTAAGGACACTGGTAGAGGGTACAGTGGGCAGGGGGAGGGAGGTGCAAGGTACTAAGATTCCACCTGGAGGTGAGGAACATGTGGTTGTACGAAGGCATCTACAGAAAGGGTTTCTGTGGGTCCATGGTGGTCTGGGGAGGTTTTCTGGAAGAAGCAAGCGCTGAGCTATTTACTAACGTCTCCCTTCAGGTCACAGAGCTATTCCCTAACACTCCCCAAGATTGGGGAATTCTGATGTCTGTTTTGAGTTCTTTCTGCTAGACCAGCTCAAATGTTGCCAGACATTGCAAGGGTAGTCAGAGCTGGCGGGAAGCCCTCATCTAAAAGTCAATTACATTTGCCTTTGGAAAATGGGACAAGACATTTATGCTTAATATTTGGGTATTTTTTGTTGTTGGCTTAAAAAAATTTCTTTTTCAGGTCACACTCTGCTGGTGAAATACCATTAATTTCAAATGGAATTAAATGTCTGTTCTGTGTAGAGCATCCTTGCCAAATAATTACATCAAATATATAGTTTGCAAGGAAGATTGTCTTTTATCTTTTCTTAAAGGGCAGTCCAGAATCCAAACATACTGCATGCCCGCCTCTGAGAGCCACCCACAGCCTTTTCTTTAGTCTTTTACCCAAGATCGCTGTATCAGCTCATCCTTCTCCAAGAACCTGGGTCAGGAAAAACTGTAATACTCAGAGAACTTTTCTGTATTATCTTCACTAACGGCATCAGCTTTAATAAACATAAAAGTACCTAAGCTTATTCAGCAGCAGGGGAACAAAATAAATAAAACCTCACAAAGCCCCGCATAGTTTTACTTTGTTATATGATGACAGGCAGACAGGCAGAGATAACAAAAAAGGTACATAAGGGGGAGGTAGAATTGCTTCTAGAGTGAGAGAGAGAGATGGGGGTGGTGGGTGTGGAGGCTTTGGGGGCATCCTACATGCCCAGGTCACAGTGGTACCTCTTGCATTGCAGATATCTGTGGATATTCCCTCCTGCTGGGACCCTAGAGTTAAGCTTCCCTTTGGCCTCATCTTCTCATAGTTGGGAGGGTTGGCTGGAAATGGTGAACTTGGAGCTTGAGGTGACTCTGGAGATATTCTTGTTTAATGTCATCATTTTGCAAATAAGGAAACTGAGACCCACGTGAGGGAAACTCAGGCCCTGCTCACAGTTTACTGACAAGTGCCTGAGTGAATGAGAGCCTGGCTGTCCTTCCGGAGTAGCTGCCCAGTTACACACTGAGCTGCAGGCAGGGGGGATGAGACCGCAACATGCTTAATTCCCAGGCTGTGCACTTCCCCCTACCCCATTCCAACCTGCTGTAGCTCAGTGAGGGGTGTGAGCAGAGCAAAGACTGGGACTGCAGCAGGCAATGCCTTTGCCCTCGCATCCTATTCTTTCCTACCTCCCATCTTGGTTTTTCACCAGGAGCAATTTTGCCTTGCAGGGGATATTCAGAAATATCTGAAAACATTTGTCACAACTCGGGGGAGAGTGCTACTGGCATCTAGTGGTTAGAGGCCACTGCACATCCTGCAATGCATAGGACAACCCCCACAACAAAGTTAGCAGCCCCTAAATGCCAGTAACGCTGCTGTTGCAAAACTCTGCCTGATTTTGTGTGTGTGTGTGTGTCAGGGGGTAGTGTATTTGAAAGAGATTAGGGCTCAGTGTGACTGCAGTGAGGGTACTGATATCATTTTAAGGGTGATTCATTAGGTTCCTGTTTTACAAACTTGCCCACGCATTTGAATTATACAGATAGCTTGTTAAAAAATATCAATTTTTACTGGGATGAGATTGTATCTCATAGAAGTAGAGAGTAAAAGGGTGGTTACCAGAGACTGGGAAGGGCTAGGGGAGGGAGGGATGAAGGTAAGCTCATTAGTGAGTATAAAAATACAGATAGAAAGAATAAGATCTAGCATTTGATAGTACAGCAGGGAAATTATAGTTAACAATAATATATGGTATATCTCAAAGTAGCTAGAAGAGAAGAATTGAAGTGTTTCCAACACAAAAGGACAAATGTCTTAGACGATGGATATCCCAGTTACCTTGATTTGATCATCATATACATGTATCAAGATGTCATATGCACCCGCAAAATTTGTACAACCATTGTATACCAATTAACAAATTCTAGGCCCTGTTCCATACATGAATCTCCAAGGGTGGGCCTGGGATCTGGTATTGTTACTGTGCTTCAAAGGTGCTTCTGACACTGGGCCTATTTGGGAAAAATGGATTCAGGCGCAGTGTTGGTTGAACATTTGTTATTTGCCTATTCAGATAAATCTGGATTTTAACGTCAGCTCTGTCATTTATCAACTGTGTGACCTTGGACAAGTCACTTATTCTTCCAGCCTGCATTGTCTCATTCTCAAAGAGGAATGATCACATCCACTTCATGATTTGCAGTGAGCATACAATGAGATAACATGCATCAAAGCACCAGCTCAGTTCCTGGTTGGTAGTAGGTGTTCATTCCTGTCAGATGAGTCTGGTAATGTGTTCAGTTATCAATAA
Source organism: Macaca fascicularis (assembly GCF_037993035.2). Lineage (NCBI taxonomy): Eukaryota > Metazoa > Chordata > Mammalia > Primates > Cercopithecidae > Macaca > Macaca fascicularis. The sequence goes on from NC_088383.1 coordinate 113,832,089, forward strand.
TAATGAGACACAGTAGTCGTCAACCACTAATATCCCAGGCACTGTGTTAAATGCTTTTATAATATCTTTTCTTCTTAGCTTCACAGCAACCCTGTTTTGTAGCTGGGGCATATTGTAGGTACTCGGACTGTGGTCAACTGAGTAATGCACATCTCCAGGCACCCCGCAAGAGGTCCACATCTCCATGCCTGGAACCTGTGGATGTTCCCCTATATGGCAAAAGGGACTTTGCATACGTGATTAAGTTAAGGATCTTGAGAGAGGGGATCATTTTGGATCATCTGGGTGGGCCTGATCTGATCACAGGGGTCCTTATAAAAGGGAGGCAGGTGATAAGAGGAGGCAGAAGATATAACAATGGAAGCCAGTCATTGGGTGGCATAAGGAAGGAATGAGCCAAGGAATGTCACCAGCCTCTAGAATTGAGAATAGGCAAACAAAGGCATACTTCCCTGGAGCCTCCAGATAGAGCCAGCCTTGCTCACATCTCGATGCTGGTTCTCTGTGAGACCCATTCTGGACTTTAGAGTTCTGGAACTGGAAGAAAATAAGGTTGCATTGTCTTTAAGCTCCAGACTGTGGTCTTTTGTTGTAGCAGCCATAGGAAACAAATACTCTTCCTCTGGCCTCATACCCAGAGATGCTGAGCTCTGTGCCAGGCATTGCAGACTGGCACAAGGAAGTTGGACACCTGCTCCCTGACTGATGAGAGGACACGTACACACAACTGAAAAAGGCCAGGGAATTTGCAGCAAGGAACAAATGAGAATATACCAGAGAAAGTTTTGAGAGTAAGAAGATCTTCCACACTGGGACTTCCAGTGTGGACATCCAGGGCAACTCCGTGGAGGAAGTGGGAAGGCTGCCAGCCCCTGAAGTATGCAGTTAATGCCTTGGAAAAACAGCCTGGCACCCTGGAAACAATGACTTCTCTCCTGCCCCGTGATCCATTGGCCCCTTAGATGTTGATCCTGCACCTGGTCTCTTGCCCTCTCTTTCCCACATGGTGCAGTGGCTTCTGCTGCTGATCAACATATTCCCAGAGCCGCCTGTACCTCCTGGTGACTATGAGGATGGCAGGTGAGGCGCTCTTCATTCCCCATCTCCACCAACCACACAAGTCTCTACTCTGCCCTGCCTCACCCCGCGTGCTACCCCATGTCGATTGATGAGGGCGGTGTATGTCAGTGCTGTGTAACGTGGTTATTAGAAGTATGAATTATTTAAGGAGACATGCACATCATTAACCTGTCATTCATCCGAGGGAGGCTTGACATGTGAATTAGCCATGCACATTGCTATTTTGCTTATGGGGAGGGGAAGGATGGTGGAAGGTGGGGCAGTGGGGCAGGAGTAGGGGTGAGGGGTGGTACAAATAATCGAACTGGCTGTACTTGTGAAGGATTGGGAAGAATTGCCCTGAGAAAGGAGGCAGTTTTTTTTTTTTTCCAAAGCCACAACAGAGCAATTTGATGGCAGTGTATTTTTGGCTCCAGGACACTGGGAATTGGAAATGCAGGAGAACTAGCACGCCACACGTTCGGTGGCATCTGTGAGCATACATACCAATATGATCAGTGTAATTATAATAATAATAAATGTTCTCTTGTGGTGTGACTTGTGGAGGTCACCCTGAGATGAGAAAGTGAAGAGGGAGGGAGGTGGAAAGGGAAGCTATTAATAAACCTTAGACACAGCCTTCAGCTTTCCCTTGCCCCTCTCCCACACTGAACCACACATACTTGGTCCCCTGGCCCAGACTTTGGTGACATATGAGCCCACCTGGTCTGGCATCATGACCCCTTGGTAGCTGTTCACTCTACCAAATAGGCTGCTCTGTTAGATGAACAGGTCAGTTCTGGTTCTTGCCCCTGTTTGGATCTGCAGGGGCCTCTGCTCCAAAAGCACATGCTCTCTTTGTGAGCTACTGAGGTGTGAAACCAGATCTCTGGGTGGGATGGGAGATAAGGACCATTTCTGCTAGAATATGCTGAATTATGGCTCTAAAACCAATTACCTTTAGAGGGAGACCAGCCCTAGAGTTGCTCACAACTGGCCATTGCCTGTATCTTCTGACAATCATCAAACATGTGTTTAGTGTCTGCCAGATGATCCTCCTCTTTCAGGTGACATGGAAGTGTCAGAGAAAATCTCTCCTGAGGAGCTTACCATCTTCTTAGGGAAAGACTAATAACACACAGGTACTAGCTGTAGAATATTGTTATTATTACTATTTCCAGCACAGCTAGGAATAATATTCTCTAATATCAGAGAGTCATATTTTTATGAGATGCATTATATTGCTTTATTGGCTACTGGTAGTAAGAGATGGAAAGTACTGTCATACCAATGTAGATGTGTTTTGCACAGAAAACGAGTATCACTGGTGATTAGATGATAGACAACTCTGTAGGCAGGTGTAGTAATGCTGATATCTAACATCTGCAGAACACTTTATAGCTCAGATCTCACCTTTGCATCTCATTTGATCTTTATAACAGTTGACAGCAAGTCATCTGAAGCCAGAGAAGTTAAGGAGCTTGTTGATATCATATAGCTGGTAGGTGGAAGGGCTGGGATTGGAACCCCTTGTGATGCCATGGCCAGGACTTGTCCCACCCCACCACAGCTGCCAGCATCACAGAATGTGATGTGTTCGTGTGTGGTATGTGTGTCACAGTGCTCTATGGTTTCAAAGTCTTTTCACATCAGTCACCTCCTTTGATTCTCTCAGAGGTCGAGTGCATGAGGTAGGGTCAGGTTTATTCTGGGCATTTCAGGGGCAATGGATTTGTGGAGGATGTGGCCTTGAACCATCTGCTAGTTGATGTGTTAGGAGGGCATGTTGACTCCTGGAGAAAACACACACAAATATGTGTACACACACACACTCTTCAGAAACAAAACTACACAGAATAAACAAAAAACGATAATAGAAAGCTGCAAGTGTAAAGTATATTTATCATATCGCTGCGCTGTGCTAATTACCAGATAACAGATAATTACCAGATATCCTTTCCTGGATTCCATAATGCAACAGCATAAGATGGGCAGGTGCCCCCATATCCTGCTGCTGCTCATCAGGCCTGATTTGGGTATTTATGGTTGTCCTGGCCTTTGGTATCAGCTTGAGTCTTCCTGCTCTTCTGCTCTGGACACCTCTTGGTCTGCCCTATTCTTCTGCCATGATTTGCTCACTATGTTCTCCTTTAGATAAAAGAATGGAGATGGAATTAAGATGGAGTTATGGAGCTTTACAGCTTTACACACTGCTGGTTTTTGTATCTACTTATAGAACGGGGTGCATGTGTGTGTGTTTTGCTGTGTATGTGTACCCACAGACACACTCACAAATGTGCTTGGGCTGAACTTTTCCTCCACACCTAATAACTTGGAGCAGGATCATGCCATTGTGTGCACGGATCATTTGTATTACCGGTTCTAAGGCAGCATTATTATTTTAGACCTCCCTTATGATATTTCCAGTGACTGACAGGCACTGTCATAAATCTACCTGATACTCCTGAGCCTGGAGTTGTTGACGTGGCTTAGAATGTATCACCCGGTTGTCTAGCATTGCTCACCCACGCTGAGCCTGCTGTTCATTTCAGCTGACTTGCTTCCACCAAGAGAAGGCAGGGAGCTTGGGAACCAGGCGGAATGGGCAGTGGTCTGCCCTTTGTTGAGGCTATGTTGCTTCCTAGAGCAGGCTTCCCTGAGCATCCTGTCACTGGAACCTGGGAGGATGACACAGTAGTGCTAGCAAGATATGCAATAAGAGATCGCAAAGATGTCTAGTCTAGTTCATCTTTCTCATCAGTGTAGTAACTACACCTTACAAAGGTCGTCAGCCTGTTCTTGGATACCTACACAATGAGGAGATCACTCCATTCCAAGGGAACTTATTCTATTGTAGGGTTAGAACACTCTTCTTATGTTTGGCCAACATATGGTGAGGTAGGAAGTGCACTGGGCCAAGAGTCAGGCATGAGCTCATTCTTCTCCTGACTGCCTTACTGATAAACTATGGGATCTTGGGCAAATCACATTCTCTTTCTGGGCCCCTGTTTCTTCTGACTGTGAAACAGATGAATTGGGTTTCAAATACAGCTCTGAGATGCTTGGGGTTTCTGGAAGATTACTCGGGTGTTGCAAAAATTAAAGTGATGGTCAAGCATTGGGCATGAATCCAGCCATACTGAATGAGAATTATTATGATTTTGTGTTTTACATACGGAGTTTCAAGTCAATGATTTTTGTAGCTAAACAAGTTTAAAAAACAAGACTGGATCCTTCAAGATTATTTCCAGGTCTCATATTTTATGATCTTTGAAATCTGTAAAAATTATAACAATCTACTTAGTATTATAGAATAATACTATTTTACATTCACTTTACATGGAATGATTCTAATTCCTCTTATAAGACAGCATTCCTAATATCCTTGACCATCCTAATGTCCATCCTAATGTCCATATGTGCGGATTGTGACATGAATATTAAGACAGGTCTCTTTTGGTGTCCTCTTTCCTTACTTCCTCTCCTGTATTACTCTCTTTTCTACTCCAAGTGCTTTTGCTGTTTCCTGTTCTCAATAGACTATTGGACCCGGCCAGCTCTCACAGGGGAAATTGTCTGATCACCTTACCCTGGAAGAAGTGTTAGTTGATGGTGACTTAGAGTTTTAATATCTTCCAAAATATTTGAGACTTCTGAAGCCTGGAAGTCTAAACCTCTTCTCAAAAAATGAATCTTGGGGCCAGGCATGGTGGCTCACATCTCTAATCTCAGCACTTTGGGAGGCCAAGGCAGGTGGATCACCTGAGGTCAGTAGTTCAGCCTGGTCAACATGATGAAACCCTGTCTCTGCAAAGATATAAAAATTAGCCAGGCATGATGGCTGGTGCCTGTAATCCCAGCTACTCAGGAGGCTGAGGCGGAAGAATCACTTGAACCCAGGAGGTGGAGGTTGTAGTGAGCCAAGATCGTGCCATTGCACTCCATCCTGGGCAACAGTGCGAGACTCTGTCTCAGAAAAGAGAGAGAGAAAAAAAAGGATCTCGGATGATGAAGTTGGAGGCTCAAAGATGAATTGTGTATAGGCTGTTCTCTTACATCCTTCAGCTGATTCTTCTTCATCCCTTCCTCAGGGTGTGTTTGCCCTAGAGGTGTATTTGTAATTTTGCCTTACAGAATTGTTTCCAAAAGTTAATCCTTGGAATACTAATCCTAAATGCTCTGAGATAAAAGGATTCTGTGGCCAGATGCCTTTGGGAAAATATTGTGTATTATGTTTTCCTCTTGGAGATGCACAATGCACCTTGATCTGTTCTAGGATCTGAGAAATCCATCAGGGAAGAGTCCTGTTTATCTTTGTTTAATTCCAGGTTTCCCAAACTATTTGACCACAGTATCTTGTTTTTCTCTAGGTAATAACTAGAAAAGACCCCCAGGACTGGTGTTCCCCAGAGCATAGTTGGGAAACTCTAGAGCAGTGGTTCTCATCTCTGGTGATTTTGCCCCCCAGGGGACTTTTGGCAAAGCCTGGAGACATTTTTGGTGGTCACAACTTGGTGGTGGTGGGGTGTCAGGGTGCTCCTGGTATCTAGTGAGTAGAGGCCAGGGAGGCTGCTATTCATCCTGCAATACCCAGGACAGTCACCTCCAACCAGGAATTATCTGGCCTCAAATGTCAACAGTGCCAACATTGAGAAACTGTTCTAGAAACAGTCAGGTACAAGGTGTGTTTTCAAACAGCCCTTGAGCCGTTTGTAACAGCCCTTCAAAATCAAGCTTTGAAGCCAATTCTTTGGTGACCAGGAGTGTTTTCTGGACAATGCTGAAGGAGACACACCCAGATAGTAATTCCCTGAACATAACCATGACAAATTCAGAACTGAGTTCTCCTTCAAATGCAGAGACAGCAGCCAGCTCCCCTGACTCTGCACGATGTGGACTAGGATGAAAGGCCCCTTCTCATTGTGGAGCATCTGGAATCATGGCTGACATAGCTTATCACCTTGTTCTTGTCCTCTCTTCCTGGAATCAAGTGGTTTAGCACCATTATAGGAGGAACCTGTTTTCCTAGCTTGCAGATTGGGCCTTACTTCTTTCTTTAATCTTGCCTCAAACCTCTTTTCTTTTTCTTGGGCTGACAGGGCTTTGCAGCTCATTCTGGAGATGATGTTGACTTGGTGAAAAAAAATGTGCTTGCTGTCAAGCGCAATAGTGTTTCTGGGATAGGGATTCTTACAGTCTTTGTGATTTATCTGTTTCCATAAAGCAGAGCAATGATGCTTGTTAGTCACCAGAACTCACACCTGCAGTCTTCTCCATTCAATCCCATTCCATCTCAGGGAGGGCAGTGGGGATTGTTCTAGTTCTTGGGTGTTCTGATTTTCTAAGTTAGTGAACATGAAGTTCCTTGGGGGGGCATGGATCCCTTTGAGAATCTGGTGAAAGTAGTCAGTCTTCTTGCAGAAAAATGCATACTGATGGATGCATGCACACGATTTTACATAAAAGAGGTAGTGCATGGACATGTAGTGTTAGTAATCTCAGAATTTGACATGACGAGTTTACAGGACACTTCTTGGAGGCTGTAATTGCTTTTGTCAGTCTATACTTAATATCAACATTAGGGTGCATGAGGGGAGGATCCTCTTTAGTCCCTGATCTCTAAGCACTGCTATTCTTGGAGATTCACAACACAACGAATTACTACTTTCTTGTGTTTTGGCTCATTCATTAATTATTATTTAGTACTTATTTAGTTTCTGTATGTCAAGTTCTGTTTTAACCACCAGGCAGTCAAAGGTAGACAGTCTTCCTTGATCTCAATGATAAACTATATAGGAATTGAAAGCCCCCCCAAAAAAGTGTGGTGGCTCTTGCCTGTAATCCCAGCACTTTGGGAGGCCGAGGTGGGTGGATCACCTGAGGTCAGGAGTTTGAGACCAGCTTGGCTAACAGAACCCCATTTCTACTAAAAATACAAAAAATTAGCCGGGCATGGTGCCTGTAATCCCAGCTACTTGGGATGCTGAGGCAGGAGAATTGCTTGGACCTGGGAGGTAGAGGTTGCAGTGAGCCAAGATGGCACCATTGCACTCTAGCTTGGGCAACAAGAGCAGAACTCTGTCTCAAATAAATAAATAAATAAATAAATAAAAATAAATAAATAAAAGGAAGGAAGAAAGAAAGGGGGAAAAAAGAAGAAAATTGAATCCTGAAGGCAGAAGCTGAGAGGAATGGCTTCAGGTTCAGGTGCAGAGCATGTGCTGGGTGAGAACAAGCCATTTGAGACCAGGTCCTTGCCTCTGTGGATACTGGCTCCCTTGTTCTGTGACCCACCTCCTGGAATTGAAGAATTGTGCAGGATCAGGCAGAGTTTGCTTTGGTGCCTGGCACTTGGTTCTGGACTGAAGCTTGGCTTAAGAAGCATTTTAAGAACATTGTAGGAAACCATTCAGAACCTTCCGCCACCCCAAGGCAGCACTGCCCACTCCTGCTTTTCAGTGCCCTTTGCAGAATGCTATAGAAATTCCACCTGCCCATCCTGCCCCACCAAAAGCATCAGATGGCTAAGCTGGACTTGTAGCTAGGCTCAAAGTACTCACCAGTGCAAACCAACAGGATAGCACAGTCATGGACAGTCACCAAGAGTGGTGGCCACTTTGGTGACATCCCATAGATGTTATAGGCAAGGAGCAGGAGCACACAGAGTCCTCACCTTGGGATTTTAGGATTTGACTCATCAGTTGTGATCTATTTTGCCGAAGGAGGACAACGTGAGGCAGCTAGGGGTGGGATTGGGGAGGATAATCATATTCTCGGCTCATGCCTATGCCTGGTAGGGGGTAAGGTTGACTTTTCTGATCCCAGTATTCTTATAGATGGGTGCTCACTGATGCTGGAGTCTCTGTTGAGGGCATAACAGTAATTTTGTAGAATGATGAAGACCTTTGCAATGAATCATGTTAATGCCACAGTTACCTTTGTTAGGTCTGCATTGTTGAGCTCCATAAGGAATCATAATGAATCCAATGAAACAACTAGATATCTCCTTTCTAGTTAGGACACACATTTTAGGCAACCTGGGGAGAGCATGAGCTGGTCTGTTAGTTTGTGCTGGTGAGTGCTTTGAACTTAGCTGCAAGTCCAGCTGACGCTCTTGGTGGAGAAGGGTGGGCAAGTGGGATTTTTTTTTTTTTTTTCCAGAAAGAATTTTTGCCTGTACAACATCGTGATGTTCTCCCATGAAGAGGGACGATGACGTCCATAGCAGTGGATTCAAAAGAAAAAAATCACTTTTCCATAATTGGTACCTTTTTCATTCCATCTCAAAAAATACCCAGCCCCCTACCCTGGCCCTGAATCCCCAGTGAACTGCAGTACAGGGAAAAAGAATGCATAGAAATTACAATTGTAACCAGGTAATGAGAGCCAGCTAGACAGCTCTCTGCCTGTGAAAACAGGACTTACAATTACAGATTTCTATGACTCCATTTTCTGCTTTCAATGTAGCTTGTTGACATCTCAGATTGAGAAGCCCATCACTATGACCTGGGCAGCCTCCTCCCAGCTCCTGTGTCAGAAGAGATTTACTATTCTTATAGACTCTACTTGGAGCCACTTCTTCCAGATTGGCCTAGAGAGGGAGGCTTTTATTTAATTTTATTTTGCTGTTAGAACTACAGTTCTGCAGAGATGCATGTTCTCTCTCCTGAGGTAGGTTTCTGAATCTAGGTGAGGAAGGTGGAGTAACTGAATCAGGCAATGGTTGAGTTGAAAGAAAACTAAAATGGAGCCAAAAGGCCATTTATTGTTGCATTGTGGGTTCTGAGGAGTAGAAAGGTACTGCCAGTTGGAAAATGGTTAAATCAGTTATGGTCCATTTATAGAATGGAGTACTATGCAGCTGTGAAGAGGAATGCAAAAGATTTATTTCCCCTGATCAGAACTGTTCTCCATCAGTCCTTAATGTAAAATAAGGAAAAAAATACAGTGCAGTATATATAGTATGAATCCACTTGCATAAAAGTGATATGTAAATACATACTTTGCATCTACAAGGATGATCTCTGGGAGAGTTCATAAGAAACTTGCAATCCTGTTTGCCACTAAGGAAGCTCCTGTGGAGGGAAAGGGGAGCCAGAAAAGCTTTTCACAGAAAACCCTTTAGTGCTTCAGGGTTTGTGTTTTGTTTTCTATTAAGTGTTTGTATTACTTTCTCAAATCACTTAATGTTAAAAATGAATTTCAGATCTAATAGTGGCCAGCAAGGCTTGCTTTTGGAAAGATGAGCAAATTGTGGTTTGAATGTGAGTAACTGAAGCTACCCAGAAATGAAAAGTGTCTCCAGGAACTCTCATTACTATGTGGGATTTATCACTGCTAATGATAAGTAAGAACTAGAACCTGTCGGCTGAGGTACAGTTTTACCTTCATTTATGGGGATGTATTGAGTACATTATGGGCCACATAAATTGCATTTACACCACACCGATTTGTTATGTGCCATCTGTTAGAAGGTGGAACTTCCCTCCTAATGACATCTTTGTCTTCCCCTACCTGGGCTCCCAGCTTCCTCTTCCAGTGTCTGGTTATTCTTCAGCAGGGTGAGGGGGGCAGGAATCAAAGAGATAATCTCTGTGTGTGGAATGGCCAAGTGGGAAAAAGTAAGAAGTGGTGAGGCCTTTGATGACTAGTGTGGTGTGTCCCTCTTGAAAACAATCAAATTCAGCTTAAATAAATACCTGCAGTTCACCTTGGGAGGCCGAGGCGGGCGGATCACGAGGTCAGGAGATCGAGACCATCCTGGCTAACACGGTGAAACCTCGTCTCTACTAAAAATACAAAAAAATTAGCCAGGCGTGGTGGCAGGCGCCTGTAGTCCCCGCTACTCAGGAGGCTGAGGAAAGAGAATGGCATGAACCCGGAAGGTGGAGCTTGCAGTGAGTAGAGATCGTACCACTGCACTCCAGCCTGGGCGACAGAGTGAGACTCCATTTTGGAAGAAAAAAAAAAAAAACAAAAAAAAAAAACTTGCAGTTCATACCTTGTTCAAGGTCCAGGCTTCTAAATGCCTTTCTTGAACATTTCTAAGAGGTTCTATCCTCCTTCTGTAATGCCCAGCCTTGGGCATCTGCTAGGTGCATGGTGAGTCAGAAAGCACTCTCCTGGGCATTGGTGCTGGGAGTCTATGTGAGGAAAATTGACCAGATAGCCAGAGGCAGCTCAGCTCTTTGCATCTGAGTGCATTTAGCCTCAAGGTCCTTAAAAGGCGTCTTATCTCCTGTTTTGGACATCAGATTCCTGGAGGGCAGGGATTTATTTATCTCTCCACTCAGGGCAGAGGTTAACACATCTCGCCCTGGGCTTTCCTTGGAAAACCGAAGTCAGGCAGGGTGTTACTGGGTTCTAATGTTACAACTGGGAGACCCTCTTCTCAGGACATAGTTCTCCAACAGGAAATGTAAAAACTACAATTGCTAAGAAAAATAAATGAATGGATGCAATGGATGCGCAATGTCTAGTTAGAAAAAAAAAACGATATGCATTCAGTGAAAAATTGTTCTTTGAAAGTGTAGCTGTATGTGGGGATGGGCTGTCTGTCCTACTTCCAAACCCTCTGCCACCACCCAGACATAAAGAACCTCTGGCTGTGTGATCCTGGGGGCATTGTTTCCCCTGCCTGGTTTTTCTGGCTGGCTGGGATGTTGGTTGTCCCAGTGTGCAACTTTGTTGGATAATTCAGGACTTTCTCTTCCTCAGCCTGTCTTTTCTTAATGGTGTGGAATGACTCGGGATTCTGTGCCAGTGCCTCTATAACTCTTCTCAGTAACTAACCCGTACAGGGGTGTCTTCCCCAGGACAAGAGGAGGAGAGCCTGTCCAGGTTCTATAACTGCTTCCCTCCCCCTGCAGAAGCATCAAGGTGCAGACGGTATCTCAAAGCCACCACAGTACTAAATAACATGATGCAGCAGACACTGGTTCCTATAAATTACTGAAAACAGTGCTGAAAAGATAATGTAAGGTGCATAAATTCGAGTATTTAGCCAGAAGTCCATTAACTTAGGGCAGACAAAAAGAAAGGAAGAACATTAACAAACCACTCCCCTGTAGGAATTTTTAGTAGATGGAGAAGTAAGAGAAGAGGGGAAACAAAAAGTCAGCTATATTGGAAAGGTGGTTAGAGAAAAGGAAGAAAAAGTGTAGAGATGCTTTTCTGGATGGTGGAAGAAAAACTTCTGGTTCTGAGTTGAAACTCCCAGGTGGATTGATCACCACTGGAAGGTCCCATCTCTGCAGTTTATCAGTTTTCCCATCTAGTGGCTCAAATACCACCTTTCCCTGAAGCCTTCTGCAGTGCTCCAGATGAAAACAAATCTTCCTCCAAGATTTATTCTGTTGCATTGTTTGTCTCTCTTGGTACTGACTTTCTGTTCTAATGATGATTATTTGTGTCCATGTTTTTTTTTTTTTTTCCCCTAAAAATGTATAAGCTCTCTGAAGGCAGAGATTGTGAGCTGGTGATTGACAATTCAGCAGCTGTTCTACTGCTTAGTATATGCCAAGCTCAGTGCTACAGGGACATAATGAAATAAGCAAAATATGGTCTCAATGCTAATGACATTTACCTTTAGCAGAATTGAGTATAGTTCTTTGCATAGTATATGAGCAATCTCTATTGAATGAAGCTGGCTCAACCCTCTCTTCCTTGTTTTAAGGACGAAGAAATTGAGGTCCATGACTACTTGAACTTTATAAGATGACACTCCTACTTTGCATAAGGACTAAAGCCGGCAACACTTTTTTCTTTTTTCCTCTATTTTATAGTCTACAAGCAGCATCATTCCCTTTGCCAGTTGTTTAACAGATGAATAAGTGGGGCTGGGAGAACCTGGAGGTAGCCTTAATCCCATAGTTGGGAATACAACTTCCAGGGTTCACTGAGAGCTAAGGAAACAACGTGAAGGAACGATCAAAGAAAGCCTAGTGGGGTTCGCTGTGTATGTCTGAGAAAGGCTAGAAAAGGATTTCATGAGCCGAGGAAAGGGCTTGTGGTGGAATGGGAGGCTGGATCTTGGGGCAGGCTGACCCTGGGCTCAGATGGCTGGAGAAGTCAATGTCATGAACAGTTTCCTCTTTCACTGGTCATTTTGCAGGGGTTTGTAGGCCCCTGGAGGTGTTATGGATTCAGAGCTCTGTAAACAAACAGATCAGTCGAAACCTAGCTTAAGTCAGTCCTTTGTCAAACTCGACAAACAGCCTTTTCTTTTCCTGGTTGCTAGGCAGGTTGGTTAGAGCTGGAAGATAACTTAGGAAGCCATCTGATTCAGCCTTTATGCAAGTAAGATATTGCCTCTGTTTAACAGATGACTTAAAAGAGGCTCGCTGAGGTTCAAGGGTCTAAGACCACCCAGGAGAGCTTTCTAGTTGATGGCAGCCCAGTGGTGATTAGTGGAGTGTAGAGCAGCCATTTGTGAACATTTTTTCTGATTAAATTTCAGCAGAATCAGGCTATACATTCAAGTGAAACTCAGGCTCTGCAGGGACTGACTAAGGATACCTTTAGCCCTCAGCTTGGAGCATGGGAGTGCTGGTGTCTGACACCTTTCACTTTGGCTGCAGTGTGGATGACATGGGATGACTTAAGGTGCCTGTGCTTCTCTGAGATGGTCTGGAGCTGGAGCAGCCATAGGCACACAGAATCATGGGGCCTGTCTCCTCAGTCCTTCTCCATTCATAAGCAGTTATGAATGAAGAGAGTTCATTCTCAACAGAAAAATTAGTTCTTCTGTTGACCCCTAAGGATCATCTAGGGTTCTCTGCAACTCTGGGAAAATGGGAGCTCATTTTAATTGGGAATCTTTAGATAGGGTGGTCAGAGCTGATATTTATGTTTTATGCACCTCTTTTTTTCCGCTAACAAAGTCAGTAGTTAAAATTCTTTTGCTGAGATCAGAGTTGTCATATATCTATTTTGGAAACAAATCAGAAAGAAAAGAGAAAGGGGTTAGATTGGAGGCATTAAGTATGGAGGGAAGCCTGGGCCAGTGTCTACCTTCTTTGCAAAGAGAAACTCATGTTTTTGGGGTGGTTCTGGTCTGAATTCAACACTCAAGGCCTGGGAAAGACAGTTATCTGACAAACCCCTACAACACCATGCATCTCTATCCTGGTAGATGTCTCTGGGCAGTAGGGCTTGGTGGGGAGATGGTGGAAAATCTGTGGTAGGGCTTCCACACTAACCTGGCTCACTGCTGCCTATTTGTCCAGTGCAACTTTGAGGCCATTTACAGTCTCATTCTTCAGATCCACGTTGTTGGTCCCTCTTTGAGGCTGTATCCCATTCTGCTTTGCTTCACTAGTTAAGCATGTTAATGACTTTATAAGACCATTTTGGTACTTCAAGGCAATGAGTGTTTTATTCCCCTTGGATTGCTCATAGCGCTTGCACTATTTCTGGCAGTTAGAAGAAATGCAATGAACATTTATCCTTATGGTCTTTGGAACATTTCCTGCTTTGGGAAGTAAAATTTTAAGTATTCTTGGTATCAAGGTGGCTAAAGTTCTTCTTTACTATCATTATTTTCTTCGAAAGATTTTTTGAAAGAAGCCTCTTTCATAAAACTTATGACTTGGATTTACATGGGTTTACCTTCTCTAACTTCCTACATTTTTGTAGGCTGTATATCAGACTTTTTTTTTTTTTTTTTTTACATTCTTCCTCCCCAGGAAGACTGTGGGCTCTTTGAGTCTCACACAATGTCTGTGTTCCTACTTTAGGATTAAGTTATTTTGGGGTCATTGATTTCCCAAGTTTATCCCTTGATAAGTGGTCTCACTGCACCAATATGGTTGGGCAAAGAAGGAGAGGAGCCTTGGAATGTGAATCAGGCAAGTATGATTCCCATTTTAATCATCACAACAAACCTGGGATAAGCATTGTTATCTCAATTTTTGAGAAAAAGAGATTCTTATCACTTTAAAATTGAGTCATTTTGAATGCCAGATAACATAACCCATCTCACGGGTGATTATTTTTTTTCACATAGAGTAGCAGAATAAGAAGTTGAACTCTGTGCAATACACAGACTCTACAATTAGGGTAATTAAAATAATGAGCACTATAGTCTTCCTTTTGCCCAAGGCCATACAGCCAGTAACCTGTGAACCTATGATTCAATCCCAGGTCTGCTGGATTAAAATACCTCTAGTTTTTTATGGTTGAAAGAAAATAATAGAATTTAGATTATGCATCACGGGTGACCATTGAAAGCTTGTTAGGGAGCTAAAAGTGAAATTTGACAATATGTGTCTTAACAGGGTGATATTGGTAGGATGTTGGGGAGGGTGGGAGCTATGAGAAGGAAAGAATAAGAGGTCCATGGTATTACAGTATTCCAGGAAGAAGATTATGGAAATCTGGACTGAAATTGTGGGAATACAGGGGATGGGATTGTTAGGATTTAGCAATGATTGAATGAGTTTGCGAACCATGAGGTCAGTAATATGACTTTTAGTATTTTTCTCTATATGCTGGGAAGCACAGTGACAGCATGAACCAAGACAGTGACACAGACAGAACAGCAAGTATATTATTTAGCAAGCTGAAAGGAAGGAGAATGAGCATGATTTTGACATATGATTGAAGTATACCTGTAGTTCAAAAGGTTGGTATCTTCCAGGAGGTGACTGGATTTACAGGTCTGAAGGTGAAGAAGGACGTCTGGATGGCAGGTGAAAATTGTGGATCTACTGGCATTTAGGTGGTAACGAAACTGTCAGAGTCAACAAAATTTCTCAGGAATGGAATGGGATAGGAGGCTAAAATGGAATTTCGGGAATGACCAAAGTGTGGCAGGTCAGTGACAGCAAAGCTGAGAAGAGGCCAGCAGATTTTTAGGAGAATAAGGACTGATCTTTCTCTCATCTCAGTTTTCATGGCAGAGAAAAGTAGCAAGCAGCTGCTGTTGTCCTTGGTGGCTTCCTCTGAAGAGTTTCTAAGATCTCCCTAACAGGATCATTCATCTTTGAATTTCTGGAGCAGTCATGATTCCATGTACTATTGTCAGACTCTATACCCATATTTTTGTCAGGCCTCGTGTCCAGGTTTTTGGTTTGGAAAATATGGCATGTATATTACTCTTCAGCTCTCTGGAATGAAGAAGAAGATACTCCCCAGTGAGCCTGTTTTCCTTTAAGAGTTGATGGCTGGGGCTTTTTCTATTATGAAGCCAAAGTGATGAAGAGCCAAGTGGCCGCTATGGATGGGAAAGACAAACAGCAATACAGAGAGTGCTGGGGCCCAGAGCAGGTGCCTGTAGAATGGAGCAGAAAGTGTTTCAGGATTCCAGAGGAAGAAGAGCTACAGTAATCCAGGGGAAATGGACCAGAAGAGCCTCCATCAGAACGATTTGAACAGACAATCAAGAAGGGATATCAAGGTAGATAGGGGGTGTATGTATGTGTGTGAGAGAGGTGAGGGGAGGGGTGGGGAGAGAGAGAGAGAGAGAGAGAATATTATCCAGCATAGTAGAAAAGGAAGAGAATTAGAAGGTTACTTCAGAGGAAACATATAGCATATGCCTTCTCACAGGTTTTGCTGCCACAGCAGAGAGACTTCTGTGATAGCAAGAAGATTCAGGAGGAAGCACATCAGAAACAAATTCCTTGGCGTAAACACCCTTTCCCTTGGGATACTGTAGCCCAACACTCATTGAAAGCTTGGAGAGGAGGAGTAGCCTGATTTCCTCTACCCTAAGAAAAGCCATAGATGGTCTCAGTGTGGTAAATGGAGATGAGTAAGAACCAGCACAATGGGAGCTGGTCTCTTTAGCACTATATTCTTAGGTATATCAGACCCAGTTTCCCATTTTTATAACAAATATTTTGAAACGCTCACTTGACAATACTGAAATGACATTCAAAGACAATGTAACTTTCCTACACACACAGTTAAAATCAGCATAATGCCCTAACTATAATATGAAGCAGAAATAAAAGGGGAGTAATTTATAACAAAATAGTATACATTTCAATAAATCCTCGGGTATGACTACACTTGAAGATGTAACGAAGTCATCAGATGGTTCCTCCTATGTATAGAATCACCATGAATAAGAGCTATAAAGGCAGACTGATCAGATGTGTGCTATTGGCAGTTCAAACACTATGAATGGCATTTACATTTATTATGTAATTTTAAAAAACGGTGAATAGTTTTCTGTAAAGTTCTTCATGAAATAAGTCAATCTTCCTTCAATCTACATAGTATTTGTATTCCTAGAAAATTCAGTCCATTAACATTATACAAAAATATTTTTTGTTTATATGTAAAATGAATTTAGGTCATAGGCTTGGTTCATGACAAACAGGTTCTTCCCTACAAGAATGTCTTGTGGGATATTTTTAAGCTGTGTGGAATGTCACACAATTTTTCATGGTACAACATGGTGTAGAATGATTGGCATTCCTGCCTTGTCACTAAATCCGGTATTTCAATACCGCGTCAAATTTTCCACATGCTCCCTAAGGGGCAGTAGCTTTCTTGTTGATAACCACTAATTTGGAGTTGGTGGTGGCCAGAACAGACCAGAGATGATGGGAGCTGAAGAGCTGCAGTTATCCTCTATGATCAATTCTTGGTACCTATAAGGGAGCCTGGTGCTGGTTAGACTTTGGTGCAACCTAATTTGATTCCTACTGACTTGACCAATTCCATGTTCCACCTGCAACCAAGATTCTTTGATCTGGGCTTTCTGATCTAAGACTCTAGTTACCAACTTTAACCTTCTCCATACTGTAAGTTATATGCCCCCTAGCAGAGCACTTTGCCCTGCTTTGGACCCAAGAATCTTCCTGAGCTGTCATGTGGCTTTTGCTGCACCTTCTTCTTGGGATCAAAAGGAGAAAAGGGTCATAACTTCTAAGTAATTTCATATGAAAGTCTTCAAAGAGGGATTGCATGAGTTGTCCCCCAGCCAAGTGGAGTGCAGTTGTGTTCTCACATTTGGGTTTAATAGGTAGGGCCTGGGAATTCTGTAGTTTGTTCTGGATTTGTGAAAGCCTGTCCATGCTTTACCTTCTGTAGCCAGAGCTCTAAGTGGTATTTTCCAGAGTGTAAGAATTGTTCATCTAGAACATGGATATGACAATAAATAGCACTGGCTCATTTGATGAACAAATTCGTCTTTTTTTCAGTTTGCTTTTAATCCCTTTAGGATATCAGGAGAAAATCTGAGTTTAGGGTAGAGTGTCTTTAACACATTCCTGAGTTGATAATCTCCTGTTTTCAGAAAGAAAAGAGCAGGCTTCAGGCTCAGAGTCCATAGCAGGGAGCAGTATTGACTAGGCCTTAATGGCTTCATTTCCCTGCTTTGCAATTATTTTTATGATTACTCTGCATTTATGGCAGGTGATACTGTTTTTCCATTTTGTTGGAAATATCCAGTTTTCTTTTAAAGTCAATTAATTATAGTAAAAAAAAGAATAGCCAATGTAAATAAATACATCAAATTTAGTATACATGTTACATAAATGTAGCTTGTGAAGAAGGAGTTGCATGAATAATTTAAGTTTTGGAAACATTGCCATTTTGTATCATTCAAGAGGCAGGTTCCTGGGTGTAAAAGAAGTTCTGGGGCAGAGGCAGACCACACTTTCAGGGTATTGGCTTGTTGTCAGTTCATTAAATTATTAGTTTTTTGCACAGACACACTCCAGACTATTTACTATTCTTGTTGCAGTATTTGTCCCTGGATAGGAAAGCAGCATGTTAATGCCTCATATAATCAGTGATGGATGGCCCTTGCTTGTCAGTGTCTGACACTTTGAGTGTTCAGTAATTTCATTATCTACCCATTTCTCTACTCTTTGCAGCCTAGCACTTACAACAAGGTGGCATTCATCCCTAATGACATGGGATGGGCCAGGATTGTGAAGACTCATTCTGCTTTTAAGAAGGGTGAAATTCTTTGAAAGATGACATTTCCCATTTTTTTTTCCTCCTCAGTTTAGAACAATGTGAGATTCAGGGCTAAGAATATTTACTGTTTTAAAAATTGACAGAAAAGAATAATTAGCCTAGGTAAGAGGTCTATAAAATGAAACCTTTAGTGACTAATGATAATACTTGAGGTAAATGTTTTCTAAATCAAAATGGAATAAGTTTTGTTTTCCAAATATGGTTTTTACAGCACGCCTTGATGTGGATTGGATGCCTACCAAATAAATAAATAGGAGCCACATTTGCCATTGGTTTGATGAAGACGAGCTGTTTGCTCAGCCAGCCTTGGCCAGTTTTGCTGCTTGGAGAGTAGCAAAACCTTGAATCTGAATCAAGGCTGATTTTTTTTTTTTTTAAAAGAGTTCAAAAATGTGCTTGATACTTACAATAATGTTTGTAATTGTTTGACTACTATGTGCCTCACACATTTATTTCATCTAATCTTTAGAGCAGTGTCTAAGGGAGCTTTGGAGGAGTTAAGTCAACTGCCTAAAGTCACACAGTAGGTAAGGTGGGACCAGGCTTTGAATTTCACATCTCAAGACTGATCTCTATATATCCAAAGTCCATGCTTAGCTACCTTTTTCTTGAAAAATCCGTCTAGCCTCAGTTGAAATATTGTCCCCCTCCCTTTTAATTGCAAGACACTTCTAAAGACAAGAATCTTGGGAGATTGGAGAAAAAAAGTATCTTGGGTGCTGAAAACAAAACAAATGAAGGAAAACATATACTCACATTTTTCTGGGTCCCAGCTCAGAGCTACTGAATTAGCATTTTTGAGAGTGAGGCCTCGTCACAAGTCTAACAAGCCCAGAAGTGTTGATAGTCATCAGGGAAGATTGGGAAATGGTGCGTAATCCCATAAGGTAATTTCAGGGGTGATTTTCAAAATATTTAATAACCAGTAAGGACTCAGGCACTCATCAATTAGAAAGGGCTCTGGCTG
The DNA here is from genome assembly GCF_037993035.2 of Macaca fascicularis. Taxonomy (NCBI): domain Eukaryota; kingdom Metazoa; phylum Chordata; class Mammalia; order Primates; family Cercopithecidae; genus Macaca; species Macaca fascicularis. The sequence goes on from NC_088383.1 coordinate 113,851,053, forward strand.
TAGATGGAGCAGGTCCTGAGACTCTCTCAGTGCCAAGCCTTAGCTCCTTTGGTACAAGATACTAGGAAAGCTGGGAGCTCTAAGGTGCAGGCCTGGGGTACCTGGGTGGTGGTAGGACACATGCAGAAATTGGAGCAATGGCTTGTTACTAATGAGCCTTGGAGCATGTCAATATCTTAACTCATGTGGCTGTATAAGTGAGTACCAGTTGACTATCAGTCCTGGTAACATTCATGTAAGAAACTGCAAGCTGGTGTGAAGGGTTTTCTTTTCTTCTATAAACCCCATATTTCTCAAAGCCTCAAGTCATCTGCGTAACAATCACAGAGAAGCTCTTTTTAAAAATGCAACTTTGATAGCACACCACACCTATTAGAATTGTGAGAATCCAAAAGAATGACAGCACTAATTGCTGATGAAGATATGGAGCAACAGGACCTCTCATTTGTCGCTGGTGGGAATGAAAAATGGCATAGCCACCTTGGAAAACAGATTGGTAGTTTCTTACAAACTAAGTATACACTCACCATGTAATCTAGCACTCATGCTCCTTGGTATTTACCCAAACACATTGAAAATGGGATCTAATTAAACTAAAGAGCTTCTGCACAGCAAAAGAAACTATCATCAGAGTGAACAGGCAAGCTACAGAATGGGAGAAAATTTTTGCAATTTATCCATCTGACAAAGGGCTAATATCCAGAATCTACAAATAACTTAAATTTATAAGAAAAAAGCAACCCCATTAAAAAATGGACAAAGGATATGAACAGACACTTCTCAAAAGAAGACATTTATGCAGCCAACAGACATATGAAAAAATGCTCATCATCACTGGTTGTTAAGGGAAATGCAAATAAAAACTGCAATGAGATACCATCTCACATCCATTAGAATGGAGATCATTAAAAAGTCAGGAAACAACAGATGCTGGAGAGGTTGTGGAGAAATAGGAATGCTTTCACACTGCTGGTGGGAGTGTAAATTAGTTCAACCATTGTGGAAGACAGTGTGGCGATTCCTCAAGGATCTAGAACTAGAAATACTATTTGACCCAGCAATCCCATTACTGGGCATATACCCAAAGGATTATAAATCATTCTACAATAAAGATACATGCACACGTATGTTTATTGTGGCACTATTCACAATAGCAAAGACTTGGAATCAACCCAAATGTCCATCAGTGATAGACTGGATTAAGAAAATGTGGCACATACACACCATGGAATACTATGCAGCCATAAAAAAGGATGAGTTCATGTCATTTGCAGGGACATGGATGACGTTGGAAACCATCATTCTCAGCAAGCTATCACAAGATCAGAAAAGCAAACGCCACATGTTCTCATAAGTGGGAGTTGAACAATGAAAACACGTGGACACAGGGAGGGAAACATCACACACCAGGGCCTGATGGGAAGTAGGGGGTTAGGGGAGGGATAACATCAGGAGAAATACCTAATGTAAGTGACGGGTTGATGGCTGCAACAAACCACCAGGGCACGTGTATACCTATGTAACAAAACTGCGCGTTCTGCACATGTAACCCAAAACTTTTTTTTTTTTTTTTTTTTTTTTGAGACGGAGTCAGTCTCACTCTGTTTTCTAGGCTGGAGTGCAGTGGCGCGATCTCAATTCACTGTAAATTCTGCCTCCTGGGTTCACGCCATTCTCCTGCCTCAGCCTCCTGAGTAGCTGGGACTACAGGCGCCTGCCACCACGCCTGGCTAATTTTTTTGTATTTTTAGTAGAGATGGGGTTTCACCATGTTAGCCAGGATGGTCTCGATCTCCTGACCTCGTGATCCACCCACCTCGGCCTCCCAAAGTGCTGGGATTACAGGCATGAGCCACCGCGTCTGGCCCAGAACTTAAAGTATAATAATAAAAAAAGAAAATGTATGTCTACACAAAAAAAATACATGGATGTTAATAACAACGTTATACATAATTGCCAAAACTTGGAAGCACCTGAGATTCCCGTCAGTAGGTGAATGGATAAACTGTGATACATCCAGACGATGGAAGCCTTAAGAAATGCACTATTAAGTCATGAAAATATATGTCGAAACTTTAAATAGATAGTACTAAATGAAAAAGCCAATCTGAAGAGGCTACATACCACATGATTTCATATATATATATGTGTATATATATATATATGTAAAACATTCTGGAAAAGGCAAAACTTTGGAGACAGTAAAAAGATCTATGGTTAACAGTAGTTAGCGAGGAGAGGGGAATGAATGGGCAGAGAACAGAGTATTTTTAAGGCAGTGAAACTCTTCTGTATGATTCTACAATGATAAGTGTCATTATACTTTTGTCAAAACCAAAAGAATGCTCACCTCTAAGGGAGACCCCTGATGTAAACTGTGGACTTTGGGTACAATGATGTGTCAGTGTAGGTTCATTGACTGTAACACATGTACCACCCTGGTGCTGCTGGGATGCTGAGAGTGAGGGAAGCTCTGTGTGTGGGGGACTAGGCGGGTATAGGGTAGATGGGATATCTCTGTACCATCCTTTCAGTCTTGCTGTGAACCTAAAACTGTGCTGAAAATACAATTTATCTGAAAATAGTAATAAAAATTCAGCTTCCATAGTTTAGCCCTAGTCCTAGCGAATCCAAACAGGGCTGGAGTGAGAAAAAGGTAACAGAAGTCTGGGTCTGAAACAATAGCTCCCCAGGATTCCTAAACACGTGGATGGCTAAGAACTGTTGGGTTAGAAGATTCAGTCACTGGCAGACCATTGAGCAAATACATTTCCTTCGCATCCCACCTTCTCCACTTCTGGTTTCCCTGATGGTTGGGCTGATGCTCTATTTGTATCACTGGTTTTAAAAACTGCTGCTTCTATGAAGTGTTTTATTATTCAGCTAGTCAGAACTGAGTCTTCCTTCTCCTAAATTTGTAGAAATCAGTCACTATCTTATTGCTCTTTTTCCTTGCGTGTATGTTCACTTTTTCTAGTATAGACAGACAGCTTTATTGTAAATGGTAAGGGGCACAGTCAGATGGCCTGGGATCAAATCCCATTTCTGCCACTCATTGTTGGTGTGACTTAGGGAATGTCACTTAATCTCTCTGTGCCCAGACTCCCTCATCTGTGAAAATGGGGGAATCAGGAGAGCCTATTTCGTATGGAAGTTTGGGCTACTAAGTTAGGGCACAGTTGCTTCTATTAGTTTTCTGCTTTCTCTCTTCTCTTAGAGGAAGGCAGCGTAGGGGTGTGGGCAGGCTCTGCAGCCCAACAGATCTTTGATTACAACCTTGGAAAAATTAGTTAGCCTTTTTGAACTATAATTTCCTCACTTGTAAAATGGGAGTAAGAATGCCTACTTACCAGTGTAATTTTGAGGAATGTAAAAATATCACCCCTGTTAAAGGGCCAGCTCCCCGCCAGCCCACAGATGAATGCTCAGTTGAAGTGAATATCCCTTTTGTGCCTGTCACTCATGCTGCTGTGAACATAGTGAGGACTGAATGAGTGTGGGAATGAATGATGATGTATTGCGGTTCGGCGTAGATGGGATCTTTGAAGGTAAGATATGACTCTGTTGCTGACATGATTTTTACATCTTAGGAATTTCATTTAGGGATGTATGTTTTGAAGCAGGGCCTGAAAGAAGGAACTGAAGCATTCAGGAATGCATTTAATTCTTACACCAAAATCTTACGTGAATTTACAGATGTGTAAACACTTACAGTGTCATTGTAGTACACAGCAAGGGCAAGCTTCAGATCTGTTAAAAAATTGGAAATTTCTACCACTTTTGAAGGTCTTAAGTTTAAGCTCTGATAAGAATAGAACTTACAATGATTCTGAAAGATCCTGGCGTCTTTGAGGTTAAAATGGGAATTGTGTTCTCTGAGACCTACTTCCCATTGCCAGCTCACTAAGCAATTGCTCACATTTTCTCTTTTTACTTTATTATATTTTAAGGCATTTAAAATATTTTGGTGAGTCATTCTTCTTGGTAATTAGATGTAGTGATTAGAATAGCTTTTATATTCTAAGGCATTAAGTTTATTTTATACACCTCAACATCATTTTCGGTAATGACCTAGAATTTAACAATGGTTTTGCAAAGATTCTGGCTCTCTGAAGCCAAGAGACGGGGAGACTGTCAGGTGATAGGAAGGGAGGCCCTAAAATCTCCATATTCTGCTTTTGTTAGGCAATCAAGATGAGAAAATAGCAAGAAAGAAAACTTGAAAAGCAGCCACAACAAATATGAGACTTTATAGGGTTTATACAAAGTTGATTTTTCAAAATCTTGTAAAAGTTTTTGGAATTGAGATAACACTTTTTAACTTGAACTGATGGATCTCTTTGGAATTTAAAGAAAGAGGTTCTAGACTATGATTTCCCCAAAAAAGTAATTGACTTATCCTGGGAATAGCCAGGAAGCAGCAAAGCTGGGAAAGTGGGGAATGTGTAGGAGCATGAAATCTGGCTTCCTGATTGGATGGAACAAAAACAAAGAGAGGAAAGATACTCAGTTTCACCACTGTGTGGTTCAAGAGTCCAGTTAAGACCTATTGAACATCTACAGAATCTGTTTCCCTGAAAAATGAAGCATCAACAGAATTTGTTGCTATTAAATGCTATGGACAACTTTTGGAGATCAAAGAGGTCACCATTCTGGTCATGGGGCCTGGAGTCACGTGCTCAGAGAAGATCTTGGAGAGAGAGAGTAGAGAGTAGGAGACACCAAACTGAGTTTTTTCACTCTTTCTCTTTCCCTCCTATGGCTCTGATTAGTTTGGAGCAAAGGCAAGGCTTCTGTTGTCATGAAACCCGGAATGCTGAAGCTTGAACAATATGGAGATTTCGTTCTCTCCAATGTCCAGGTGTAGATGGTTGGTCCAGGGAGGGGAGGTAGTTCTGCTCCACAACGTCATCCAGAGACCCAGGCTTCATCGACCTTGTTGCTCTACCACCCTCTAAGTTTGTCGTTTTCACATGGTTGAATCTACTCATTGTCACATCCATGCTGACAGAGAGACAGAAATTTCTTTTAATGAAGTAACTCAGAAATTACATGTGTCACTTTCACTCACATTTCAGTGGATAAAAAGCAAAACAAAACAAAAACAGATTCATGGTCACTTCTAGCTGCAAGGAAAGTAGGTAAGTCTGTAGCTGTATGGAGACTGAAATTTGGTAGAAGGGGTTCTGTTTCTAAAAGAAGGAGAGGGGTTGGGTGAGGGAGGAGAGTTGGTAGTCTCTGTTACAGATCCCAAGACTCTGTTAAGTCAGTGGCTTTCTGATTCTGCTGTAAGGTCCCTTAGGGTTCCTCAGATTCCTCTCAGGAGCTGCCTGTAGGGGAATGGAGAGGCTGTGGGCTGAGCACTGAGCGTTGGGATTCCAAACCTCTCCTCAACCCGCTCACCTTGTTTTTACCTGTATTATGCATTGGATTTTCACATAACTTTCCCTCAAAGAAAGTTTTCCTGGGCTGAAATATTTTTGAAAACCACTTCTGTAAGCACTTTCTGTAATCCCGTGTGTTGCCCATCACTAGCACTTTTTCCATTCTCCCTTATTGCTGCTCTCCCTTTCTGGCTGTCTTTGGCTTGCTGTTTATAGGGAATGCGTTTTATGTTTCTACGTGAGTCCCTGGGCTCATTTACTCACTCAAGCTCTCACTGCAGGTGAGTGACCCCATTTTTTACTTCTGGGTTCTCATGAAAGGTAGTATTATTTTTCTGATCATTTTCTTCTCTAGCTCTTCCTTGGAGAGTCCTCTGCCTCCTCCAGAGCCCAAGGTCTCCTTTCTTGACTAAATTTACTGCTGTCACAGGCATTTCCAGCTCCCCACTAAAGACTGTTTCAAGCTCCAAAGAAAGACCAGCCCCATCCTCTTTTACCACATGAGACTGGGACCCAAGTCAGCCCAAGAGAACTGTTTTGGGATTTCTGTTCACAAGTTTGTGGAGCTATATCATCCTTCACCTCCTCTAATTACCTTGTTGGCATAAATGGTTCTGTTGTTTTAATAATACCTTGAAATTTCTTAGGGCTTTTCAGTTTCCACAGCTTTTTCACATGTATCATCTCACTTGATTCTGACAAGTGCTCAGAAGGTGAGCACCTCTAAAATGCGAATTTTGAAGATGTGGAGGCAGGTGCTTTTCAAAGATGAAGGAACCTGCCCAAGGCCATATGACCACCAAGTGGCCAAATTAGGATTTGAATTTAGTTCTTCCAGCCTTACATTTCATATTCAGAAACTCTTGACTATATGGATTATAGAGAGTATGAAACAAGTTGTTGAAAGTTTCATGATCTTTGCTTCGTAGGAGGGGCCCAAAGCAAATGTTAGTTTTCTTCCTTCCTTTTTCTACCTAATACTTTGGTAAGGTACCCTCACTTGCATGATTTCATATTCTTCATAATAGGCCTGGGAGTGGGCAGTGTGGGCGTGGTTATCTGTATTGTACAGGTAAAGATACAGAGGCCACGATAGAGGAAGTGACTCTACCACTGTCACGCAGTTAGCAGTAAAACTCATCAACCAGGGCATAGTGCAGTCCTGTTCCATGAGCTGAGCTGCATCATGGAAGTAGGATCTTAATGCATTTATTGTGAAAGTTGATATTCAATCTTCAGAAGTCAACAAAACTCCTGGCAGAGATAGATTAAGATTTGAAGATCTGATACCATTTAGGAAACCAGAATAGATGCCAAATTATCTGGCATGAATTGGGCAACCTTACTTGATTTCAATTGGAAAGACTAGTGGTGGACTGTCTGGTTGGTGCGAGCCTCCTGTGTGCCTTAGGAAAGGGTGAACTGTAGATACTCTGAGGTTTCATTCATTCACTTGTGCATTGATGTTATCTAGTCACTCAAATAAGTGGAGTTTAGATAAGTAGTTACATGAGAGAAGGCAAACCATGAGTGTCACCCTTAGTTGATTCTCAGATATTGCATAGAACTAACTCAGCTTTCTAATACACCTCACTCACACCTAATGAACACCCATCTATCACTCTGTGAGTCATCAAGGGGCCATAAGCCATGGACCCTGCACTTCAGTTGCTTACCATTGAGTAGAAGGAAAGAGACATGTACACAAATAACTAATACAATGAGAATGTTATTGGGGTTATAGGAGAGATGCAGATGCAAATTGTCCTGAGAACACAGAGGATGAGAATAATTCCAGTTGAAGGGCCTAGGAAGCTTTCATGGAGGAGGAGCCACGTGAAATAGCTTGACTAATTTGGAGAGGGTGATCGAAAGGCATCCAAGCCTCAAGAAGGAACATGAACATTCAGAAATGGAAAATGCAAGGAATAGTCAGGAAACCTCAAAATTTCACATGTTGTTTGAGTGTGGTTTTGACTAGAAGAATGTGGAAGACGTTTTTTTAAAAAGGTGGATTGGAGTCAATTTCATGAAATTGGAGGTGGGGCCAAAGAGTAACCCTGAGGAATCAGGACTTACCTTGGGAGGCAGTAGGGAGAAATGTCAGTTTTGGAGTGGTGGGTGATAGAATTTGACAAGGCTTGAGGATGGATACCAGTTGTAACTACTCTTCTTGACAGTGGGATCTGGGGACATCCACAGTAGGAGAGGAACCTGATGCAAGTAAAAGTCACAGCACCCATTCTCACATTCCCTTCCCCAGCCTTCAATTCCTGTCATTTACCAGCCTTCTCGTGTTCTTCATGCTTCAGTTTGTGGTTCCAGGTTTCCTCTCTTCATACCTCATACTCTCTACCCTTGCACAAACTCTCTTCTTCCGGTTCCTACATTCCCCTCTTCACTTTTTCTTTTCTTTCTTTTTCTCTTTTTCTCTCTTGCATGTGTAAGTCTTAGTATTTTTTAAACTCCTGTGTCAGATATCCTGCTTCTCTTGCTGCAGAACACCCTGGTCTGCATTATGAGGCCCATGGAATGGAGCAAGTTTTGGGAGATAAGTTTGGGATATTTGGGGGTTAATGTTTTTGGCCACATTTTTACTTTTTGTAAAGTAAGCCAAGTTATCTTTAGCTTCCAGATGAGAAAGCAGAAGCACACAGAGGCCAAGTGTCCTTCCTAAGACCACATGGCTAGTAATGTAGAAAGCCAGGAATCTAAACAGGATATTCCTGACTAAACACCTGTACTATGTCTTTCCACCATTCTAGCTGTCGCCTGTGAATATCCTTCCTGTGTGCCCAGAGGGTAAGCTTAGGCATAGAGAAGTTTGAAGACCAGTTATAGGTGACACAATAGGATTGTGTATAGTGGCTTCAAAAAGCAGCAGCATATTGTCTCTGAATGTGACTTATATGATGCTGTAAGTTCTAGAATCCTCTTCAGTTGGGGTGACATGAGAGTAATCATGCTAGTGGCATTGTAAATCAAAACAATTGCTTTGGAAGCCAGCGTTGCAAGATGTACCCAAAGCCACAACATTGTTTATTACCCTTGACTAAGTAATATTACACCTTGGAATTTATCCTAGGGACTTGTTCAAAACTGAAAATATGCTAAATGCATAAAAAACACATTAAAAGGGAAATAACGTAAGTTTTGTTTCATAATAACAATAATGACCATTTTGAAGACTTTGTGGAAAAATGAGAATATATTAATAGGTTAGTTGTCAACAAAAAAGTAGTTTAAAATGGTATATGTACTTGATCCTAACTCTGTACAAAGGTTTACATTTTGTCCAACTACAAAGAAATCATAAAGATAGGAACAGTTGTAAGAGGCTAGTGTGATTATGGGTGACCTTTTATTCTCTTACAAATTATCTTGTGTGTTTTGTGGTTTTTATAATGAAACACACGGAAGAGAACTAAGGGGTGTTTGCCATTTTAGGGTTTACTCTGAGCTGTTGAGATCTCCCTTTCCATTTTGGATGATGACACATTCTGGAAAACTTTCTGGACCTTGGGGAATTTTTGGGAAGAGCCAGAGTCTTTAGAGTACATCCTAACATAGCCCAAATCTTTTCTTCTTCTTGCATTCAGAATGCCTCTGGGAAAATCTCCTAGGATGTGGATTCCCAGGAAGCATTTTCAGATGCTTGTGGACTGTTGCTTTTATTATTATTGTTATTATCATTATTATTACACTTTGTGTTCTAGGGTACATGTGCACAACATGCAGGTTTGTTACATATGTATACATGTGCCATGTTGGTGTGCTGCACCTGTTAACTTGTCATTTACATTAGGTATGTCTCCTAATGCTTTCCCTCCCCGCTCCCCACAGTAGGCCCCGGTGTGTGATGTTCCCCTTCCTGTGTCCAACTGATCTCATTGTTCAATTCCCACCTATGAGTGAGAACATGTGGTGTTTGGTTTTCTGTTCTTGCGATAGTTTGCTGAGAATGGTGGATTCCAGCTGCATCCATGTCCCTACAAAGCACACGGACTCATCCTTTTTTATGGCTGCATAGTATTCCATGGTGTATATGTGCCACATTTTCTTAATCCAGTCTGTCATTGATGGACATTTGGGTTGGTTCCAAGTCTTTGCTATTGTAAATAGTGCTGCAGTAAACATACATGTGCATGTGTCTTTATAGCAGCATGATTTATAATCCTTTGGGTATATACCCAGTAATGGGATGACTGGGTCAAATGGTATTTCCAGTTCTAGATCCTTGAGGAATCGCCATACTGTTTTCCACAATGGTTGAACTAGTTTACAGTCCCACCAACAGTGTAAAAGTGTTCCTATTTCTTCACATCCTCTCCAGCACCTGTTGTTTCCTGATTTTTTAATGATTGCTATTCTAACTGGTGTGAGATGGTATCTCATTGCGGTTTTGATTTGCATTTCTCTGATGGTGAGTGATGATGACTGTTGCTTTTAAGAAATGGTCTGCTCTTTATAATCTCTTCACTAAGCTCCTTGCTCTGTGTGTGTGTGTGTGTGTGTGTGTGTGTGTGTGTGTGTGCATGCGCATGCACATATGTGCACGCATTTTGGACAAAAATATACCACTCTTTTTGTTTGTTTGTTTTTTGTTTTTTGAGACAGAGTCTCGCTCTGTCACCCAGGCTGGAGTGCAGTGGCGGGATCTCGGCTCACTGCAAGCTCCGCCTCCCGGGTTCGCACCATTCTCCTGCCTCAGCATCCCGAGTAGCTGGGACTACAGGCGCCCGCCACCACGCCTGGCTAATTTTTTTTTGTATTTTTAGTAGAGACGGGATTTCACCATGTTAGCCAGGATGGTTTCGATCTCCTGACTTCGTGATCCGCCTGCCTCGGCCTCCCAAAGTGCTGAGATTACAGGTATGAGCCACCGCGCTCGGCCAACATATCACTTTTTATTCCAGCTTCAGCTGAGTGACAATATGGTACATTCTTTTTGGGGATTCCCTGGCCCATGGAGAGGTCTTGAGGAATTCATGAACACCCGGATATGAAGTGGAAAATTTTATGTGAATACATTATATATTTCTTTGGAGAGAGTATCTGCCATTCAATCATTTTGTTTAAGAGTTCTTAAAGCCTCTAAATTTAAGACAATTAAACATGAACTATCAGGGCAAGGTGAAAAATAGAGGTTACTAAACTGGAGGACATTGGAAGAAGAAAAGCGATGATGAGTGACTTTCTAGAAGTCTAAGAATCCTACGTTTAGAGCATCTCAGGTTGAGGGGGAGGGTGGAGCAGCATCCATTCTCCAAGTGCTTTCTTCACCTCTTTTTATTTTTTTGAGATGTGAGGCTGATTTTTGTAGTTGAACTTCTTGAATATGAGGGTGACAGCTCAAAAGCTAAAATCATTCTATGGCTTCCAACGCTTGCTGCTCTCTCAGCTTGTAACAGATGGATTTATAGCGATGATTCCATAGAATGTGATGCATGATGAAGTTGTCCTCACACCAGAAAAAAAGGCTTCATAATTTACTTTCAAATCTGGGTTTGAGTGAGGGCTGGAAGGCCTGCCTCTGCTATGTTATGAAATGGATTCTTAGGAAGGGCTATGGCTCAGTTGTCTGACCTTTACAGCATATTTAAATGTATATTATGGTGTTCACAATCGTAAATAATATAGCTAAGGTTATGCACAGGGGAGAGCTGAGGGAAACATTTGCAGTAAAGCTGTGGGCTGCCCTGGCGGGAAGACAGGCACTTGGCTTTGAACTGGAGTTTGGAATCTGGGTAGGGGGAGTGAGAGCAAATATTTTCCAAATGGATGCCAGTTGCTTTGGCACCAACAGAACTAGGACTTCTGAAGCAGAAGAAGCAGGATACGTTCTGCTTTTGTGAGTTGGTGACGGACATCAGAGTGGATCTTCATTTATCCATTTACCAAGAATTTATTTAGGAAGTACTATATTCTGGACACTAGGGGCTGAGGATGTAAAGACATGACTTCTGCTTCAAATAGTAAACAAGAAAATAGAAGTGAATATAAATAAATAAATTAGGATAATGTGTAATACAGGAGAAGCATGCATAGAACACAGAGATAGCATGAAAAGGGATGGCTAACTCTGAATGGGGGTAACAGGAAACAATGAAAGTATGGAGGTAAATATATGATTTGGGTTTTGAAGAATAGATAGGCATTCACCTGTAATGGATGATGGGAAGGATATTCAGATGAGGGAAAAACATGTGTGAAGACCTGGAATCAAAAAAGAGAATGAGGCATTGAGTAAAGGCAGTTTGCAGTTGTTTCCATGTAAATGAGATGGTGGGAACTGTCAATAGATGAGGAGACTGGAGCCCATCCTAAAGAAGCTCTATCAGCCATCTTATGAAGGTAAATTAACTAACATCTACTGAGTATTTACATCAGTTCTTCTATTGAATACTTTGATGTGCACAATCCTATGAAGCAGATACTAGAATTATCCTATTTTACAGTCAAGGAAGTGGAAGCTCAGAGAATAGAGAATGAAGTAACCTATCAAATGTCACACAGCAGAAATGGACTGATGGTAACTTGAAGACGTGCTGGTGATAGAGATAGAAGTAAATGGATTTGAGAAATATTTCGATGGCAAAATCAACCCATTGATTGCATTGGCTATAGTAAAATGAGAGAGAAAGCAAGGAAAGATTTAAGAATGATTTTTCATTTTTTGTCATATACAATGGGAAGGATAGTCATGCCATTCACAGAACAGTAGAGGTTTTGGGAGGTAGAACATGGGTTCAGTTTCAAATGTCCTGAGTTTTAGATATACAAATAGGATTTAAAAGCTGAAATAGTAGCCTATTTGTCATTCATCTCCCAAGATTTTTAGTGTCTTAATTAATTGGCTTAGAGCTCTGTGAGTTGGCAATTTTGGCTGGGCTCAGCTGGTCAGTTGTTCTGGTCTTGGTTGGGATTCCTCATACATTTGTAGTCATGCCCATGCCAGCTAGCTGGCCCTGCTCCTGGGGGTTGGCTGGCTGTCAGCTGGGGTGGTAGGGAAGCCGGACATGTGTCTCATCCTCCAGCAGGCTAGCTCAGGCTTGTTCTCCTTGTGACTAGGCATGGTTCTAAATGAGCAAGTGGAAACATGCAATGTCTCTGGAGACCTGGGCTCAGAACTGTAACACCATTGTTTCTGTCATATTCTTTTGGGCAAAACAAGTAAAAAGCCAACCTATATTTAAAGCCTGGCATGATTGACTCTTGATGGAAGAGGCTCAAGTCACAACTGGAAATGAGTATGGTTGCAGGAAGGTGTGACATCATGGCCACTGCTGCAGTTGGCCACACCTGTTCTCCGAGCAAGCAGGACTGCTTTATAGTTTAGAGCACATCTTGTACCGCCTTCCAGCTCTTACTCATGACGTCTCCATCCTCATTTAATGAGCATTACTTGGTTGTCTGTTGTGTGGGATAGCTACTCTACTAATTGCTTGGGGATACAGAAATGAATAAAACGTACTCCCAGCATTTGAGGTTAAGAACGGTCATGTAGCCTGTTAGTGGTGAAGATGAAGTTGCACTTCGAGCCACAGACTGTACACAGTGTCCTTTATTTGATGTTCTCCTGATGTAACCACGTTGAAGCCTCAGCCCCCTGGGATAGGGGCTGCTTCCTGGAGCTTTGCATGAAATGTGTCACCCACCAGTGGGATGGACTATTTCTGAACATGCTTCCGACAGAAAGCACGTTCTTGTTTAAGCAGAGCCATATGCCGCATCTTGAATGTTAAAATTTAGCCACCACTGAGTCATCCAGAGATGAAATAAAGGTTATGAGATTTTAAAAGCAGAAATAAAGGATTTTCACCTCTATTTTTATAATACATTTTTTCTGAATATAAAAGAAATAGGAGTATCTGTTGTAAGAAATTAGAAAATCTGAAAACATATAGTGAGGAAAACAGAAATGGCCTGTCACGCACTGGTGATTATGTTAACATACGTGTACATTTATTTTGTAAAATTAGATGAATACTTTATATAAAGATTTATATTTAACATTGTCATTATGTAGTGTGTATATATATATTTTATACACTTGTTAATGGTATATGTACTATTTTATGGATTGAATTTTACACTTAACATTATACAAGTAGACATTTCAGTATTGTAAAGAATATAGAAATATCATTTCAGTCTCATCATATTTAAGTAGTACGGTTTAATTACCCAATTGTTTGGCTATTTATGTTGTTTCTGACAGTGTGCTATTATAAATAATGCTTTATGACCTTCCTGAAACCTAAATCATGTGGGCATCTGATTATTTCTGCTGTACATAGTCTTAGAAGTAGAAATACTGGGCCATATGGTATAAGTGTTTTTAAAAGATTTCTGATAGATACTGGGAATTTACTTTGCTGAAAGGTGGTATAGCAATTACATACTTATCCTCTGATTTTCTTTGCCTTGAGAACTGTCTGGTTGGCTATTGTGGAAACTTTTCTAGCAAATGTTTGTTTATTTATTGTTTCCTTCATTCAGTTATTCATTTATTCTGTAAACATTTATAGGGCGATAGTACCTAGGGAGAAATAAAAATGTCTAAGACAGATGGTTACACAATATTATGCATTTGTCAAAACTCATAGAGACGTACACCACAAAGAGTGAATTTTATTGTATGTAAATTTAAAAAATAAAATTCTAAAAATGGTTAAGAAAAGCCCATTGCTTCAAGGAACTTAAAATCCAGGGAAAGAAATAAGACATGCACACAATAGTTACAACACAAACAACATATTAAAAATACCATATAGGAAGGGAAAATATTTACTGGTACATTTTGTGTGCCAGGAACTGGACCGGATGTTTTACACATTCATTCATTTGTTCATTTCCTGGGAATACAAAGATGAAAAACCAGAGTGCCTGTTCTCAAAGAGGTCCCAGCTTCACAGGAGTCGGACCTGCAAATAATCAACCACCACCATGATAATTTACTCTAAGTTGCACCTGCAAGAGAACAGAACTTGCCTGGGGGAGTTGAGGCTGATTTCTGAGAAGAGAGGGAACTTGACAGGAGACATGAAGGAATGCAGTGCTTTGCCTCATTTACTCCTCACAGTTGCCTGGTGAGGCAGAGCTTTCACACTTATTTTACACAGGAGGAAATGGAAGCTATAGAGCTTAAGTGAAATGTCTTGCCGAAGGTCACACAACTCAAAAGTGGCAGAGCCACAAATTTTGCCTAGATATGTGCTTTCTGTCCTAGTCACTAGATCCCTAGAGAGGGACTGGAATTTAGGATAAGCACTGCAGGACGGGGAGGAAGTAGCTCTGGAGTAACCCAAGAGCAGCATCTCATGGGGAGAGGTTCACACACAGGGAGTCAGGTCGGAGACCAGAGGCTCATTTAGGGGAGTGGTGCAGGGTAGATGATGGTGGTAGCCAGATAGCAGGAGAGCCTTACGTTTTCGGCTAAAGGCTGTGGACTTTTGCAGGCAGGGAAATGATTGGTGTTTTGAGAACAAAGGAATGGCCTGCCGAGAGATGTGCATCAGAAAACATCAGTCTGGTCTCAATATATGTTATTTGGGTGATGGATACCTGAAAAGCCCTGACTTGACCATTATGCAATCTGTGCATCTAATGAAATTATGCATGTGCCCCATACATTTGTATAAACAAAAATAAAAGGAATTGACAACCTAGATAAAACAAAGATGAATGAATAAATGGAAATGCCAAAGAGAAAAAAAGTAACTTGGTAGTAGCACCCTGAAAGGATCCAGATGAAGGGTAGATGGAGATTTCCATCTCTCTTGGAGAACTCTCCTGTTCAATGGTATCATACCTAGAATGTCACAGTAAAGACACAGTGCATGTTAGTCCAGTGATCACTTCCCTACTATTTAGGCCCATTCTTAATTATTCCTTAATAATTCTTAATTATTCCCAAGATTTTGTTTCCTTATTCCAGCAGTTAAATATCTAAAATATCAGAGTAAGGACGCAGTACACCTTGGCCCAGTAATCACTTCCTCACTAGTTAGGTCCATCCTTAGTTATTTCCAAGATTTTATTTCCTTTATGAATCCTGTCAAAATAGTAGACAAACTCAGCCTAGCTTTTGTTGTATTATTTCAGTTAAAGCAAATAAACAAAACCTCTTCTACTCAAATATTATTTCCTTTGCCTTTTCTACCTCTACTTCCAGCTGGCAATTCCAAAAATAAAATGCTTTGTTTCCTCAAATAATAGCAATACACAATGTTGGAATATTCCAGTGAGTTATACATTGGTAGTAGCACCCAGGGATGGGGGCGACTTTAATCTGAAAGCCCCAACCCCTAACAGGGGCCTTTCCCATTGGAACCGGGTTTTGCTCCTAAGGGCCCGGGTGGAGCTTGGGCCCTAAGTGTGGGCTATAAGCAGGGGCTGGACGAGTAGATAGCAGGGCAGTGCTGTGGAGTCTAGCTTGGAAAGGTAAACATCCAGAGCCAGTAGAATTCAAAAGCTCCCAAAGAGTAACCAGAGCAGTATTTGGAGGGAGTATGCACCGGTTTCATCCCCATATCCTTGATGGGGATGCTGTGGGTGGATCATGGGTATATGGATTTTAAGTCTTTAAGAATCAAAACGTAGAGCCCACCTATTTCTTTTCTGTGGCACTGCAATTTGCTCTCTGCTGTCACAGGGCCTTGGTCTTTAGTTCCAAAATCATCTTAGGATAGTTTTCTTACTCCATGGCTTACTGGGCCCTGGCCTGCTTCACCATTTTTTCAACTTCATCTGAGATTTATCTACCACCCTCCAGGCTCCCTGACTTTCCTTTGGTCTCTTAAATGTGCCAAAGTCTTTTCAGCTTCTGGGCCTTCACCGCTACTATTCCCTGTGAGCACAGTGCCTTTCCTTCTGCTCTTCGTCAAGTGACCAGACAGTTCCCACGACCCATTCACCATCTACTAAGGGTGTTTGTGACTTCACATTGTGAAAGGCATCCTCACTTTATTATTCTCTAATTCAGGAAACTTCATTGCAATTAGAGATTATATATTTATTTCTTTGTTTAGTTTACAAGACTCACTCACCCCTATGACTAGATTTTATGCTCCGTGAATTTAGGGCTGGCCTACTTTAGGTACTAATATACTAATCTACATACTCAGTTCAGTGATGGGATCACAGAAGGGGCTTCAGTAACATTTGCGGAAGGATTGAACCTGGGTCATTTCCTTACCGTGGCCTTAGCAGCTCATTTCCAGCGTGTGGGTGTGTGTATAGGACAGAACCCGGCGGGGGGGGCGTTCTCTGCTCTTCAGGGTTGGGTCTAATGGCCTGTCCCACACCCCTCAGCCTCTCTTCACGGGTTGGTTGGAGCTGATGGCGCCAAATGGGAAGATTCCACTGATGATGCTCCAGGGGCTGGCAAGGATCACTTTAAAGAAAAATAATCTATCTCTGCCATGAAATGAAAATAGTAACCAGGACGATAATGTTTTCATGGGTTTGAGAAAAAAAAATTTCTTCCACCATTGTCGTGATCATTTTGGAAATTCTAAAATCTGTTTCTCTGGGCAAATAAAAAAATTATCTCACTGATGAAGTATATTTAAGGACTTTTTTTTTTTTTTTTTAATGGGGGTGTGGTCTTTACGAATAGTTTAGGAAGACTCATTTTTTTTCCCCCTATTCCAGAGTCACTTTGCAACTTGAGTAGAAATTCGTATATGTTCTCTCATCTCTTAATCATGCACAGACTCTTCTAGACTATCTCTTACCTGAATAGCTTACAAGGGGCTAGTCACTCACAGCACTGGAATGGGCAGTGTCTGGAGTCTCAAGGCACATGGGGGGAGTTAAGTCAGCTTTCCTTTTTGTTGAAAATGGGGTTCAGTGACCTGCCTTCTGTTTCCTCCCTCTCTTCCTACCTGCAGTGAGTAGCGTTACTAGCCTTTTCTGTATTCTTTCCCTCCAATCTTCCTGCCCTTCTTTCCCACTCCAAAGGCATATGCCATGCAAAATATTTGAACTAGACCCTCCTCCAAAGCCCAGCTTTTACATTGACTCACCCTCAGCAACCCTGAACTAAGACTCCATGTTTCAGCTGTCTTCGTCATTCCTGATCAGCATGCCTCTGTGCCTTCGTAGACGTTGTCCCCTTTCCCTGGAATTTTGCTCCCTTCCTATCCCCGACCAATGCCTGTCTCTATGTGGCAGACCCCTATTCATCCTCTAGGACTCAACTTGGACATCACTTTCTCCTGGAAGCCTGCCCCGATTGTCAAATTCCGTTCACTGACAGTACCTCACGCTTACCAGTCTATCAGAGACACTCTCATTATATTGTCATAGTATGTTTACATATCTAACTGACTAAATGTGAAATACTCTGGGGGTTGGGCAGGACTGGGTCAAATTTATCATTTGCATCATTAGGACATAGTAGATACCACTTATTAATTAATGGATGTGGAGAGCATTTTATTTGCGTCAAGACCTATGCCAAAATAAAACACAGCAAGCTAGTTATTTGTACTTCAGCTCCCATTTTTTTTTTTTTTTGCAGTTTTTTTTTTTTTCTTATTTATTATTATTATACTTTAAGTTGTAGGGTACATGTGCATAACGTGCAGGTTTGTTACATATGTATACTTGTGCCTTGTTGGTGTGCTGCACCCATCAACTCGTCATTTACATCAGGTATAACTCCCAATGCAATCCCTCCCCCCTCCCCCCTCCCCCCTCCCCATGATAGGCCCCGGTGTGTGATGTTCCCCTTCCTGAGTCCGAGTGATCTCATTGTTCAGTTCCCACCTATGAGTGAGAACATGCGGTGTTTGGTTTTCTGTTCTTGTGATAGTTTGCTAAGAATGATGGTTTCCAGCTGCATCCATGTCCCTACAAAGGACACAAACTCATCCTTTTTGATGGCTGCATAGTATTCCATGGTGTATATGTGCCACATTTTCTTAATCCAATCTGTCACTGATGGACATTTGGGTTGATTCCAAGTCTTTGCTATTGTGAAAAGTGCCGCAATAAACATACGTGTGCATGTGTCTTTATAGCAGCATAATTTATAATCCTTTGGGTATATACCCAGTAATGGGATGGCTGGGTCATATGGTACATCTAGTTCTAGATCCTTGAGGAGTCGCCATACTGTTTTCCATAATGGTTGAACTAGTTTACAATCCCACCAACAGTGTAAAAGTGTTCCTATTTCTCCACATCCTCTCCAGCACCTGTTGTTTCCTGACTTATTAATGATTGCCATTCTAACTGGTGTGAGATGGTATCTCATTGTGGTTTTGATTTGCATTTCTCTGATGGCCAGTGATGATGAGCATTTTTTCATGTGTCTGTTGGCTGTATGAATGTCTTCTTTTGAGAAATGTCTGTTCATATCCTTTGCCCACTTTTTGATGGGGTTGTTTGTTTTTTTCTTGAAAATTTGTTTGAGTTCTTTGTAGGTTCTGGATATTAGCCCTTTGTCAGATGAGTAGATTGCAAAAATTTTCTCCCATTCTGTAGGTTGCCTGTTCACTCTGATGGTAGTTTCTTTTGCTGTGCAGAAGCTCTTTAGTTTAATGAGATCCCATTTGTCAATTTTGGCTTTTGCTGCTGTTGCTTTTGGTGTTTTAGACATGAAGTCTTTGCCCATGCCTATGTCCTGAATGGTACTACCTAGGTTTTCCTCTAGGATTTTTATGGTATTAGGTCTAACATTTAAGTCTCTAATCCATCTTGAATTAATTTTCGTATAAGGAGTAAGGAAAGGATCCAGTTTCAGCTTTCTACTTACGGCAAGCCAATTTTCCCAGCACCATTTATTAAATAGGGAATCCTTTCCCCATTTCTTGTTCCTCTCAGGTTTGTCAAAGATCAGATGGCTGTAGATGTGTGGTATTATTTCTGAGGACTCTGTTCTGTTCCATTGGTCTATATCTCTGTTTTGGTACCAGTACCATGCTGTTTTGGTTACTGTAGCCTTGTAGTATAGTTTGAAGTCAGGTAGCGTGATGCCTCCAGCTTTGTTCTTTTGACTTAGGATTGTCTTGGAGATGCGGGCTCTTTTTTGGTTCCATATGAACTTTAAAGCAGTTTTTTCCAATTCTGTGAAGAAACTCGTTGGTAGCTTGAAGGGGATGGCATTGAATCTATAAATGACCTTGGGCAGTATGGCCATTTTCACGATATTGATTCTTCCTATCCATGAGCATGGTATGTTCTTCCATTTGTTTGTGTCCTCTTTGATTTCACTGAGCAGTGGTTTGTAGTTCTCCTTGAAGAGGTCCTTTACATCCCTTGTAAGTTGGATTCCTAGGTATTTTATTCTCTTTGAAGCAATTGTGAATGGAAGTTCATTCCTGATTTAAAAGCAAGTCCTTAGAGACTTACAAAGAGACTTAGACTCCCATACAATAATAATGGGAGACTTCAACACTTCACTGTCAACATTAGACAGATCAACGAGACAGAAAGTTAACAAGGATATCCAGGAATTGAACTCATCTCTGCAGCAAGCAGACCTAATAGACATCTACAGAACTCTCCACCCCAAATCAACAGAATATACATTCTTCTCAGCACCACATCGTACTTACTCCAAAATTGACCACGTAATTGGAAGTAAAGCACTCCTCAGCAAATGTACAAGAACAGAAATTATAACAAACTGTCTCTCAGACCACAGTGCAATCAAACTACAACTCAGGACTAAGAAACTCAATCAAAACCACTCAACTACATGGAAACTGAACAACCTGCTCCTGAATGACTACTGGGTACATAATGAAATGAAGGCAGAAATAAAGATGTTCCTTGAAACCAATGAGAACAAAGATACAACATACCAGAATCTCTGGGACACATTTAAAGCAATGTGTAGAGGGAAATTTATAGCACTAAATGCCCACAAGAGAAAGCAGGAAAGATCTAAAATTGACACTCTAACATCGCAATTAAAAGAACTAGAGAAACAAGAGCAAACACATTCGAAAGCTAGCAGAAGGCAAGAAATAACTAAGATCAGAGCAGAACTGAAGGAGATAGAAACACAAAAAACCCTCCAAAAAATCAATGAATCCAGGAGTTGGTTTTTTGAAAAGATCAACAAAATTGACAGACCACTAGCAAGACTAATAAAGAAGAAAAGAGAGAAGAATCAAATCGACGCAATTAAAAATGATAAAGGGGATATCACCACCGACCCCACAGAAATACAAACTACCATCAGAGAATACTATAAACACCTCTACGCAAATAAACTGGAAAATCTAGAAGAAATGGATAATTTCCTGGACACTTACACTCTTCCAAGACTAAACCAGGAAGAAGTTGAATCCCTGAATAGACCAATAGCAGGCTCTGAAATTGAGGCAATAATTAATAGCCTACCAACCAAAAAATGTCCAGGACCAGATGGATTCACAGCTGAATTCTACCAGAGGTACAAGGAGGAGTTGGTACCATTCCTTCTGAAACTATTCCAATCAATAGAAAAAGAGGGAATCCTCCCTAACTCATTTTATGAGGCCAACATCATCCTGATACCAAAGCCTGGCAGAGACACAACAAAAAAAGAGAATTTTAGACCAATATCCCTGATGAACATCGATGCAAAAATCCTCAATAAAATACTGGCAAACCGGATTCAGCAACACATCAAAAAGCTTATCCACCATGATCAAGTGGGCTTCATCCCTGGGATGCAAGGCTGGTTCAACATTCGCAAATCAATAAACATAATCCAGCATATAAACAGAACCAAAGACAAGAACCACATGATTATCTCAATAGATGCAGAAAAGGCTTTTGACAAAATTCAACAGCCCTTCATGCTAAAAACGCTCAATAAATTCGGTATTGATGGAACGTACCTCAAAATAATAAGAGCTATCTATGACAAACCCACAGCCAATATCATACTGAATGGGCAAAAACTGGAAAAATTCCCTTTGAAAACTGGCACAAGACAGGGATGCCCTCTCTCACCACTCCTATTCAACATAGTGTTGGAAGTTCTGGCTAGGGCAATTAGGCAAGAGAAAGAAATCAAGGGTATTCAGTTAGGAAAAGAAGAAGTCAAATTGTCCCTGTTTGCAGATGACATGATTGTATATTTAGAAAACCCCATTGTCTCAGCCCAAAATCTCCTTAAGCTGATAAGCAACTTCAGCAAAGTCTCAGGATACAAAATTAATGTGCAAAAATCACAAGCATTCTTATACACCAGTAACAGACAAACAGAGAGCCAATTCAGCTCCCATTTTTAAGTCTTCTCGCATTATTATATATTACAAATATAATAGGTAATTAGGATCCTTCCTCTCTGTTTATCTTTATTGTCAAGTCCTAACTGAGCCCCAGTGTGTGAATGAGAGCCTCAAAGATGCTCTCTGTGGATGGAAGTGGAGAAAGAGGGAACACACAATCCCTGTTCTCAAGAAGCTTGCAGTCTGAAGGCAAACAGCACTGACGGAAGGAGGACACCTGTGCCTGATTACTGCTGTTCTATCAGTGAAACCCCAGAGATTTACAGTCACTTATCACCACTGTAAAGAACAATGTGAAAGTCAGGGCCAGGTGCGGTGACTAATGCCTCTAATCCCAGTACTTCAGGAGACCGAGGCCAGTGGATCCCTTGAGCCCAGAAGTTTCAGACCAGCCTGGGCAACATGGTGAAACCCTGTCTCTACTGAAAATGCAAAAGCGGTGGCACACACCTGTAGTTCCAGCTACTAGGAAGGCTGAGGAGACAGGATCACTTGAGCCCAGGAGACAGAGGTGGCAGTGAGCTGAGATCATGCCACTGCACTGCAGGCTAGGTGACAGAGCCAGACCCTGTCTCAAAAAAAAAAAAAAAAAAAAAAGTCACCCACTGGATATCTTGGAGCATAACATTATCGGGCATATTTAAATATAAATAAAGATTTGAGATACAAATTCACCACACTCCTAATTATTAAAAAATGTTATTCTATCTTGATTGTCACTTATATATTTGCATTTCCACAATGACATACTAAGTAGAGGCACATTTTTTTAAAGTAGGCTTTAGGCAAAATCAATACATAAAACAAAAACAATTTTTCATGATGCATTTAACTGTATAAGATATAATCTCATTAATACCAAGTGCCAGTTTATCAGTTGACACATACGTATTATTTCCATATAGCTGTAACAAGAATGAGCATACTTTTTGGTTTAATTGATAACTTATGTATATTCATACATTTTTCCCCATAATAATATAGACGATGTAGTTCCAGTTTTCAATTTGTAGTAATGATGTGGAATCTATCATAGAATATGCTATTAATTGCTTGAATATGTCCTTACTATCGGGTATTTAGGATGCTTAATTGCTTTTTCTCCCTGTGAGGGATAGCACTGTTATAAATATTTCCATATAAATAGCTTTTTTCCTTTTTTGCTTTTGAATTATTTCCATGGAATGTAAGAGTATATTACCTAAAGTGGGATTAGCAGGTTAATGGGCATAAATAGCTTGGTCGTTCTGCCAGAATGCTCCCTGGCAGGCCTGGGCCAGCGCACAGCATTCCCAGGAGGAGATGGGGATATCTGTTTCTTTATAATATCCTTAAATTTCATAACTTTGAAATGAATTGTCACTAATTCAAATGGCATTTTGGTATTTCAGAAATGGGTTAATTTGCTTTTCTTTAATCTGCTGAAAGGAAGATGCCAGGCCTTTTTTCAGCATTGGTTCCCTCTCTACTTTTCTTCATGTAGAAACTACCTTGTATTTCAGAGATCATCCTGCTTTGGTGGGTCTTAGACTAACAAATGGTTATCCTTTCCAATATAAGGAAAAATAGAATGTGCCTTATTACTTTTTTTATGCCTTATTTTTCTTTGCCCGGCAGCATATTTTCACATTACACAAATGACACCTATTACAGGTACACCCAAGTGCAGGAAGTTTGTGGTTTTAGTGGATTAGTAGCTATTCCCCTGGAGTCAGTCAGAGGCTGGTGTCTGTTCAGTGCACCTTCCAGACTCATCAGACTTTTAAAAACCACTTTGGTGAGGAAAGAGGGAGGGTTTGGAGGTCCCAGCTCTGCTGCTGTGTGACCTGGAGGGAGGTTCCTTAGCCTCTTTGAGCCTGAGCTTCCTCAGCTGAATCATTGGAAACAAAACCTAGCTTGCAGAATCATTTGGAACCTATGTTGGTGCTGCTTAGAGTGGTCTCTCCTTACTTTCACTTCCTTCTACTTGTCCCATCCTTCTCTCTCGTTAAGACCCACAGGGAATACAGCTGCTAGAGTTTGGAGGAAGGCCGAGCCTTCAGCCCAGGCACCCAAGATTTCACCGTACCCAGACCCTGTATCCACCTTTGTGAACCCAGCTCTGTGGCTTCTGGGGCCCTACAGTGTCTGTTCCCTTCAAGCCCAAAGGAAGTTTGTTATTTCCAACACCCAGACAGCCTCAGTACTTTCACCCACTTGGAAGTGGTGGATCTACAGTCATCTTGAAGGGCCCCACACTACTTATGAGCACACGTCATGAGACACCTGGCCAAGGAGGAAGATATGGCCCATGGATTTCCTTTCCAGGAAATTAAGGGAAACTACCCTTTATTTAGCACCTAATAAGGGCTGCTGACACATTATCTCAATTTTCAATTGGCAATCATAGGAGTCATTGTTTTTTTCCTTTTCTCCTCCTTTCCCTGCCTCCCTCCTCCCCCCCTTCCACCCTTCTCCCTCCTCCTCCTCTCCCTTCTTCCTCCTCCTCCCCCCTCCCCCTCCTCCTCCTCCTCCCCCCTCCCCCTCCTCCTCCCCCCTCCCCCTCCTCCTTCCCCTTCTCCTTCCCCTTCCCTCCCTTTCCCCTCCTCCCCTTCCCCCTCCTCCTCCCCCTTCCCCCTCCCCCTTCCCCCTCCTCTCCCTTCCCTCTCTCACCCCCTCCCCCTCCTCCTTCCTCTTCCCTCTCCTGCTCCCCTTTCCCCCTCCTCTCCCTTCCCCCTCTCACCCCCCTTCTCTTCCCTTCCCCTCCTCTTCTCCCCTTCCCCTCCTCTTCCTCTCCCTCCTCCTTTTCTCCCCTCCCCTTCCTCCTTTTCTCCCGTCCCCCCTCCCCCTCTTCCCCTTTCTTTTCCCTTTTTTCCCTCTTCTTTTCCCTCCCCTCCTCCTCTTCCCCTTTTTTGGTGGTGGGCAAGTGAGTAAGGGGGTGGGCAGATGAAGAAACGAGTCAGGGAGGATCAGTGTTTTGCTCATGGTCATACAATAGGAAGTACAGAGCTAAGATTTGAACCGAAATCTGTCTGAACCCAAAGTCCACATTCTTTCTGCCAAACATGCTGGCCCTGAGATTGTCCCTTACCACCTTCTAGAAGCTTTCCCTGAGCTTTCTACCACACATTACCTTTCTTCGCCTCCATTTCTTTGAGATTTACCAATCATGTCACCAATTGAATACTTCTCATTTAATGCCTTGAATGATTAAACATGTTTGGCCATGCAGGTTGCCCTATCTACGTAGGTCTGTATGCGCACACACCTGTGTTAGTCAGGACCCTGCTGTGTGTTCTGCTCCAGGAAACCTTCCTACTGGCTCCACCTCCCCTCACTTCTTTCTATAATTCATGTGCTGAGCTGCTGGCAGTTGTTTATAAATGTGACCGAACCTCTTGACAAAGGTTCGTGTCTCCAAGAGTGTTGTGTCTGACCTAAGTTAAACCAACTGGAATCCCTTCCTAGGAACTGGAGGTTAGGAACAAGAGAGAGCACAACTTTTCTTCCTCTTCCTTCCTTCCCTTCCTTCCTTCCTTCCTTTCCTTCCTTTCCTTCCTTTCCTTCCCTTCCTTCCTTTCCTTCCTTTCCTTCCTTTCCTTCCCTTCCTTCCCTTCCTTCCCTTTCTTTCCTCCCTTCCTTCCTTCCCCTCTCTTCCCCTCCCTTCCCCTCCCTTCCCCTCCCTTCCCCTCCCTTCCCCTCCCTTCCCCTCCCTTCCCCTCCCTCCCCTCCCCTCCCCTTCCCTCCCTTTCCCTTCCCTTCCTTTGGAGCCGATCCTCTAGCATGTGAATCTTAAGAGGTGGGGAGGGCCCAAGAGGTGCCAGGTAGACTCAGTAAGAGGTGGATGGAGCCTTCCTTCAAAAGAAGAGAGATGAAGAGGGTCCTGTAGGCTCCCAGCCCTGCTTTAGTCCCTTCCTGAGTCACAGCTGCAGCCCTGTCCTTGGCTACCACAGGATCCCCTGTTTTTCTGTGCCTCCCTGTACTCTGAGCTTACGTCAGTTCTATAGGACCCCTTGCTTGTCTTCGGAAAGATTCTAACTCCTGATGCCCTGGCTTCTGTCAGCTGAATGTGGGTTTTTTTCTGATTATTATCAACCTACCTGAAGAGTATTCATGGGTTCCAAATGGGAAATTTGCAGAGGTGTGAACTTGAACCACGCCTGCTTCTAAGCTGGTGTGTAGGGATGAGTACACTTCTCAGTGGGCCTAGCTAAGTACGGCATTCACGACCATGTGGGACTTTTTATTTTTTCTGCTACTTTTTTACATGGTAGCTTTTTGCCATATGATAAAAACAAAATGAAATGAAACAAAACCAAATTCAAACTTAGTATCTGTGTAGAAATATCCATCCAAGCTGGAGATAAAATGAGTGAAAATGGAAAAGGTTAACAACTAGGTCGTGATTCTTGATGGAAATGTGATTGGAGAAAAGGCCAGGGGGTGACAGACTTTTTCTGTATTTGAGGTTTTGTGGATTTGTAAGAATCTCACACAATGTCACTTGAGAACTCTGCTGGGGTGCACGTCACTGTGTACAAGATTCACCTGGATAACCTGTAAAATGCAGATTTCCAGGCCCTGCTCCCAGCGTGTACACAATGCATGAAAGATAGGGACCAGAGTCTGTGGTTTAAAGTAAGTTTCTCAGATGAGTCTGGCTCAAGGGGTCTGTGGGTCACACTGATGGATTCTTACCTGTTACATATTACATCTGTCTGTATCTGTTTGTCTGTCTATAGGTTCCCATGTATTTTCATCTCTTTCTCTCTCTCACTCTCCCACTCACACACACATCCACTCTTTCAGTAAGCTCCTCACGTCTCCTCCTCTCATATGCCCACAATACCTGGTAAATCCTTGGCACATTTCAAGTGCCAAGTAAATGCTTGCTGGTTCTATTATCCCTCCGTTGTTATTCTGGGATGAACTTTTCCTTGGAGCAGGGCCACACCCCATACTATCCACTTGGACCCTTCCGTGTGCTGGGCAGTGGGAGACAGGTGCGCCCTTTCCCTTTCCCCAGGTCCACCTCCTAGTCACACTCAACCTACTCATTTGAGTCAACATTCCAATTTTAGAAGAAAACTAGGGCCTGCCATCTAAGCCTTGCCAGGTGCATGGCCTGGAGGAAGAAAAGTTGAGGGCTGGAGAGGAACTCAACAGCTGGGGTGTGGAACTTGGGTTTAGGAGGGCAGAGAGGCAGGAGGGAAATGCAGAAGGCAGTGACATGGCCTTCACTTCCAGAGCCAAAATTGCTCATGCAGCTATGAAATCAGACCTGCAGTTTCTTGTGTTTTCCTTAACCACTAGGTTTAGAATAGAAAGACGGCTTGAGGTTGAGTCTCTGATCCTATATTGAGGATGTTGGGTTTACTTTAAACTTAGTCTTAAGGAGATTCTAGTGGAGGCTCTCATATGCACCAAGCTGTCATGGTAACTTCAGGGGTGCCAAAATTGCTGCCTTAATTGACACCCTCTAATCAGTAAGGAGGTGGAATTTGAAACGTTAGGAGGGAACAGATTTTTAGAGTAAGAATATATTAGGTGCTGCCATTTACATGTCGTGGGGTTTTGCTTGGTTACCTAATCTAAGTCTCTATTTCATCCTTGAATAAAATGGGACTAATAGTAATCATAGGGTTATTGTAAGGATTAAATGAGAAAATAGATGTAAATGTTGACTTCTGGCACTACTTCCATTATTGTCATTAACTGGAATTTATCATCTGGCTAACATTTATCCTATAAGTATTTACTTATTAACAGATGTTTATAAACACCTACTGTGTATCAAGTAGGGTTATATTTATTTATTGGTTTACCAATTCATAACAAAGATCAAGAGGTAAGAAAAAACAGTAGGTCATTCATTCTGAAGATACTTTTTGAACACCTACTGTGGATTGTTTAAAGTGTCTGATGCACCTACTGTGAACAAAATGCTCTGCTTTTCTACAGCCTTGTGTTCTGTTTGGTCATGCTTAATTACTCTTTTAATTGTAAAGGATTGAGTTTGTCAATATTTTATTTAGAATGTTTGCATCAAAATTAAACGTGAACTATTTTTGACTCCCCCTAAAATCAAGAGGCTCAACACTTGCTCTTAAATATCTCACAGTGTAGTGAGAGAAGATAAAATATTAGTATTACAATACAATAAGAAGTTGCTGTAATGTTAGGATGCATCAACAGTCATATAAAAGAAGGAGCAACAGAATCTGTCTGGAGAAGTCATGGTAGGCTTTGTAGAAGTGATTTTGATCTGAGGCTTAAATGGTGGGAGAAGTATTTTAAGTACAACAGGAACACAAATGGGTTGAAACAGAAGAAAGATTTATTGACTGATTGAACAGAAAGGACTAGATGTTTATGGCTTCAGGGCAGGCTTGATCCAACAGCTCAAATGATGTCATCAAAGACTTAGATTTTCTTAGTATTTTTACTCTGGCTTGTGCATTCTTGGCTACATCTTCAGGTTCCACACTGTGTACCTTCAGCAACTTCAGGCATTCTCTATACCCTGTTGGTTGAAGCAGTCACAACATTTTGAAGGGAGGAACATAGACCCCACTTCTTAATAGAGGGTGTGTCAGGGTCAAATTGTAAGATAAGCATGTGGAATGGGAGATATCAGAAAATATAATGGGCCACAGATGGAAGAAGAACATGGACTGTGGTCATGAGGGATACTCCCTGCTGGGGACGGGGCTTGAGCTGATGCTTAAAGAGTGGACAGGTGGAAGCTGCTAGGCAGATAAAAGCAGGAAGAGAACATGTGCACATTCCTGGGGACACCGGTGAGAGTTTATGTTCCTTTTTGGGTCTTCTAGATGCCTCTTTACTGCCCAGAGCAACTAAATAGGCTAAAAATGGAGTTGGTTGCTACCATCTATCTGTAGGACACCAAAGCATTCAGCAATTTCAAAGCACGTGGCTCCTTTTTGGTGTCCTCCTACATATTCAACCTCAGGTTTAAAGTCCCCTGTGCCCACTAAGTTGATCAGGCTTGATAAAATGCAAAGCCATTTCTCCTGACTTCTCCCTTTGTTTTCTGTTCTATTCTGGGGTAGGAGGAGCCTCTGTACCATGGGATTGGAAGATTCACCAATGTCCTTGAGTTGGCATAATAAGTGCCCTTGTTAGCACAGAAATCACATTAAATCAATTATATGCTTACTTGCCTGTCTGTCCCCCATTATGTTGAGAGTCTTGGGCAGGAAGAACCTGTGTCTAACATATTATAGCTTCTGAAGCAGAGCCAGGTACATAGTAGGTACTGTGTATAAGGTTATTGGAATGAAATAACCTTGAATGAAACTTCAAGGTAGAATGACAGCAGTGTTCAACACACCTGGGCACTTTCATACCATCCCAGTCTACTGAAAGGTCTGCATTTGTTTCTAACCCTTATTTTTTATTCCTTCTCTTAGTCCTGGAGTCTGACCAGTTCCTCTGTGATTCTTATTCCTCTAGATCAGGAATCTGATCTGTCCTCAGTTTCTGTATCTGTATCTGACAATCAGGTCTCAGAACTGAGGCCTTAATTCCCAAGCACACATTGTCTGTTTCTTATCATGGAGAGAGATTGTTTAGACCAGAGTCAACACACAAGAAGGACTGCTGTGTCCCTTTACCCTTTTCCTTGGCAAGTTTTCCTGGCATGAAGTCTTGCTGTAGCTAAGATATGTGAGGAACTTACTTTTACAGAGATATTTTGCCAAAGATAAATTTCTCAGGACTGTGGCCATGGATTCTTAGCAAAAGGAAGGACAAGGAGATATGATCAAATGTGTGCTGGTGAATCAATACAAATAAATTATGTGTTCTTTGTTATTATGTCCTAGGCTACACGAGAGAGGGCTCTTAAATCATCCACCATCAGCCGCTGGAGGTTCTGCTCCTTTCTCAGGAGTTATGTGGAGACAAACTCAGGCTTGTGTTATTTTAGGCAACCCAGATCACTTTCTGGTGGGAATATTCGTGAGGCTGCTAGGGGAATGCTAGCCTCTGCAAAAGACCGGAGGAGAGCGATTCTTCTCAGAGTCTGGCATGGCCCTCAATACACTCTTAAGTTTTTCTACCTCTAATGTCCCTGGGATTTATGAGCACTTTCCTGCTTGAATGAATGGTCATTCTGCTGTAATCTATGGGACTGACCTCTGGGGATTTTAATCAAGTATGTGTCTAAGAGCTTGGACAGATTAAAATCTACACCTACCCCAACTTCCCACCATATAAATGAGGTAGCTCTTTATCTCTTGTATCTTGGGATATGGCTGCCATGGCCCTGTTATCTGCTGTTCTGGGCTAGAACCTAGACCAAGGCCAACTCAGGAAGTACATGCATTCTGGGCAAGGTGAGATCCAGGTAAGCAGTTTGTGAAAGGAACTAAAGAGGTGACGAGATGTGGGGGTGAGGCTAGGAGATAGTAATCTAGGAAGGGAGACTCTCCGAAGGCACTGGACAGGCAGTATCAAATATGCCTACAGGACCGATAGGCAGATGAGTAAGGACTAAAGAGGGCAGAGGGAGAACCTAGGCCATGAGCAGGTTTCCAGGACAGGGAGGATGCACAAGTTTGGGGAAATAAGGCAAACCACTGCAACCAACCTGGAGCATGAAATGAGGTTTAGGCCATGGGAACACTTAGATGGTCCTCCCCTAAGTGTTGGAGCTGGATTTCAAACCTGGACTTGTGATTAAAATGAATTATACTAATGTCTTGGATATCTCTGAGACACCTTTTTTTTTTTTTCTTTTTTCTTTTTTTTTCTGTTCTGTTCCATTTGCAGTTTTTAGTGACAACTTTTTCAGAAGGGATTCCCTCCCACCTCCCTTCTCTCCTTTCCCACTGCCATTGCCTCAATTCAGATTTCCTACCTCTTATGTTTTGACCATTGCAGTATCCTTTTCACTAGGCTTTCTGCTTTTCATCTTCACTGATCCACCCTTCGTAATCCTGGCCATTTCATTTCCAAAGTGCAGGTCCTAAAAGGTCACTCACTCATCCAAGCTCATTAGATATCCTTATGGTATTTAATGAGTCAAGTTGAAATTCTTTAACTTGGTGTAGTTGGCAGAATAGTGGCCTCCCAAAGATACCCATGTCCTGATCTCTAGAACCTGTGGATGTGTTAGGTCACATGACAAAGGGAAATTAAGACAGTAGGTGGAAATAATGTAGCAGTCAGCTGAGTTTAAGATAAAGCGATTGTCTGGGATTATTTGGCTGGGTACACTGTAATCATGAAGGTCCTTAAATGGGGAAGAGGGAGGAAGAAAAGTCAGTTTTCAGAGTGATGCCGTATGAGAAAGACCCGACCGGCCATTGCTGGCTTTGAAGACTGAAGGGGGGCCATGAGCCAAGGAGTAGGGGAAACCTGTAGAAGCTGGGAAAAGAAAAATAACAGATTCTCCCCTAAAGCCCCCACAAGAAATTTAGAACACAACCCTGCCAACACCTTGATTATTGCCAGTAAAACCTATTTTGGACTTCTGGCCCCCAGAACTGTGAAATGATACATTTGTGTTATTTTAAATTCGTGGTAATCTATTAGAACAGCCATGGAAAATTTACATGCCTGGTGTTTAAAATCACTGTTATTTGGCCCTAGTAGATAACTCCATATTCTTCTCTGTGTATGTGAAGCTCTAGCCTCAGAAGACAATGGGTAGAATGTCTCCAACTTAGCGTAAGTCAGAGCAGTTTCAAATTTTTTTTGTTGGAAGTTATATAAGCATGTATCTCCCCTCTTGCACTGAAAGTGCCTTAGGTCAGGAACTTTGTGTCTCTCATCCAAGCATGTACCAAGCATGATGTGTTGCCTGTAAGAGGGACTCTGTTGTAATTTGTAGGATTGAATAGGAGGTGAGTTGTGATGAACGCCCAATCATGAATTGAGTCATAGGGTGTTCACTTCACTATTATTTACAGCAGTGGTGCTGAACGCTGTCCCAGGTGCTGGAGGTGCTAGTGTTGTCCCAGGTGCTGGAGATATAACTGCAAATGAAACAGATGTGTTGATACTGAAGCATCTTACAGTCTAGCCAAGCTCCTGTGTTTGCCCTCATCCAAAGCAGCTCAGGCTAGTGGCTGCTTCCAGTCTGAAGAGATGCTGATCCCCAGAAAATTCACTGGAGTCAGCAGCTGAAATTGTTTGTCTGGGAGCTCTTTTAGTTCCTGAGACCCAAGAGGGAGCACTGTCCCTGATAGAAGCTGCAGAAAAAAGGGAAGTGTGTGTGCCTGAAGGCAGGACCAGCAGAGACAGCCCCTGAAATGAAAAGAGACAAGTGGGTTGGATCACACACCAGGCAAAATGGACTTGGATGGACCTGTGATCTTCCCATCGCGGAGGCTGTCAATGCGTGTCCACACAAAGCAAGCATTGGCATGCAGGGAATTCCAGGCTTTTATCTCTGCGTCAGTGAGAGGCCTGATGAGGTTGCTCTTTATTTTGTGAGCTTCAAGTTGTCACCACTAAAGTGACATGCCGCTTCTTGAGGACATGACATTTCCCCACTCAAATGGGAAATGACCTGGGTTGCTCAGAGACAGGGAAAGGAAGGAACCTAATGCATGCTGATGGCTTACTGTGTGCCTAGCAGTACAATACCCTTTAGCCAATCCTCACAACAACCGAATGAAGGGAGTCATCTTGGCTCACTTTAGTATGAGGACACTGAGGTTCAGCAGGGTAAGCCCCTTGCCTAAGGTCACGCAAAATAAGTGGCAGAGCCTGGAATCTACACCAAAACTTTCTGGTTTAATGCTTTCACTTTTTCTTAAAGAAACAGGTCGCTTATATTCATATTTTCCTTTGTGTTAATGATCATCTCTGGAGGCTTCACATTAGTGCCATTGCAGCCAGTTTCCTCTCCCATCAGCTCACATCCGTTTCTGCCCTTGGCTGCCTTCTCAGGGTGGTTTTGGTGGTGGTTGGATGGATGGAGTGATGGACAGGCAGAAAGGTATGAGCTCAGACTCCTACCTAATGGTACACCTTTGGAGAGAATTAAGCTGTGTTCTGATGAGATGTTATTATGGAATGCAGAAATTGGCAAGGAATTGTGTGGTCATTTAGCCCCACCCTTGTTGCAGGGCTGCATGCTACCTAAATCATTTCCAAGAATGGCCGTCTCATTTTCAAAGTCCCTTAGGGAATGAGAGTGAATGGATTTTTAATTCATTTTTAATGGCTCGTTACACAAAACCAGAACAACCCCCCACTATTCAACAGCCATTTTTCACAGTCTCCTTGTTTCAACAACATTGCGTTTTCATCTCCTTGATTTGTCACTTGCCTTATTCAGTTACCAAATTCTGCAAAGTACTTTCTTAACAATGGCCCACTTTTAAGTCAGGATGACTAATGCTTATTAATTTCTTATATCGTATCTCTCCCTTGGATCACGTTGGAATAGATAAACCTGTGTTTAGGTGCTGACTCCTACCTCTTCCTACTTGCATGAGTTTCCTCATCTAGGCAATGTGGACAATGCTATCTCCCTTTTGTCATGGTTATGCTCATTATCTGTGTAATACACATCAAGCATCAAGTACAGTGGTTGGCACTTAGTAGGTCCTCAGTAAATGTTAGTATGCCTACCTTGGCCCTTCCCGTATTTGTTCCTCTCTTGTATAAACTACCGTAGTTTAATTAAGTTGTGATTTTGTCTGGAAATTTAGTGTTTTCTTTCATCTACACCCCATTAGGTACAGGAGTATACACACATATACCTCAGGGATATTGTGGTTACAGTCCACCACAATAAGGTAAATATCACAATAAAGCAAGTCACACAAGTTTTGGTTGTGAGTGCATATAAATGTTATGATTACACTATACTGTCATCTATTAAGTGTTAAGTAGCATCATGTCTAAAAAAATACACACTTCAAGTAAAAATATTTTATTGCTAAAAAATGCTAATGATTACCTGAACCTTTAGTGAGAAATCATCTTTTTTGTTGGTAGAGGGCCTTGCCTCAATGTCAATGGCTGCTGACTGATCAGGATTGTGGTTGGTGAAGATTGGAATGGCTGTGGCAATTTCAGAAAATGAGACAACAATGAAGTTTGCTGCATTGATCGACTCTTCTTTCATGAAGGATTTCTCAGTAGCATGTGATGCTTTCTGATAGCATTTTGCCCACAGTAAACTTCTTTCAGAATTGCAGTCAATCTTCTCAAGCCCTGCCACTGCTTTATTCACTAAGTTTATGGAATAGTCTAAATCTTCTGTTGTCATTTCAATAATATTTGCAGCATTTCACCAGGAATAGATTCCATCTCAAGAAACTACTTTCTTTTCTCATCCATTTAAGTTTTATCATGAGATTGCAGCAATTCAGACACATCTTCAGGATCCACTTGTAATTCTAGTTCTCTTGCTGTTTCGACCATATCTGCAGTTACTTTGTCCACTGAAGTCTTAAACCCCTCACACTTATCTATGAGAGTTGGAATCAATCTATTCCAGACTCCTCCATATTGATATTTTGATCTCCTCCCATGAATCATAAATGTTCTTCCTGGCATCTATAATGGTGAATCCTTTTCAGGCAGTTTTCAATTAACTTTGCTGAGATCCATCAGAGGAATCACTGTTTATGGCAACCCAGTTTTTTGAAATGTATTTCTTAAAAAAATAAGCATTGGAAGTGAAATTACTCCTTGACTCATGGGTACATGATGGATGTTGTGATGGCAGGCATAAAAACAATATTAATATCGTTGTACATCTCCATCATAGATCTTGGGTGACCAGGTGCATTGTCAGTAAGCAGTAATATTTTGAAAGAAATGTGTTTATTGGAGCAGTAGGTCTCAACAGTGGGGTTAAAATTTTCAGTAAACTGTGCTGTAAAAAGATGTGCTGTTATCCAAGCTTTGTTATTCCATTTATAGAACACAAGCAGAGGAGAGTGAGCATAATTCTTAAGGGCCCTAGGATTTTTGGAATGGTAAGTGAGCACTGGCTTTAGCCTAGATGAGTTATTCTGTCTTTTAAAGCTTTGAAGCCAGGCATTGACTTCTCCTCTCTAACTGTGAAAGTCCTAGACAGCATCTTCTTCCAATAAAAAGCTGTTGGTTTACATTGAAAATTTATTATATAGTGTAGCCACCTTCATTAATGATACAAGCTAGATCTTCTGATAACTTGCTGCAGCTTCTCCATCAGAACTTGCTGCTTCACTTTGCACTTGTATGTTGTGGACATCCCTTCTTTTCTTAAACCTTATGAACCAACCTCTGCTAGCTTCAGATTTTCTTCTGAAGCTTACCTCTCTTACCCTTCATGGAACTGAAGAATGTTAGGGCCTTGCTCTGGATTAGGCATTGGCTTAAATGAATGTTGTGGCTGGTTTGATCTTCTGTTACTAAAACTTTTTCCTTATCAGCAATAAGGCTGTTTTTCTTTTCACATGTATGTTCCCTGGAATAGCATTTTAAATTTCCTTCAAGGACTTTTCCTTTGCTTTCAGAGCTTGCCAAACTCTGGCACAAGAGACCTAGCTTTCAGTCTATTTGGGCTTTTAATGGGCCTTCTTTGCTAAGCTTGATCATTTTTAGTTTTGATTTAAAGTGTGAGATGTGTGACTCTTCCTTTCACCCACACACTTAGAGGCCATTGTAGGGTTGTTACTTGGCCTAAATTCAATATTATTGTGTCTCAGAGAATGGGGGTGTGTGTGCTGAGGAGAAGGAGAGAGATGGGGAACAACCAGTCAGTGGAGCAGTCAAAACTTGCACATTTGTCAATTAAGTTCACTGTTTTATATGGGCACGGTTCATGGTGCCCAAAAAACAATTACAAAGTAACATCAAAGATCACTCATCACAGGTCATCATAACAGACATAATTATAACAAAAAAGCTTGAAATGTTGTGAGAATTTCCAAAATGTGATGCAGAGACACAAGGTGGGCACACGCTGTTGGAAACATGGCACTGACAGGCTTGCTCGACATGGGCTTGCCACAAGCCTTCCATTTGGAAAAATTAAAAAGAAAACCACAGTATCTGTGAAGTGCAATCAAGTGAAGCACAGGAAAACGAGGTACCTTTGTCTTCTCCAGTGGCCCTTAGAGAATGATAACTCTTTAAAACTTAATACAGTCTGATTTCGGGAGATTGCTTTCATTATCTTCCCACCCTGCTCCTGTGTCCCTTTCTCCTTACCCTCTTGTGGACATTCTCAAAGTTATTTAAAAGCCTCCTTGAACTCTCCCTTCTAGAGAGGCTTGGCAGACTAGCTTATCTAAGGAAAAGAAATCCTGGAAAAACATTGCTCCCAGAAAGGAGAGGGCCGAGAGTTTAAACTTTTTCCATCTCTTATGATCTCATCAAAGCCTCTCATCCACTGTGAGGATGTCTTGACCACCTCAGCTCAGATTCATCTTCTCCTCCTTTGAACACCTCTGGTAATACTTTGAACTCAAGAAGTGTGTTATATGTCTGTTGATTAACAGATGCCATATCAAAGAAACATTTAATAATACTTTCATAGTACAATGATGAGAAAATCAGGGTTCTTGTCCTGAGGGAGCATATAACCTAGTGTCAGAGATGCCTGTGCAGATAGAAATTTGTAGTCTGGTGAGTAGCAAAACTGGAGGTATGTACAACAAGTTAGGGGAACACAGATTAAGGGAAAATCAGTTCTGTCTTTGAGAACAGCTGAGACATCAGAGTGTTGATATTTGAGCTGAATCTGGAAGCATGAGAAGGAAGGAGAGCATCAGGTAGAGAACAGGAGAAGGGCTTTCAGAGGACGGAGAAGAGCATATGGAAAGGTATGGAAAAATAGAATGGGAGAAGGGGTATTCTAGTGTGGCTAAATTCAGCGGTCATTTGGGAAAGTGGCTCTAGAAGAGGTTTAAACTGCCATTTGGGGCCAGGTTGAGAAAGACGTTTTATACCATGAGGAATTTGGATTGATCCTAAAGGCAGTGAGAAGCCACTAGAGAATTTTTATAAGAAATTAAATAAATGAGTTAGTTTGAAGGCCTTTGAGGTCATCTAGTAGCCAGATCCAGTGGTCGATTTTTGATCTTTCTTCTACATAAACTGTCAGCAGTATTTCAGTTTACAGGGAGCTGGTCACCCTCTTCCTTGAAATGCTTTCCTCACTCGGTTTCCAGAACTCATGCTCTCCTTGATATCCTTGTATCTCCCAGCCTGTTCTGTGCCAGCCAGGGCCTCTAACTCTAGATATTTTTAAATTTTAATTTTAATTTTATTTTAAGTTCTGGGCTACATGTTCAGAACATGAAGACTTGTTACATAGGCATACATGTGTCTTGGTGGTTTGCTGCACCTGTCAACCCATCATCTAGGTTTTAAGCCCCACATGTATTAGGTATTTGTCCTAATGTTCTCCTTCCCCTAGCCCTCCAACCCCTGAAAGGCCCTGGTGTGTGTTGTTCTTCTACTTGTGTCTCTGTGTTCTTGTTATTCAACTCCCACTTATGAGTGAGAACGTGCAGTGTTTCGTTTTCTCTTCCTGTGTTATTTTGCTGAGGATAATGGCTTCCAGCTTTGTCCATGTCCCTGCAAAGGACATGATCTCATTCTTTTTTATGGCTGCATAGTATTTGTAAAAGAAGAGATTGAATGCAGGAATTGATTACAAGAGTGCTGGAAAGGCTGGAAGAGCAAGAAAGAGGAAAGGCAAGGCTGCTCAAAGATCGGTCACCGCAGGAACCATCACATGACTGCCCAGGAGGAGAGGAAGCAGTACTAGAGGACAAGGGTCTGTCCCACCTAGGTTCCTGCTGTATGTGCTGAGGTACATCAGAAGAACCCAGGAGCCTGTGCTGCTGGTCACTGAGACCCATCCCCATTGCTTCCACCACCTCTGTTGCTGCTGATGTGTTGTCACATCAGAAGCCAGATGCGTGGAGAGGGCTGCTTCTCCCTCCTCCGCCAGTCCCCACTCATGCCTTCCATTGGCTGAACTAATCTTGAAGACAGCTCACAGGAGAGTTTTAGAAATGTAATTTGCCTGGTTACTTGCCATACATAGGCAGGATTGTGGAGTGAGAGTAAACAGCACAGCCTACCCCTTTGGCTACTGTGAGGGTTCTTTTCCACCCTCCTGTTCATATTTAACCTTGTGATTCTGCCTAATATAATGCAATGACTTCTTTTTTTTCTTTTGAGGCAAGGTCTTTCTCTGTCACCCAGGCTGGAGTGCAGTGGTGCAAATGCAGCTCACTACAGCCTTGACCTCCTGGGCTCAAGTGTTCCTCCTGCCTCAGCCTCCCGAGTAGCTGGGACCACAGGTGTGTGCTACCATGCCCAGCTAATTTTTAAAAATTATTATTATTTTTTTTTGGTAGAGGCAAAGTCTTGCCATGTTGCCCAGGCTGGTCTTGAACTCCTAGGCTCAAATGATACTCTCACCTCGGCCTCCTAAAGTGTTGAGATTATAGATTACGGGCATGTGCCACCACACCAAGCCACAACAACTTATACCATGAGGATACTGTCACTCTCTATCAAGAAAGAGATTCATCAAGTTCCATTAGTTGCTATCCCTTCTCTGGGTGATGTTAATTGCTTTGTAGACCTATTACAATCCTGTGTGGATATCCTATAACCCAAAGTAGTTGTGAAGCTAACCAACACTAACATTCTTTGTATAAAAGAAAAGAAACAGAGAGAGTAGGAGAAAAGAGAGTAACTTATGGACACCATCTATTTATCTGTTTTGCCCTGCTGAACCTGTGGCTGGAATTATCCCAAAAGTGGTAGAAGGGAAGTTCCCACAAGGGAGTGCCCCAAACGGTACCAAGGTAGGACCAGTTGGGATTCCAAAGAAAGAAGCACTAAACTCCAGGGTGATCAGTGCAAAGCATTCATTAGGGGAACTTAGTGTAGTGCTGCAGCAATCCTCATGACAGACGGCAAGAGAAAAAAAAGGGTGATCTACCTAGGTCTGTCCAAGCAACATGGTCAGGGAAAGGAGTTTATGAGCTGGTTTAAGGCATTGGGCTCAGGGCCAAGACCCCTTTGTTTCAGTGTTTTGGGCAACAACCTAGATACCGTTGTCAGTTCATGTTCAAGAGACCAGTGTGGGTTCAAGCTTGCTGTGGAAAACCTGCAGCTGGCTGGGTCACAGAACAGTCAAGCACTCTGATTTTTCACTCAGAACACAGAAAGCAGCAGGTGATGGGGGGTGGAATGGGGAATCCTGCATTCTCACTCATCTCTGTGCACACACATTCTGAGCTTTCTCTCATCTCTGTGCATGCGCACATAAAGCATGCAAGGAGAAATATGCATAATTGCTGTTATATTCATTTCTGTTACTAGTCCTGAGGCATAATTGATAGGCCATGTCTTTTTTAGCTACCCATTTTGTGTTTCCTTTGCCCTTAGCAAATACCTCAGAGGGTTAAGGATTTTCACCTCATAGTGTGATAGAATAATTCAAACCATCATTTCTGAAGAATCTTAGTCCTTAATAGTTCTGCCTTTACCACTGTAGTCTTCTGTTAACTTGTACTTCAGGACTTGAAAACAATAGGAGCACTTGAAATTAATAAGAGGCATAATAATAATAATACTAGGTTTCAGACATCATTCTCTTTGTCCTCATCATAAAACATCATCTCTGTTTCTCCTTGACAATAGAGACAAATCATCCCAGCTGGTAAGTAACCCCTTCATTACCTGTTTGTTCAGTGGTAGCATGAGAAGCTCAAAACAGATGGATATTCCTTTCAGCTTCCAGTTCAATAGAACAAGTGTGGCTGGGCATGGTGACTCACGTCTGTAATCCCAGCACTTTGGGAGGCCAAGGTGGGCAGACCACCTGTGGTTAGGAGTTAGAGACCAGCCTGGCCAACATGGTGAAACCCTGTCTCTACTAAAAATACAAAAATTAGCCAAGCATGGTGACACGCGCCTGTAATTCCAGCTACCCAGTAGGCTGAGGCAGGAGAATCGCTTGAACCCAGGAGGCAGAGGTTGCAGTGGGCCACGATTGCACCATTGCACTCCAGCCTGGGCGACAAGAATGAAACTCCGTGTCAAGTAAATAAATAAATAAATAAATAAGTAAACGAACAGGTGTTTTGCCTCTTGGTGACAATTCCCTCCTTGGGAAGCAATACTTCTCTTCTAACAGAGCCCCAAGTTGTGGGGACATGAATTAAATGTTCTGTGGTGTCTTCCTGGATGTGATAAGGAGAGGCATCTCTCCCACTTGCTGTTGTTGATGTTCAGACCTTGGTATTTGGACCATATTTTGGTGGAACCCACATCCTGGAGGGTAAGCACCACAGCCTCACATGGGTGTCAGTTCCCAGATGGTGCAGTCATTGAGTTTTCACAAGTCCACTCAACCATTGTATCAGTCCAGGTGCTCTGGGTGATCACGTTTGTGGTAAGACCAGTGAATTCCATGGACAGGTCCATGACTGTATTTCATTTGCTGTGAAATGAGTTCCTTTGTTAGAAGTAATGTATGGGACACCATGACAGTGAATAATGCAATCTGAAATTGAAATACTTGATTCTAGCATAATCACTACAGGCAGGGAAAGCAATTCCAGTGAGAAGAAATTGCCCTCTCTGAGATGAGAGGGATGCTGTGCAATCAACCTGCCACCATGCACGATGTTGAGACTCAGCATTGGTTTCTTATGTTGGTAGATTGGGAACTCAGCAGTGATTATTTCCACATCAGCCTTGGTGGGGGAGATTCTATGGTGAGCCTAGGGAAAGCCTCTATCTCTGCCACAATGGCCACTCCATACAGAGCAAACTCAGGGGTAATTGGGGAAAGAGGCTCAGTGATCTCAATAGAAGACACCATCCTGTCCATCTGATGCTTGAAAGTCTCTGTAGTAATCACCATGTGGTGAGCATTCACACAGGACACAAATATCCCCTGTGCCAATTTTGAGAGGTCCAAACAGACTGGTTTTTCTGCCTCATTTCACTGATCTCTAAATGCTGACATGCCCCAGCTGTCAATCCTCATAGCTTTAGTCGATCCACACTTGGTCTCTTAGTGACTGAAGCTAAACTCATGTCTTACAAGTCCATCCAATCACTGACAACTCCCAAATTGATATTTCTATCCTAAACTCTTCTTCTGTGAACTCCAGACTCATTTATCCAGCTCACTGTTTGACTTCTCCATTTGAATGTCTCTTAGGCATTTCAAAATTAATGTCTAAACCTCAACTTTTAATCTTTCCTCCAGACCTTCTTCTCTCACGGTCCTCATCTCATGAGACAGCAATTCCATGCTTCCAGTCACTTAGGTTCAAATGCTTAGGGTCGTCCTTGACTATTCTCTTTTGTTCACACCTTGTATCTAATTTGTCAGCAAATCTCCTTGGCTCTATCTTTAAAATATATTTAGATCCTGCCTCTCTTCACCTGTCTCCCCAGTTTACTGCTGTTACTCTGGTCCAGTCCACACCGCATTTCCTCTGGATGATTACATCACAGTAGGCTCCTCATCCACTCTCATCCCCTGACTGCCTTTCTAAACACAGTAACCGGAGTGATCCTGTTGAAACCTAAGTTCTCCATGTAAATCCTCTCCTGATTTCCCATCTCACTCGGAGTAAGAACCAAGGTTCTTACAGTGCTTCTCAAGGCTCAGTGAGGTCTCAGCGTCCCAATATCTCCCTCCCCTCCCCTCCAACTTCATTAACTTCTTGTTGTTCCTTAGATACGATGGGCACACTCCTGCCTTTGGATCTTTGCATCTGCTGCTGCTTCCGCCTGTCATGTTTATTACCAAGAGAACCATGTGACTTCATCCTTCACCTCATTCAGGATTTTAAGTGTCAGTTTCCCATAGAGGCCTTTTCTGAGCTCCTTATTTACTTCTGCAACCTTCATTCCCCACCTGCCACCCCCTAGCCCACGCTGGAACCCCCCTGCATGTTTGCACTTTTTAATGTATTTCTCTTATTTCTTATTTCCTGCTTATTTTTTCCCCATAGCACTCACTGCCATTTGACTATTGCATTGGTTACCTATTTGTTTTTGTTTGTTTTTTTTCCTCTGCTAGGATATAAACTTAGTGAGGGCAAAGAAGCTGGTTTGTTTTCTTTACTGCTGATTCGGCACTTGGCAAAAAGGAAGCATGCTATACATATTAGTTTGGTGAATGAATGGAAAAATTATGAGGACTGAAATTGGTCAATGCAGGACACCCCAACACATTTCAGGAGACTCAGTGTTTGCTTGCTATGGGCAGGATGAGAAAGGAATCGTGCTGAGCCACAGAGTTGGTAATACTCTCTTAAATAAAACAGAGAAAGGGGTTAACAGTTTTGGAAAATTTCTTGCATCCGACACTGATGAAGTTGATATCTCTTGTACTATTAATAATTCCTTGTCTTCCCAACTAGATTGTAAACTCACAGTGTGCAGTGGGCACTGTTTATCTTATTCTGGACACCCAGTTGGTGCCCAGACATTCTCATACTGTGGGTCAGTTGAGTTCTGGATTATAGATGTTTACTTTCTACTCCCTGCAGGGGAGGCTCCTCTAGGTGGGAGGAAGATGCCAAGACTCACAAGACCATGCTGAGACTTAAAACACACTCCTGCAGGCTGTCCCCGAAGTGTATGTTTTAGCAACTTTCTTATGTTACCATTGTCTACCACCCCTGGTAAAGAAAGTCAATGAGTCCTATTCCACTTGGCTGAAAGCAAAGAATTATCAGGTCCAGGCAGGAGTGAGGTCATAAGAGTGAGAGGACCTAGAGGTGGATGTGCAGAGAGCCCCATGGATTTGAAGGCACCAAGATTTTAGGAAGGTTTAATGAACTAAAGTAATTTTCCTTCAGAGTAAAATTTTGCAGGCATTAAAGGTCCTCACTTCACTGAATGTGCTCACGGGCCAGAGCGTCCTAGTGATTTATGAATTTGCAGATTACGCATTATCCTTTCAGAGGACAGGAATCCCCTGGGGCTTTCTGCCTGCCTTCCAAAGCTGAGTGGAGGTGCCAGGTGAGGACACTGGCTCTGATTTGCAGCCTCCTGTATTGCAGTTAGGGTCTAGAATGGATGGGCGTTTTTTAGAAGGAGCTCAGCAACTCTAGAATCTGAAAGCCTTCCACCAAATATGAGTAACTAGAAGCCCTTGTCTCCTGAAGAATAACTGTCACACTTATAACTTATGTTTGCACAGTACAGCTTATAAAGCAAGCTGGCATCCCTTATTTGATTTGAATCAGTAACCCTGTGAGCGTGGCAGGGAAAGTGTACCATTACCCCATTTTAGTAAAACACAGCCAATTCCGAAAACATACATGAGTTGTTCGGGCACATATAGGAGTGTGTGTCAAGGCTGGGTCTTGAGTTCAACCCTCTGGTTTCAAGTGCTGCGTTTTCTCCATGTGGCCTTGCAAACTCCATCTAGGAGGCAGAGGGCTGGATCCAATGAGGTGAATGAATTTAGACCTGGAGATATTTAGGATTCTTGGGTGGAATAGGGACTGAAACTTCAGACTATGGGCACTTCCTCTCACACAGAAAATGGGATGTGTAGAGTCGCACCAAATATCACTCTCCCCAACCCTGTCAGGGACTTGGACTTGTTAGTTCAAATACAGATAATCTTGGAAGGCAGCAGGTTAAGGAGGGCTACACATTTCAAGACTACAGCAACCATTAAAAAATCACTTTACTACCAAGATTCTTATACTGTGCTTGGCACTGGGCAGGAATAGGTGAATGGAGAAGAAGTCAGGAATAAAGGCATTAGTTGCAGTGTTGTGTGTTTGAAGCTGGCTTGAGCATTTGAGGACGGCAGAAGATACGAGGTGCTTGGGGACAAGAAAATTGGAAGTGGATACTCAACAAAGACAACACCAACTGATTTCGTAAGAGGTCAGCTATGTCCCTTATTGTCGCCTTATTTATGGTGGCCCCTTATGATAATATAGTCTCCTATTGTCACCACCCTCTTCACTCTTGTAGAGCTTTTAATCAAATCATTACTGACCACACCAAGTGCAATTCCACTCTCCTTCTTGCACCCTTCCCTTGTCCTTTGTGCCTTGTTTCCCACCTTGGCACAGCCTTGCTGTGTCTCTGAGTGGATCCTGCGTATATCATGGTGCACTCAACACAGCCTATACTGCTCCATCTCTAAACTGCTTTTCTCATAACTAGAATGCTTCCTCTACCCGCTGCTCTTTTCTATTTGCCCCTGTCCAATTTATAAAGAAAGAAAAAGAAATAAAGCAGACACGCTCCATTTCAGTATATAGAAATTCTTACCACGCTTTAAGACCCAGCTCATATAACCCTCCTTCATGAAGATTTTGTTAATCACATTTTCTGGACTTAATTGCTTCCTCTTCTCAAATCTTATAGCGCATTATCCATACCTCTCTCTACATTTATCATCTCATCCCTTCTTTTACTGCCATATATTTGTAATTCATCCAAAGGACCTTGTATAGTGCCTGCCATGTGTCAGCCATTGTGCTTGGTGGCGGGAATGCAGAGCTAAATGAGACCTGATTTCTGACCTCAAGGAGGTCACAGTCTAACAGGGAAGACAGACATACAGAGAAATCATATTATCCCAGTATGACAGAAGTTATAAGAGATGTATGAACAGTGTTATTTCAAATAAGATGTCAGATGCCAATTTAAAATAGTTATATGTACTTCCATAAATGTAATTTTCCAGCTATACACACACACACACACACACACACACACACACACACACACACACACACAC
Organism: Macaca fascicularis; assembly: GCF_037993035.2. Classification (NCBI taxonomy): domain Eukaryota; kingdom Metazoa; phylum Chordata; class Mammalia; order Primates; family Cercopithecidae; genus Macaca; species Macaca fascicularis. The sequence goes on from NC_088383.1 coordinate 113,895,398, forward strand.
AGACAGACTTCTCTGCTATTCTCTCTGTGTGTATATAGCTTGTAAGAAGAGAGAAGTGCTATTACTCATGAATTATTCCAATTTATTTTCATTTCTCCTGCTGTCTAAAATCCCCCCAGGATTATAGCCAGTTAGGTCAAAAAGGTACTTATTTGACAAAGCTTATTTGGTAAACCTGGGTCTCCCAACAATTTGCCTAGTTCTTTTCTCATTACACATCTCTGTTTCCTATTTCTCTCTCCAAGAACAAAGAAAACAAAAGTTATCTTTACCCTGGGCCTTGAGCTCTAGATCTGTCTCCCTGATTTGCAGAGTTTAGCAGTTGTCTTTCTAGTTCACATAAGAGGTACTCAGTAAATATTTGTGGAATTCATGAATGAATGATAAACTCCTTGAGGGCAAGAGTGCATTTTTCTCTTGTCTGCATTTCTGTTCATTGCTTTGCACTGAAGCCCACATAAACACTTACTGAGTGGAGGAGCATCATGTGAGAGCAGAACAAGCATGGTTGAGTAAGACAGGCATGGGCAGAAATGCTGGCTCTGTCTCTTGTTGGTTGTTTGCTGTGGGGGCAATTTGCTTAACCCGTGGGCCTCTGTTTCTTTATCCATAAAATGGGAGATATTGTATAATACCTGCTCTGTTTCAAAGGTTTTTTGCGAGGATTGAGAATTGCCCAGTGTAGTACTTAGCACATAGTAGGAGTGCAATTAATGTTAGCTCCTGCTTTTTCTTCCTTGAGTTTGAGTCCTATTCTCATTCTGGGGCCATCAGCTGGAGGAGATTCAAGTCAGGTTTTGCTGTAGATCTGGAACTACCCCCTCCACCATCCTGCCTGCCATATCCACCCACTTTGTTTCCGGAGCCACACACTCATCTCTTTCTGGTCTGAGTACTTGCCCAACAGCCCTGGGCTTGTTAGGTGGGTTTATCGCATCTATTTTCCATGTTCTTCCCTGGAAATTCACTCCTCCCCAGTGGCCTTTGGAAGGCTGTGAGTGATGGGAGAGGTCAGGGGTGGGCAGGCTTTCTCTTGCTCTTGGTTTTGTTTGCTTGGCATAGAATGTCTTAAGCCTGAAGGTTACATTATCATCTCTTCATGGCTCTATTAATGTCCGTCTGTGCTGGACTCCAGGGGAAAAGGAGTTTCCATCCTATAATTCTCAGTGTTTTGACTTTTCCTCTGGGGAATGCTGGTGTGACCTCGCTGAGGTATCCTCCTCATATGTGTCCTGCTTTATTTGTAAGGTTGAATTCAATGTAAACGAAGCGGTGTTGTGCTAGATTAGGATCTCACCATGGTGGAGTGGGTAGCGTCACTGTAGCATAGAGGTGGGAAAGGAACCATGATGTGATGGAGCCTTTCTGGAAATGTGGTCTTCTGGCTGCCACAGAAGAGTTTTTTTTTTTTTTTTTTTTTTTTAAATTTATTTATTATTATTATACTTTAAGTTGTAGGGTACATGTGCATAACGTGCAGGTTTGTTACATATGTATACTTGTGCCATGTTGGTGTGCTGCACCCATCAACTCATCATTTACATCAGGTATAACTCCCAATGCAATCCCTCCCCCCTCCTCCCTCCCCATGATAGGCCCCTGTGTGTGATGTTCCCCTTCCTGAGTCCAAGTGATCTCATTGTTCAGTTCCCACCTATGAGTGAGAACATGCGGTGTTTGGACACATGAAAAAATGCTCATCATCACTGGCCATCAGAGAAATGCAAATCAAAACCACAATGAGATACCATCTCACACCAGTTAGAATGGCGATCATTAAAAAGTCAGGAAACAACAGGTGCTGGAGAGGATGTGGAGAAATAGGAACACTTTTACACTGTTGGTGGGATTGTAAACTAGTTCAACCATTATGGAAAACAGTATGGCGATTCCTCAAGGATCTAGAACTAGATGTACCATATGACCCAGCCATCCCATTACTGGGTATATACCCAAAGGATTATAAATTATGCTGCTATAAAGACACATGCACACGTATGTTTATTGCAGCACTATTCACAATAGCAAAGACTTGGAATCAACCCAAATGTCCATCAGTGACAGATTGGATTAAGAAAATGTGGCACATATACACCATGGAATACTATGCAGCCATCAAAAAGGATGAGTTTGCGTCCTTTGTAGGGACATGGATGCAGCTGGAAACCATCATTCTCAGCAAACTATCACAAGAACACAGAAGAGTTTTGAATCCTACTCAGGGTCCATCGAGTCAGACTTGCTGGGGGTGGGCCATGGAATCGGCATTTAATAGGCTCCCCAGTGGCTCTTAGGCTCTGGCTTATTCATGGAATGGGAAGAGCACTACCTTGGGGGCACTTGGTCAAAGTCAGACATTGCTGAGCCTTGACCTTGAGTCATGTTCCCCTTTCTGGGGCTCCATTTTTTCATCTATAAAATGAGAGCAGTAGACTGGCTTAATAGCATCTCCTGCTGAAGTCTGTGATTTACCAACACAATATCAATATCTTTCATTTACTCAGAAGCGATTATTTTATAAGAACCTTCAATATGCTGAGCCTGTGAAGGAGACAGAAGTACCAAACAATCCCTACCTTAAGTTGTGTAGGCTTTAGTTGAGAAGGCCACTCACATAACATTCAGAAGCTATCAAGATAGTATTTGTGATAAATTGCATGACTCCATTTTAAGCAAAATAGGACTTCACAGGAGAGAATATTTTTGATGTCTGGTATAATCCTGGGAGGCCACCTGAAAGGGATGGGCTTTGGACTGTTTCTCCAACATCAGGCAGGCAAGTACAGGGGATAATGAAAGGATGGGGCACAGGCAGCGATATAACAATAGAGCATGAAAGAAAGCAGAGATGTGAGGATGCGTTTGTCTTACCTGAGGTACCTTGAAAAACTTAGATTGTTTAAAACAGAGGACAGGTTTTTGCAAACTGGAAAAAATGATTGGAAGAGTATGCATGGGCCCCACTGTGGAGTATAAGTGTGCCAGTCTAAGGAGTATGGATTTTACCCATTGACAGAGCAAGTCAGTGAAGTTTTCTGATCAAGAAAGTGCATGAATTAAGAGGTAAAATTGAAACCATCTACTATGAAGACAGAAGTAATATTCATAGAAGTGTGGAAGGATATGTTAGTCTGGATTCTCCAAGAAGCAGACATGAAGATGAAATGAGATATCTGAGAAACTTATTAGGAAAAATGCCCGTGAGAGAAAATGGGAAAGGAACGAGAGCAAATTGGGACAACTGCTGGGCTGAGATGGAGATCTGACCCCCCAGTGAAGGAGATGGGTAAGGAAGGCAGGCAGGCAGGTAGGCTGGCTGGCAGAATCTCAGACTGTAGTGAGGTTTTGTGGAAAGTTTAGCAAGGCTGTTAGGGGATCTTAGCATCAAGGTCACCCATCAGAGGAGTCCTGTCACCCAGGAATGTGTCTGCCTAATATTCCTGTTGCTTGTAACCATTGGCCAGGAGCAGCTTTTGTGGGGTGTGGGCTTGGCAAGAGGTAGCAATGGATTTCAGAGCACAGCAGCTGGAGTGCTTAGTCAATTATGCTTCCTGCAGGTGGAGATCTGAGAGGCACGTTCTCATGGCAGCTACTGAGGGGAAGGAGAAACTAAGGAGAGTCTAATAATATTCTCTTGGGTGGTTTATTTACAGAACGCCTGCGTCTTTGCTCATGATGCTTCCTCCGTGTAGAAACACTTGAGCACTCCCTTTGGCTAGTTAGTTTCTACTCTTTCTAGGTATTAGTTTGGGTTTCACCTTTAGGAATCCTTCCTTGACTTCTTTATCTAGTTTCTGTATTTGGTGCCTCAACATTCCCCAGTTTTCTCTGCATTCACCACCACAACACCTATCACTCTGTATAGGAATTGCCTGCTCATTTCTTAGGTTTCTCCCCTGCTAGATTAGACTGTGAGCTTCTAGAGGGAAGAATCTGGATCTTTTATTTCTGTATCCCCCACATATAGCCCAGTGGCCAGAATATCATAGCCATTCAACAGAGGAAGAAAGGAAATGATGGAAGGAGGGAAGGAAAAAGCAGGGTGGTCCAAGCTTTGACTAAGGAGAAGGGTTTTCCAGATCTAGTGGTTAGAAGCTCTGCTAATTAAGTGAAACTCACCCTCAGCATCTCTTTCTTCATTCTACATGGATTTTGCACTTTTTAGAGCCATGTCCCCTGGAGGCTTGATGTTGGGGAAAAAATGAAATGGTCTGACTTGCTCCTGCAGAGCCTGAGTCAGGTGGTCATTCTGATTCATTCCTAGTAGATCGGTTTTGAGCTTTTTTACTTTTTCCAGAATTTGGCATGACCTGCACATAGGCTTCCATGCTTTTACACAGTGACTTTAAGAAAGACTTGGTATATGAAATAAGGTCAAATCAAGAGCAGAAGAACTTTGGGTGTGTGTGTGTGTGTGTGTATGTGTGTACCCTATACACCGATTCAGCAAACAGAAATTATCTGGCAACTTGCTAGACATTTGGTGAAGCTATGGATAAGCATATTTCCTTGTTAGTCTCTGACTTTAATAAATGAGGAAACTAGTTATGAATGGGAGGGGCAAAGACCTCTAAGTGACTGTGGAGAACAATTCTTGCATGGGTTCCCCACTTCTTGCTGTTGTGCTGTGGTAATAAGACAGGTAGCCTGGTAGAGTCTACTGTTCTACAAATAGCCATGCCACTGGTGTGTGCTATTAATACATACTCTTTGATTTGTGCTGTGGTAATAGGACAGGTAGCTTGGTAAATTCCACTATTCTACAAATAGCCATGCCATTGATGATGTTTCTTGCCAACCTTCCATTCCTCACCGCAGAGAAATTGAATGTCCCAGTCACCTTTGGCACATAATGGATCATATCCCTTGCCTTTAATTTTTTTTTTTTTAGTTTATATAGAAGAAATGGAAATGGGGCTGATTGACCCCATGGAGTGCTGGATGAGAATAAATCTCGAAGTGAGCATTTTGTTGTTAGTTAAGTGCCATAAAAATGTTCAATATAATGGCTGATTATTTTTCTTTAATCTTAAATGGATACCTAGAATGGGAAAGTCCCATCTCGATAGCAGAAATTTATTATCTCGGAAAGAATTTAATGGTTACTGTGAAAATGAACTGGAGGAAGTTAAATTGTGGAATGGGAAGGAGCTGAAAAAAGTGAAATGAGTTGTACATTAAATTTAGATAAACACAATTATGTGTAACTGGATTATCACGTGTGCAGGCAGGCAATGTGTATTATGCACCTGCGTTTTGATTAAAATCGATTCAGGTGCACGCGCTTAGCATCCTTTTAGATGTGGAGCTGTGCCTAAGCCACTGCCCAGATGCATGAGAGGCAGGTAGGGAAACATCTGATGGCCAAATCCTCAGCTGGAGAAAGGGCATGGGAACAGACTGGTCAGCCCAAGATTGGGTAAGAAAACCACCAACTGGATTACAGGCAGCCTCAGTTGTCTGATACATCCAGCTTCCTTTTGGGTTACTTAACATCACCTGATGTCAAGAAGGTGGCCGTGGAGTCCAGTGGGGTTCAGTGATCTGCTTACTGTGATACATGGTCGATGGCAGATGGTATCAGGGGACGTTGGGGAAGTAGGCCTGCCTGCATTCAGGTATTTATGCCTGCCAAGGCCCTATTGATGGAAACACAAAATCTCTTTGAACCCCTTTTATAGACAGAATCAGGCCCACTTCCCTTTTACCCTTTTAGGTCCAATTCTGTGAATCAGAGTCATCTCTGGATCAAAAGCAAGCCTATCATCTGATCTCTGGGTGGCCTTGGTGGTGAACAAAGCCAGCTGGCCTGTGTCTGACCTTGAAGGAGGACAGATGTGGAGAAACAACTGTCAATAGCCAATTAATTCCTGTTGGCATGTTTTATTTCAAATGCAAAGCACTGTCAGGATTAAAATAAATGCTACCAGTTACAGGGATGCATTAAATTAATAACTTTTTTTCCCCTTGCTTGATCCTATAATACCCCGCAACTCAATGGATAAATACTAAGCCCTCCTCTGGGTGGTAGGAGATGCATTGTATATTGTTACACAAACTAAAGTAAGCTTCCTTTTTTCCCTCCCTTTGTTCCTCTCCTCTGCCCTTATCCCCAACCCCTTGCAGGTCATACTTATCCTGACGAAGCTATATGACTTCAACCTGGGCAGCGTGACTGAGAGTTCACTTTGGAGGTAAGCGGATTAGAGATTCGTAAGGAGCCACCCTGGCTTGGCTCACGTAAGAAACGCAAGCGAAGCAGTTGGGAAGTGTGGACTGGAAGGAGCAGAAGATAGTCCTCTTCCTGGAAGCTCATGCTAATGCTCCAGGTGGAACCAACGGCCCCCACCTGTGAATTCCTTTCCTCCTCTGCTTATCTCTTTTGGAATCTGCTGCACATATATCCTGGCCCTCTCATTGCTTCTATGCTTTTGGAGTGTCTCATTCTACTTGAAGAAGGTGGGGCCTGTCTAGAGAGACCAGATAAACATGCACGAGTAGAGCTTCTTGATTAGGAAGCCTGCTGTAGGAGGGATTCTTGTCCCGGATGTGAGTCTTGGCCAAAGGACTGTCTCCAGCCCTTTGCATCTGTAAGATGCTGTGGTTCTTGAGAAGGCAGTACCATGGGGGCAGATACACATGGGAAGAGGTACAGATACAAGTTCGCCTGATGATGTTCTGATTCCCAGGCACTTTTGCCTTCAGGGGCCCCTTGCCCCATAAAATAGTATTAAAAGGTCTATTTTACCCCTGCATTGGTATAAAGATAGCTACATTAATATCATGTATTAAAACACTTGTTTCAGCCCAGTTTATTCTTTTGATTTTAAAAGTTTCTCAGGACAGGGAATGCTCATGTGTTACACACACTTACGTGTATACCTCATCACGTACATACGCACACCCATACGACCACACTGACACGCAGTCACACGGGTCGACAGTGGGTCTCATCAGCCACTGGGACTTGGTGCTTCACCCTCTCTGCTAGGTCCATGAGACTTGAGGTGTTGTTCGTTTTCTCCCATTTACCTTGCGATGTGTCAATACTGGGCAGGAAGCTGTCACAAAAAGCCATGCATCTGGCTGCATCATCATCCCTGAGTCCTGCCCCAAGGGTTTCCTGGGGTTTTGGAGCAGAGGGGACTGGGGTGTGAAATGCTTCTTCATCTGACCTGTTTGTTTGCGGAGAACTAGGCAGCTTCTCTCCAGGGAAGAGGGAGTAGTCACAGCATCTATTAAATATTTAGGGGTTAATTGCTCATATCGACTGAGGCCTGCCTCCATTTTCACAGGACGTCTAAAACCTAATTTTGCTGCTCAGTGAAAATCGGCAGATGTATAAGTAACCAGCGTGCCTCTAACAAATGAAAGCTGACTATTTCCACTCACACGGTACTTTCCAGGGAATTAGCGCCTCAGAAACCGCCCTTCAAGCCCAAGCACAGTGATGCTGTGTGATACTTTAAGCCTCATTCCTGTGGTGTCTGCTTGGTCAAATCGTGAAACATGCCAGAAAATTTTATCTTTACATTGAAAAACAGCTATTCCTGCTACCCTATGTTGCAGAAAAGGTTTGACTATTTCTAGGAGCAGGCCAGGCAAGTATAGGAACCTAGGCCAGTTGCTTAATGCTAGAGGCCTTCAAGTTATGAAGGGTGTTTCTCACAACTGCAGGAGCCAGTGTATTCATGAGCATGTACCAAGAGACAGTGTATAGCTTGGTGTCTGTACGGGTACCCTGGTGTTCCATTGCCAGGATTGAAGTCCCAGTTTGTCCACCACCAAGCTGTGTAATTTTGGGCATTTTACGTAATCTCTCTCTATTAGTTCCCCAGGGCTGCCATAATAATTACTTCAAACTGAGTGGCTCAAAGCAACAGAAATGTCTTCTCTCACAGTTCTGGAGTCCAGAAGTCTGAAATCAAGGTGTCATCGGGGCCATGTTCCTTCTGGAGGATCTAGGGTCCTCCTGGATAAACCAGGATGACCTCATCTTGAAATCCTTGATGACATCTGCAAATACTTTTTTTTTCAAATAAGGTTTATTATAGATTCTGGGAGTTAGGATGGGGACATATCTTTTAAGGGAGTTTATCATTCAATCCACTTCACTAAGTCTGTTTCCCTGCATATAAATTGGCACAGAACATGTCTTTGCTCTAGCCTCATTTTTCTTGCTATTCCTCCAACATACCACCATGCTTTTCCCGAGAGCCTTTACACTGAGATTTTTCCTCTGCCTAGTGCTCGCAGGCGACAGAGCAGACACCTCACTTCCTTCCCCTGTCTGGTCACAGGTCACCGAATCATGAGGTCCTTCCCCAGGATTCCACATTCCATCACTTGGCTACATGTTTTTCTTGATCCTTATCACCAGCTGGCATGCTAAATGTTGACTTGTTGCTTTGTTATTGTCTTCCCACACCCACTCACATCTAAGCTTGTCGAGAGAGGGAATTTTTTTCACTTTAATTCAGTGCTGTATTCTCAGCATTTAGAAGATTATTTGGCACACAAGAGGTGCTTAATAAATGCTTACTTAGTGAGTAAATTAATGAATGGGTTGTTTTAAGGATTAAGTGAAACAAATATAAAAACATTTAGTCCAGTAACTTACACATAGGAAGTGCTTACTTAATTGTAATTATTAATGATTGTCATAGCCCTGTGTTTGGATAGAGTTTTCATTCCGTTGTTGACTTTGTTTTTAAGGATCCCTTGCTGCAGAGGTGCATGTGAGGGAAATTATAAGACACCAAGGGAGTGTAGTCTGTGTTCTCTAGGAATTAGCAGAGATCTTTGAGGTTGAAGGTCGGGGGTTAGGGAGGGGAGAAGAGTGATTTAGAATGTTGTCCTTTGTGCTAGTTGGGAGGAATTGAAATACCAATTTCTATCGAGTCAAAGATATTCTTTTATAGAAAAGATTCTTCAAGCTGGGTGTCGGCACAAAGGGAGGGATGCAGTTTGGCAAGTGGGGACATGTCCCTACCACAGGGCCAAGTCCAGGTGAGGCTGGTCTGTGGGAGAGAATGTGCTGGGCCAGGTCTGGAGGGTGTGGGGATTGGCCAGGTTCACAGAAGGGGCTCAAGCAAAGGGAGTTACTCAGAGCGTGTTTACAGATCACAGATTCCATATGGTGTGCCCTTATGGGGATTTGGAAAGCTGGTGGATATTATGGGCTTTCCCTGTTGATCAATATCATGTATGAGTATATTTTTGTGTTAGGTTTCAGGTGGTTCACGGACCTGATAAAGCCCAGCTTAGGAACCCCTGGATAGAGTGTGACTGAGGAAAGGGACTGCTCCTAAACTTTCTGGGGGTTTCCTGGTTTGCTGGGACCTCACTGGGAGTCTTCTAACTTTTTACTGTCTTTCTCACACATGTTCTAAAGATCTGTGTCTCCCATTCTCTTTTCCTGTACTGATAATGGTGTATTTTATAGAGCCTAGAGCAGTATGATTTCCCTTCCTAATACAGTGTGCAGAGAAAAGAAACTAAATTAAACATGCACCCTTTCAGCTTCGTGATTCGGCTTAACATGCTTAACCAAGTTGAAATTGAATTCAGTGATTCTTCTTCGGTGTTCTGTACAATCAAGAAGCCTGGAACAGCAGCTGTCATGACAAGACGACACCGCCTGTCAGGTGGCAATGTGATATAATTATTTGCCTCACTGGATTAATAATTCAGAGGCCATCTACTTCTAAATAGACGAAAGACTGTTTAAAACCATTAATTTGTGTAGCAGTATCTTGTGCCCTTGTGACATTCTTTCCGGAATACCTTGGTGCTCTTCTACTGCTGGTGGCCAAGGCTCTTTCTTCACCACCACCAGGGTGGTTATGTAAATTTGTCATTTAGCACAACAGCACAACCATCTGTTGGTATCCCTTAGTCAAAAAACACTTCATCTATAAAATATCATGTTTAGAAAATTAATGAGGTTGGGGACTGACTTGTTTAAAGGATGCAGGGCTTTCCCTGAGTTACGTGGGTCTTAAGGCTGAGGGTAGGAGCAGTCCCTGGCTCTTGATCTGAGCCTCATTCCACAGTGTCATATAGCCATTCTCAAAAATGGAAATTTTGCAGCTATACAGACATAACCCTCCTATTTATGTCTCTTCCATTCCTAACAAATTTAGGCCATTGTCATGTGGTAGGGTGGTGCTATGGACTCAAAGGGAGGACCACATTGTTCTCATTTCCGTGAGAACAATTTATGCCCTCTGCCCTTGTGGATGCACGTGCATCTCTGCCTCACTTGGGCATTCATGATCCTCAATTAGGGAGGAAGGATGTCACTTTTCTCTGGAAGTGGAAACTCTGATAGTGCCAATCAATCTACTGCTTGAGGTTATTAAATCTTTACTTTTGAACATAGGTACTGGTGAGGATTTATGTTTCTGATTGGCAGATTGCTTCTTGGACTCATTTCTGTATGTCTTGGACATGAGCCCTTGGACTAATAAACAAAAACTTTAAAGAAGTTTAAGTTACCCACTTCTGGAGGGAAATGGGTTAGCAAGCAATTCTCCAGCTTCTGCCTGTCCATCCTAAGCATGACTGTTCATCAAGGGTCCCTGACTGATCAGCTTCAGAACAAAATATACATGGTAAAGGAACTTCAGGTATGAGGTTGCCACAGGTAGGCGGTCCCCAGAGGTGCAAGGTGTCCACAGGTGTGAAGTCTGCGCAGGAGCTCTCCTCTGGCTGCTGGACTAGGGTCTTCACAGAGCTAAATGAATTTGCAGTTGTCTAGGCATGAGACGAAACAGGAATCATTTGCAAAGAATGATCCCCTTCAATTGGTAGACCTTGGTTCTTCACCTCTCTCCTCTCTTGCTTTATTGCATCCGCTCTTAGCCTTGCTTTACTGAACCCACCCTAGTAGTATGGGAGCCATTCTACTATTAGAAAAGAAACCAGACTGAACAGCCATTCTTCCTGTATGCCTGGCTTCAGGACGCACCATAATTGATTATGATGTATATGGAGAGTACGGATTCCCAGGCACTTCCTGCCGGAGACCTTCCATGACCCTCCTCTCTGGGTGGGAGGCTCCTCCTTTGCTCATCAGTAGCTTTATATCCTTACACCATATTGGTGATTTGTTCCTAGCCTGTGACCTTCTCAAGGGCAGGGAATGCGTGCCTTAGTTGTTTCTGGATCATTGGCAATGCTTAGCACTTTAACGATACTAAATAAGGATTTGGAGACCTCATGAAAGTTTTCAATAGCCCCAAACCAATCCCAGCACCAGCCCCGCCTTGCTGTGTCCCTTTCTATGTATTGAGTTGTCTCATACTCCTGCCACTTGGGAATTCTGTGACTTTTCATCTGGTTCACAAGCTGTTGTCTGGACCACTTATTTCCTCCTTAATTGTTCTGTCAGTGACCTTTCTTGGGGATGCTGCTTTTTTTAAAAATAGAAAATGGAGACCTTTTGAATTTATTAATTTTTTGTTTGCCAAGAAAGCCCTGATAATAATTGCTAAGACTTCCCAGAAGTTATTAGTTTACAAATTTTAATGACACTCATGATTTATTTATGCGCTTCCCTCCCTCTACAGCTGCTCACCCCAATTCCTTGGTGGAATTCCTGCTGAATCTGAGTGAATTAGTGGAAACAAAACTGCAGATTGGAATGACATTTTTTGCTAGACTGTTAATTAAAAGCCTTCCACCCTATTCGCTAGGCTCTTTATATGTGAGGTCCCGAAGGCTGGGCTGATATAAGCTGTGAAATCCTCTGTCTAAAACTGGGATGGTCTCCTATTTGCTTGCTGTAGTAATCAATCTGGTGGAAACTCCTGAATGGGTCACAGAACTTTCAATTGAACCGATATTAATTGAGCATCCGTTATGTAAGCAGCCCTGTGTTCATTGCTGGGAGATGGAAAGTACGTATGTCATGATTGCTGTCCTCAAGGAATGTTTCATTTGTTTGGAAGGTAAGATGAATGTACATGGGAAACAACAGCAGGCATATGCAAGAATATATACATATCCACAAAATACAGTGCATTCTGCAATGACTGGCTGTGCTCTAGAAATGCTCATATTTTTATTATTACCACCCCACATCATTCCATAAAGAATACAAAACAATTCTAGGAATGAATCGGAGAAGAGAGCAATATGGCAAATATATTTTGTTTTGCTATTTAATATAGTATATCCTATTTTTCTATTGGGTGTGTAAGCTTCTTAAAAAGAAAGACAGCTGGGCCTGGTGGCTCATGCCTGTAATCCCAGCACTTTGGGAGGTCGAGGTGGGTGGATTACCTGAGGTCAGGGGTTCACGACTAGCCTGGCCAACATGGTGAAACCCTGTCTCTACTAAAAAATACAAAAATTAGCCGGGAGTGGTGGTGGGTGCCTATAATTCCAGCTACTTGACAGGCTGAGACAGGAGAATAACTTGAACCTGGGAGGCCAAGGTTGTAGTGAGCTGAGATGATGCCACTGCACTCCAGCCTGGGCAACAAAGTAAGACTTCATCTCACAAAAAAATAAATAAATAAAAAGGAAAGATATTGATAGTTCCCATGGTTCCTAGAAACACCTGGTGACAGTGGGATGGCATATGTAGTGTTTAAAGGTGGTGGGTCTTGGATTCAAACAGCCTGAATGTGAACCCCAGCTCTATTGCTTACTAGCTATACCATCTTGAGCAATGTTTTAGTCTCTTTGAACCTCAGTTTACTTCTCCATAAAAATAGAAAGATAAAAAAGTCTATCTCATATAGGTTTTGTGGGAATTCAGTGAAATAATGCATGGAATGCAAATGTTGTCAATGTAGTCAGTATTTAATATAATAATTATGGTTTGTTCATATACTCCAGCAGCCTCAGCCAGGCTCCAGATGACAACTGTGCTAATACCTTTAGGAGGATGGGGTACAGAACAAATCTAGACTCCTAGGCATATCATACCTGGGAATTATGCATTTCTGCTTGAGATAGAATATTCCTATCTTCCCCTTTATGTCCTCATTTGTGTTTGGCAAAAGGTGAAAGTTAATGTATTTCTTGGGTTTCATACACCAGATGCTGCTGCTGCTGCTGATTTGGGGTACAGGATGCAAAGTACAATCTGATTTTCAGTTTCTTCACCATAGTGTTAACTCGGTCTTTATTGGTTTCCTTTTCATATAACTTTTGGAGGCTCTGAGCCCATGGAAGAGCTTTGCTGTCTCCCAAGTAATTAACATGGAAGGCAGGGTCGGGCCATGCATGTTTCTCAAACTTGTTGCATCCTCAGAATTACTTGTAGAACATGTTAAATATCTAAATTTATGGGCCCTACCCAAGAGATTTCAATTTAGTAAGGTTGGTCGTTATGCAGGAATTTATTATTTCAAAAGCTTCAGCTAGGTGCGGTGACTCACACTTACAATCCTAGCATTTTGGGAGGCTGAGGCAGGCAGATGGCTTGAGCTCATGAATTCGAGACCAGCCTGGGAAACAAGGTGAAACCCCATTTCTACAAAAAATGTTAGAAAATTAGCCAGGCGTGGTGGCACGTGCCTGTAGTCCCAGCTACTGGTGAACTGAGGCAGGAGAATCTCTTGAACCTGAGGAGGTTGAGGCTGCAATGAGCTAAGATCAGCCACCGCACTCCAGCCTGGGTGACAAAGTGAGACCCTGTCTCAAAAAGAAAATAAAAGCTCCTTGGTTGATTCTGGTCCTAGGTAGGATTGGGAACCACTGAACTCACCCAAGGAAGCTTGGGTTCTAGGCCCACCTTTGTTACTAACCAATCAGATTACTCATGCCATCTTTCTGTTTCTTCACAAATAAAGGTATTAGATGAAATGATCTCTCGAAACACTTTCAACTCTGAGTCCACAGTCTCTGCTATACTGGGAAGTCAAACAGGAAGCCCACACAGGATTTATGATACCCAAAAGATACCTTTCTTGAGCTAACAGCACTGCTTCTGAGCACAACCACCTTCCTTTATAAAATCTGCTGGTGAAGTTGCAATCCAAGTGTCAATAAAATAGCATACTCTGCTAACTTGCTGTTCACTGATGGATATTATCCAGTTGGCAGACATTAGCCAGAACACCTGTCCAAACTGCTTGGTTTAAATTCATTAAACACAGGGAGCATCATACAATCTATGAAAGTCTTTGTTCTGAAAAGAAAAATAGAATGAGAAATGAGTTTGCTCTAAATATTGGGCCCTCAGACATCTTACTTTGCTAGAGAATTGAGAAATGAGAACACTGGAGAAGCAGATCTGGATTACAGATTTAATGTTTTCCTATTTATTATGGGAAAGAGGGCTTCTTTTTATGGCTCCGTCTTTTTTCTTCCACTAGGCAGGACCACAGCATGCATAAATCTTGATTTTTGTCCAGTGGCTGAGAGAATGTAACACTTTTGTATGGATTGTGTCTGTGGATTGTTATTTTATGTTGTTTTCCCTTTCCTCCAAATGCAGTACCATTTTATCACAATCATAAATAACCCTGCCATTTTAAAGGGTGTGAAATTCTGCCCATCCCTGTCCACAGCCTGAGCTCCCTCTCATTTTCTCAGCAGTCAATTCATTAGCCTTCTAATGAAGTTAATAAGTGAACAGGATCAGACAGTTCCTTCTAAAATAACATTTTTAAGTGGATGCATTTCCTCGCCCTCTAAGGTAGGCCTTAATTTATTTCCCTGCCAGATGGCCATGTGTGTGAAACTATGATAGGTGGGCCCTTGGAATGTGGTTTGAAGCCAAAAAAAGGAAAAAATTTCAACTCACACAGAGCCTATCTATTTTCAAGTTTATAGGAGAGCGATTTGACATACCCCATTCCTGCTTATATATATAACGACTATAAAGATTAGGTAGTCAAACTTTCATAGTTACTTTCTCATCGTCTGGTGGCCAATTACTTTATTGGACATAGTCTATAAATGTCATTAGGAGGTTTCTAGCAAATTCCCTTTAAAGACCACTGCCCTAGACATTATTTGGGGGAAAATATGTAAACTGGTAAAAGACCTTTCCTGTTACACGTCTGTGAGATTTCTTTATAAGAATCACTGAACTTAGGAAGTTTTTTTAATATGTTATTGTTGCTTCCAAATGTTTTGTGCCCAACTTAAAGCTAAAGCTGCGCTGTCTTCCAATACATAAGGTTTATCTTGTAAAAGATCCCCCCCTTCACTGCTATTATTCTCTTAAACTTGCATACCATTTTTAGTCATTGTCCACATAAATACAGGACAGTTCTCATATTTCTGGGAGAAGTGGAAGGCCTGTGTAATTGAACATTCCATTTTGCAGATGGATTGTCTGACGTCCCTAGTGGGTTGGTGGTCAGTCTGGGACCCCAGTCTGGATCTTCCAGTTCTCAGCAGCCCCTTGTTCTTGCTGTCATGTTGGTAAGCATGCTTTCCTGGCCTTACAAATTTGGCAGCCATTCATGTTTCCTGTGAGATCTATGGCTGAGGGACTACTTTTGGGACTAGTAGTTTCCTTGGATATTTGCCTAAGTGATTTTCAATTCAGGTGGATTATGAGAATCACCTGGGAAATTTAAGAAAAGTCAGTTTCCTGGGCCTTATTCTAATCCCACTGAATCAATTTCTGGGGTCAGGATCCATGAACTTACAGTTTTAAAGAACTCCCCTCTTGATTCTGATGTGCCATTGATCTAAGGCACTTTATGGCCATCTTTGCTTCTAAAATGTCATTTGCTTCTAAAGTTGTTTTGGGTAACTCACCCGCAGCATACCACCTTTCCCTCTACCCATCTTTCTTCCTTCTGGCTCAGAGTGATGAGCGTAATCATTCATGCGGAAATCCATAGTTGCACCCTCCTCCTTTATAATGACAACCATAAAGGTTAATAATTGGAATGTGCTCTGGCACTTACTAATGAGCTCACATTCTGTCAGCATCAGGGCTGTTTAATTGGGCAATTAACACTGATCTTAGAGAGTGGTGCCACAAGAGAGTGGTCATGAGGTGCTGCTCCCCTGGAGTTGTGCTTGAGATAAGCCTTATGAGGGTGAGTTGGCCGTCAGGAATCTAGGTTCTGGTGGGGATCAGAGGGCACAAACACTGGGGAATAGACCGGGCACAGTGGCTCATGTCTGCAATCCCAGCACTTTGGGAGGCCAACACGGGCAGATCACAAAGTCAAGAGCTCAAGACCAGCCTGACCAACATGGTGAAACCCCGTCTCTACTAAAAATACAAAAAGTTAGCTGGGCATGGTGGTGGGCACCTGTAGTCCTAGCTATTCAGGAGGCTGAGGCAAGAGAATTGCTTGAACCTGGGAGGTGGAGGTTGCAGTGAGCCAAGATTACACCACTGCACTCCAGCCTGGGTGACAGAATGAGACTCCGTCTCAAACAAACAAAAACAAAACAAAACAAAAACTGGGGAATAGTTTCCAGGTACCTTTTGAAGGCTTTCTATTCATAAAGATTTTTGGTTGCAAGTAACAGAAACCATTGCTAACTTAAGCAGCATACAAGATTTGTTAGAAGAATACTGGAAGTGCTCAACATTTGGAAGAAGAGATGAGCAAAAAAAACCCAGCAGTGACAAAATTCTAGGAATCTCCAGCAACCATAGCAGCTGGATGTCATGGATTTACACTCTGGTGAGCTGCTATCAGATGACAACTGCCTCCTTTGAGGTTTAAATTCCTGGAAGAGAAAATGGAAGAGACCACTTGGGTCAAGGAATCAAAACTTTAACTGTATTTGGTAGGTAAGAGTTCCCTGGCCCAGCTGGCCCCTTTGTTCATCTCTATGCCTAGAAGGCCAGGATGATCAGCAGCAGGGCAGGACAGGGTTCTGGGAATACCAGACATCACAGATACCATATGTTTCCTGATGGATTCTAGTGTACAGATAACTTAAATATGTACAATTTTAAAGAACATCCCTCCAATTATAATATTTATTTAAGAGGCCATCAGTTATTATGTGTCAGAGAATGTGCTAGGAGCTTTACTCATAAAAATACCACTTGTAAAAACTTTGCAAGGGTTTTACCCCATATTGGTGGATGATGAACCCGAGGTTCTTACTGACAGTAGGCAAAAGAGATGAAGTTTGACCTCAGGTCTATAAAATACCAAAATCCATGCTTGTCTCACTTGCCCCTGACTGTCTCCCCAAATAGCTTTTAACTCCCAGTTTAGTTTGTGAACATTGTCTCAGCCCTGGACATGCATTTCCACAACTGTTCTCCTGAACCTTAGACAGTGTACCAAAGTTTTAAGAGTAGGGTCTTCATAAATGAAGATGATATGATTGGTCCGATATAATCTCTACAATGTTTATTTCTTGTAATGCCTCCCTCCCAACCCATCCCCCCACCAAGAGATGCAAGTAGAATGCTCTTAATCATTCACAAATTCTCCATTCCTGTTAGGAAAGGTGGTGGGTGATTATAGAAAATTGTCTGGGATGAGTGTGCCATTTGTGTTCACATGTTTTTAATGCAAATTTTACTGATATAACTGAATATTCACAGGCAGTTCTAAGAAACAATACAAAGAAGATACTGTGTATACTTTACTCAGTCCCCCTCAATATTTTGCAAAACTACAATATAATATCACTCTAGGATATTGACATTGATATAATCCACCAACATTATACAGATACTCTAAGGTTTAGTTGTACCCATTTTTTTTGTGTGAGTTTGTGTGGGGGTGTAGGGGAAGGTAGGTTTGTCTATCCACCCTCATAGTTATGATGCTGAAATACTCCATCACCACAGGAATCTTTCATCTTGCCATTTTATAATCACACCTACCTCCCTCACCCAAAACCCCTAATTGCTAAACCCTGGCAACCACTAATCTGTTCTCCATTTCTAAAATTCTATTATTTCAAAAATGTTATAGGGTCATACAGTATACAATCTTTTGAGATTGCCTTTTCTCACTTTTCTTCATTTAGCGTAATTCCCTGGAGATTCATGAACTTTTTTTGTGTATCAATAGTTCCCTTTTATTGACAAGTAGTAGTCTAGGGTACGGACGTATGACAATTTGTTTAACCATTTACCTGTTGAAGGGCATTTGGGTTGTTTCTAGTTTTTGGCTATGGAAAATAATGCTGTTCTGTACATTTGAATACAGGTTTTCATGCAAACATGTTTTCATTTTTCTGGAATAAATGCATGTGAGTGCTTATCCTACCCTCCTTGAATTGCTTTTGCCCCTTTGTCAAAAATCAGTTGTACATATTTATATGGGTCTATTTTTTTGCTCTCCATACTGTTTCACTGGGATGTGTCCATTCCTCTGCCAGTACCATCCTCTTCATACTGTAGTGATATGGTAAGCCTTAATGTCAGGCAGAATGATTACTCTCACTTTATTCTTCTTTGTTTTAACTGTTCTAGGGCCTCTGCTTTTCTATATATATTTTGGAAGACATTTGTCTCTGTTTGCCAGAATCAAAACCCTGGTGGGGTTTTGATAGGAGTTTTATTAAACCTATAGGGGAATTTGTGGACTACCGACATCTTTAGTATATTGAGTCTTTGAATCCATGAACATGGTGGTACATCTCTTAGGTCTATGATTTCTTTCATCAGCATTTTATAGTTTTCACTATATAAAATCTATATGTATTTTGTTAAGTGTACACTTATTTAAGTATTTCACTTTCTTTGGAGTGATTGTAAAAGATATTGTTTGCTTAATTTCAGTTTTCACATATTTATTGTAATTGACTAGAAAATGAAATGGGATTGTCTTTTGTGTGTTGACTTTATTTTCCCAAGACCTTGCTCAACTCATTTGGTATTTGCTTTTGAGTGTGTGTGTGTGTGTGTGTGTGTGTGTTTTGAGACAGGGTCTTACTGTATCACCCAAGCTGGAGTGCAGTGGTGTGAACATGGCTCACCACAGCCTTGACCTCTTAGGCTCAAGTGGTCCTCCTTCCTCAGTCTCCTGAATAGCTAGGACCACAGGCACGTGCCACCATGCCTGGCTGATTTGTAATTTTTTTGTAGAGATGGAGCCTTGCCATGTTGTCCAGGCTAGTCTTGTACTCCTGGGCTCAAGTGATCCTCCTGCCTTGGCTTCTTAAGAAGTGCTGGGATTGCAGGCATGAGACACCACGCCCAGCCATGCTTTTGAATGTTTATTGTGAACTCAGCATGGTGCTAGGCATTTTTTGAATGCACCAGGAAACAGAGTGAAGCTCTCTAATGAGGGATGTAAACCTGTTTGACTCTACTCAGACCATGTATTAGTGTAATTCATTTAATGAGACCTACTGTGTACAGTATGTTTTCTAGGCACTGTGGGCCATATGAGAATGTAGAAAAGATTTTCCCTTCTAGGTTCCCCTAACTGGTTGGTCTGTCTCTCTCTCTCTCTCTCCATATATATATATACACATATATATATATATAATCAATTAGAGGCATATATATAAATTAGATGTATATATTTATATATATAGAAAGATAAAGAGAGAAAGCAATAGAAAGGGAGAGAGAGACCATTGTTATATGATATTATGATAGTATGTTATATGATTAGATGCTATTCTGTAATAATAACTAATTTATATATATGCCTCATTATATTTATATGTATACATAAATATATACATATAAATACATGTATTTATATGTATTCACATGTGTATATAAATATATATAAATGTATTTATATGTATATTTATAAATATATATAAACAATTAGAGGCTATATATGTTATTTCTTACAGAATATCATATAACAGTGGTCTCTCTCTCCATTTCTATTGCTTTCTCTTTTCCTTTATCTCTACCTCTATATATACTTCTAATTAGATATATATAATATATAATATACAAATATATATTAATTATATAAATATATAATATATTAATTTATATATAAATATGTAATATATATTATATATAAATAGAGGTGTATATATATAGAGAGAAAGATAAAGGAAGAGTGATAGGGAGAGAGAGACCACTGTTATATGATATTCTGTAAGAAATAATAACAGAATTTTAAAACAAAGGCATGAGAGAGAGAAAGATATTAATTCTAGCTTTGAGGGATCAGAGGATGCTTAGCCAGGAGCAGAATATGAGCTAGGCTTTGGAGGGAGAGAAAGACTTTGATGAGTGGTGTGAGGGGATGGGCATGCTAGATAAGGAGTATAGTTAGATTAAATTCAGGAGGAGAGAATGTTCAGGGAAAATCTGGCAAATGATCTGGAGGCAGTGGAGTGAAATTGTGAATGCAGTTCAGGGAAGGTGACCCAAGGAGGAAGCTGGCCAGACAGTGAAAGCCACATAGTGGAAGCCTTTGGTGCCCAACTGAGCAGTTTGGAATCTTTTCTGTGGGGTAGAGAGGAAGGAGTAAAGGTTGTAAGCAGATATTGTAGAATAATTGCTGTGTTTTAGAAAGATGTATTTAGCAAGGGTGATTTAGTATGGGGAGAAATTGTAAGCAGGGAGGAACAGTTTGCACAATGTCATGACATTCTTATTGCTTTCACCCCTTCATTTATTCTTTAATTAATTTATGTATTATGTGTGTGTTTGCTTGTGTGCTTTTTCATCTGCCAGCCCCTGTAGAATGTCCAATGATCTGATGTTCAGTGCATCCAAAACAAGGAAGGCAGGAAGTCTTAAGTTCACAGCCTCCTTGTTTAGGGGAAACAAAAACTCTTTCCCCCCCCCAGAATCTCTGGCTTTCCATTGTATAAACATGAATTCTACACCATTGGGGTTAGGTGTGCTGACTGGTGTCACTGAGGTGAGGGGCTATCAGGTACCAGGCTTTACTGGCTTACTGTACCCAGAGAAAGGTCAGACATTCTGAAAATGTAGAGCATCCCTATGGAAACTGGGCCTCTTGTAATGGTGGGGCAGAGGAAAAAGGAAGTGATGTGACTTTTTAAACTTACCCCGTTTCATTCCTCAGTGAGGATCTGGGCGGTGGGTGGGGGAGAACTGTAACTGCAAACTGAAGAATTTGGAACTGGACCTAATTCTGATTTATTTTGAAACTTTGATGCTTCATATTGGCATCCTCTTCAAACACGTCTGCCTGAATGCTCTAAGCCATGAAAATTGAGATGCTAAAGAGTTCATCTGTGAAATGAAACAATGAGTTTCCAAAGCTCTAAATTTTTCTCTTTTGTGAATATTTAAATTCTTGTATTTCACTAATAAAAAATATTTTTCCAAAGCTTGAAAAATGAAGAGTACTGTTAAAAAATACCAACCATCTGAATTCCATTCAAAATCATTGTTATGTTTTGGCATATGCGTACTTAATACATATATATATTTTTACCCGTGTATCTTTACATAATTGAGATCCTCTTGTATAAACAGTTTTCTTACTATTTTTATATAATGTTTGACTAAAAGTTTGTATGTTATCAAAATATTTGGCAAAAATAATTTTAATGTTTATGTAATAGTGTATGTTCCATAATTTACTAAAGTAGTCATCTCTTTTGGAGATTTAGATATTTTACAGTTTTTTGCTACTTGAAAAAAATTTTTTCTGATGCATATCTATATACTTAAATGTTTGTTTTTATATGCATTTTAGAGTTTTTTTCCTTAAGATAGACTTCTAGGGGATGAATTTTAAGATTCTTAGCATGTATTGTCAGATTGATTATGAGAAGTGTGCATTTATAAAAAAAGGCAAAAAAGAAGTGTACGTTTCTTAGACTCTTATGGTGGAAAAGCCAAACTATGAAATTAAAAGAGAAAAATTCACTTAGTTGCAGCCTGTGTGTGTGTGGTGTATATATTGCACACATGCATTTACATACTTTAGGGTATTAGTATGCCTAAAAATATTGTGAAATTATGAGAATAAGACTTGGATAATGAAATCTCTGGAAATCATGCGTCTCCAGACTCAAAGAAGAAGGTGTCTCTCCTGCTGACTGAAAATATCAGGCCCATCTGATCTGATAAAATGAAAAGAACAACAGCAGCATCAATAATAATACTTGCTTTCACTTACCGAGTACCATGTGCCAGATAATGATTGAAGTGCTTTACATATGTTTAACTCATTGCTATAATGAACCAGATAAAAATAGGTAAGCATTGTTATCCCCATTTTATCGCTGAAAAACCTGAGGGGCAGAGAGCTTCAGTAACTTTCCTGGCATGCTTCCTAGGTGGTTGAGCTGTGATTTGGATCTAAGCCCTCTGAATCTAGAGCCTGTGCACTTGACCCTCTGCAAGATAGTCCCTGAATAAGACCTGGCCTCAGTTGGAGGTTGTCATTGGGGTTCCCAACAGTCTCAAATCTACAGTCCCTTCAGTGGAAGACCCAGGTGCAATGCCTTATGTGAAGGATGAAGAGTAGGATGCTCTTCCTCCTGGGTGAGACCCAAGACTCTTCCAAATGCACTGTCTGTCATGGTTTCATCAAGGGAGGTGTGTGGAAGGGTCCAGTCTCCTTCCTTTCTGTAAAGATTTGGAACAGGTCTCAACTCCCCCTCAGTTCCCTTAATAACTACTGAGGGACTTGTCAAACAGAAGCTTACGTGTTCTGTACCTGTCGTACCTGTTACTTGTACCTGCTTAATGTGTACACCCTTGTGAATCTCTGTACAGAGAGGTGGAAAGCATGCTCTCTGGCCCATACCACCTGGGTTTGAATCCCAGTTATGCCACTTTCTAGCTGTGCACTTTAGGCAGTAACTCCTCTGGGCCTCACTTTCTCATGTCTAAAGTACAAGTGAAAACAGCCGAGCAGCTGAGTGGACATCCTGAGTTAATAATGGTAAAGCATTGGAACAGTGATGACTCCCTTAGCACATGTTCCGCCTATGAGGGCTTGTATCAATTTCTGTCAGGCTTGCTCTGCTTTTTGTCCTAATCCCTCAGGACTCCAGTAAGGCCTCATGGCTTCGGGCAGTCATTCTCGTGTTTCCGCACACCCTCAACACATGCCTCCCCTGAGCCTACTCCTTTGGTGTTTACCCCGGTGTGGAGGCAGCCTCTGATCAAGTTCTCTCTGAAGTGTCAAAGGGAAAGCATGGAGAGTGAAACGGTAGGACATCACCCAGTGGGAGGATCAGGGAGGATGTTCCCAGGGGCGCCAGCCTATTAGGGTAACCATAACACAGTAACACTGGGTGCTTCAACAACAGAAATGTCTCACCATCCTGGAGGCTAAGAGTCTGAGATCGAGGTGCATGGTTGGTTCCCTCTGAGCATGCATCTCCCCAGCTCCTGGTTATTTGCTGGCAATCTTTGGTGCACCTTGGCTTGTAGAATCATCACCTTACCTCTGCCTTTATCTCTTCATGTGTGCCTGTGTCCAAATTTCCATTTTATGAGACTACCAATCCTATTGGATCAGGAGCCCATCCTACTGCAGTATGCCCTCATCATAACTAATACATCTACAACAACTTTGTTTCCAAATAAGGTCACATTCTGAGGTCCCGGGGTGAGTTCAACAGGTGAATTTTGAGGGGATGGGCACAATTCAAGTCATAACATTGTGGAAGTGCCCAGAGCTGAGGCTGAAGGATGAGGAAGAATTAACCAGGAGCTGAAGGGTTGGGGAAAAGAGAGTCCAAAATGGAACATGGACCACAGGATCTTTGCACAGGTCTGACTGGAATCTTTCAATAGTCCGCGCTACCATTAGTGTGGCTTTTCAGGGAGCCAGAGTGAGTCAAGAGTGGTCGAGAGTATGGGAGGTGGCAGAGGACAAGCCTTGTGGAGTCTTGTCAGCAATTTTTAGCAGTTTAGGTTTTACTTTGGGCACAATGGGAAAGCATTTTAAGCAGATAAGTGACATTTAGTGAATGTTTCCAAAATTTATTATAAAATTTTTACTTTATTACTGATTTTTTTTAGAATAAAACTTTTTTCCTCCATTGTGTTCTCCACTTGTATTTCTTCATATGCACTTTTCATATATTTTGTAGTTTGTCTGTTGGGGACTTGTTTTATCATTTGTATGTGTTTTCAAATAAAATGCATAAACTGAATTGTATGTGTTTTTAAATATAATGCATTGTGGAATCAGATGCCCATATTCCCCTCATTCAGTTTTTTTCCGTTATCATAGTATTGTTTTTCATAAAGTAAGGGATCAGGAAGTATTATTTATGTTTTGTAAATCGAATCTGCAAAAATCTTAATTTGTAAAAGTTACATTCCTTCTTAGATTTATTTTTTAAGATTGAAGAGTTCCCACCTTTTAAATCTATTCTTACACTGCAGCAAATTCATGCTTGAGATGGGAAATGTGTGCTAAAAATTGTCGAGGAAGCTGTGACATTCATTTGGGGAAACATCTGCTTGTTTTGTGCTCAATTATCTCATCAAATCCTCCCCAAGTAGGTACTGTTATACTCTTCCTTTTTGCAGAGGGGGAAGCTGAGGCTTTAATAAAATACGTAAAATCTTCTGAGAGACATACAGGTGGATTTGGATGATAAACACAAATGGGCAGGCGCTGTTCATAACCAAGGAATTTCTCAGCTGGAAGCTTTTAGTGGTTTCTTGGGTGACTTCCACCCTCTCGCTTCAGAGCTTGGAACCCACTTCTCAGAGGGAGACTAGGGATATCCCTAGGAGAACGCATGCCTCTGTGGAGCTATTCTAGCCAGGCTACTGCCTCGCTTTCAAACATCCCTGCCTTTACTGATGCCATGTCTTGCTCTGGAATTTCTTCTTCTCTCCTCTTGCGCATTTTTAGGACCTAGCATGTGCTCTGTTTTCCCCCATAGCTGTTCTTGAGCATCCTAGCCCAGCACCCTCTCACTTCTTCCTTTTAAGTCCCTTAGAATCTGCTTTTCTACCCACTCATCTGTTCTTCTTGGTCTTTTTGAGGTTACCCATAGCACCTGGCTGTGTTGTATGTGCTCAGTAAGTGTCTGTTGGGTAGACAGAGGAGCAGGATCCATTTGAGTCTCCTTGATCTTGAGGTTAGGAGTCTGTTGAAAGCCTGCCTGGGTCTAGCAGCTGTGGGTCTTCAAGTGTCAGGTAGCTTCCTATGGACACTTAGTTGTTGGTACCCGGTCTGCTCCTATCCCTAGCTTTGCAGTGGCGGTGTATTCTGCTCTGTAGTGTATCTTGCATCACAGCTAGATGGTATAGGATAGAGAGATGGATATTTTGGAATGAGGGCATGTGCTGGAGACTGGCCAACGATGACTGAGAATGGCACACATAGAAGGCCACAATTGTCAAAACTCACTGGCTGTTTTGAGGCAGTTGCCAGATTGCCTGTCAGGGTTGTCAAAAGGGACATTTCCAGGAGATCTGAGGACAAGTAAGGGCAATATGTGCTCAGGGGCAGTTATCATAACTGCTAGCATGTATTGAACAGCTACTGTGTGCCAGGAATGGGTACTTTTTAATATTATCCTAATCTAAACCTCCTGATGGCAAGATGTTTAGGAAAGTGCTGGGTCTGAAATGAGCTGAATATGATACTTTGAGTATATAGGGATGTAGTATGGTTTTCTGGCTTTGCTATCTTGCCCAGAGGTGTCAGAAATTGTTACATGTTTATAAAAGCCTTAAAATTTTTTAAAAAAGATTTTTCTCTGCTAAGAACCCATGGGAGTAGGGGAGAACTTAGTGTTATTACAGCCACAGCCCTGGATCTCCAATGTGCATGACCTCCCTGGGGTGACTGGATGAATATGGTCTCAGGGGCCCCATCCAGCCTTAGGCATCTTAGGAAGCCTCAGTGACCTTTTTATGTGCACTGGCGCCAAACCTACACTTAGTCCCTTCAGGGTTCAGCTCCCTACCATTGCCAGTGTATACCTGAAGTGGTGCCTGGTTAACACAGCTTGTCCATAGGGTCTCACTGGATGATATTCTCTCCCTTGCATGGTCTCTTGGTGTGCTGTGATGGGCAGCATGGGCCAGTGAGTGCTGGTCCAGTTGGGTGCTCCAAGGTCTTTGCATCAGAGACATGCTTGGACCTATTAAACATAATTTAACACTATTAAAGCGTGAGTGTTAAGGTGAATATACCAAGTTTATATAGACCCAGGAGAGCAAGTAGTGGGGTGATAATGTGAGATACTGCAAGAGGACCCACATCACCAAAGGCAAACTGGTGTTCTTTCAATCTCTTTAGAACAAACCAAGCTTTTCCTGCCTGGGGACTTCACACCTGTCTGAAATATTCTCATTCTTCTCCCTACCTTCCCCTGGTCCCCCAGCCAGTTACATCTTTCACAGGACTGGTCTTTTTAAATCTTTTATCTCTTCAATTTAAGTATCTCTTCCCCAGAGAGGTGTTACCTGGCCATCCTGTCTAAGAGAGGTTTCCAGGCTGGTCAGTCTCTCAGTCCCTTGTTGAGCACTTGTTATAATAGTACCACTTGCAGTCATTTTATTTTACAGCTTATGTGGGGGTTACTTATTTATTTCACTACTGTTTCCCCTTCCCCACGAAACAGATTTATTGAGAGCAGGGATTGTGTTTGTCTCACACAGCATGGTACCTCACTGCCTAGTGCTGTGTTTGGCACATAGGAGGATCTGTGTGAAAGAAGGAAAGGGAAGGAAGGAAGACAGGAAAGCAGGAGGGGAGGCTGGAATCCACAGACAGTAGCCAGGGCATACAGGACACGAGATGTTCACTTCCCTTGGATGGCAAATCTTGACCTGACCCCTTGTGAATCTCTTCCTTTTTGAACTTTCTCAGCTAGATCACTGACATTTCATGCTATAAGTCATCAAGTCTCCTCTACAAATTTTAGGGATGAAGAAAGTGAGACTCTCAGAAGGGAAATGACTTGCTTAACAATCCTGTATTAGGGAAAGAGGTTGGCCCAGAACTAAAACCAGAATACTTTCAGACAGGAAAGCAGACACCCTCAAAAGATCTTCAAGAGTCTAGTATTTAGCAGTTTGTGAGTAGATGCTTTGCATTTATTGATGAAGCACAGAGAAGTAGGAAAGTTAAGACAGAAAGACAATCAAATGCTGGGCTTTCACCCAGGACAAACCCGTGAGTCTGAAAAGCCGTTCTCCAAGAGGGACCTTAAAGAAACATGGATTTTTTTCTTCATGTGAAGCTACAAGCTGAGCGCAATGCATCTGACAATAAAAAACCAGGCTGTTACATATGTATACTTGTATAATAAAAAATAAAATAAATAAAAAAAAGAAAGAAAAGAAAGAAAGAAAAAGAAAAAAGTGTTTAATAATTAAGAAATCCATGAAAATAATTCTCATCTAAAATCTATCTCCCATGTTGTATACACTTGGAAAACATCTAGCATGTTTAAAGTTGTGTTTGTTTGAATAAACTGCAATCTATTCAAAAAAAAAAAAAAAAAACCAGGCTGTGCCTTAGAACAGGTTTGTGGATGGGAGGCTCAGCCTTTGCGAGGCAGTACGTCACTCACAGAGGCTGTTTGCAGTACTCTGTCCTTGGTGATGAGTCTTCATGGGAAGGAGGTATGTAGGGGTCAGAGAATAGTTCTCTGTCTGTTCCCCATGTTCATTAGCTTGTGGTTGATGTATTATCCTTGAAATTTGAAAAGGAAATGAGAGAAGAAATGCACATAGAACAGAGCTGAAAAGTGAACCAAAGAGGAAAAATGTATCAGAGAGACAAGGGGCATGATTGAGGTGGTTCTTTTGAGGAAGCGAAGTGACGTTCGACTTAGTTTCCATGTTCGGGTACTTGAGGGTTGGAGGTCTGAACAAGAAGAAATGGACAAAGATTAAGGCATGGGAGATGAAGTTTATGTAACAGAGGTTAATGACTATTATGTTGGAAAGCTAGCAGGATGGATATGTAAAATATATATATAAAGATAAGCATTTCTGAAAAGCAAATTGTCTTTGTTGACTACCCTTAAAGAACAGAGTTATCAGATTTAGGGATCTAGAAATTTTTTTTTTTTAGAAAAGCCAGAGTTGGAAACTATTCATCAGGACCATCAGTAACTATTATGTTACACTTTGAGTCCTTCAAGTTAAAAAAAACCTAGGTACTTCTTAGGCCACGTGAAAGTAAATTTGGTGCTTGGAGAAATCTGATTTTGAAAACTAGATGCCTCAGTTATCAGCTGTAATTCATATGCAAATTATGTAACCTCTTTCATCCTCACATTAATGTCCTCCATCTGGAAAGTGGGGACAAAGTTTACCACAGGATTAATTTGGACATTCATTGAAATTTAAGTGTCTCTTATATGTAAAGTGTTCATTCATTGTTCTTTCCCATGTTTTCTCTCAACAGTTTGGAAAAGGTGGCCTTAATACTTGTGGAGTTCATATTTTATGGTTCACTTTTTAAAATTTTTTGCGCATAATCTCTTTTGGGGTATGTCAATTTTGGACAGTCACCCATCACACTGGTTCTGTATACTTTTTAATAAGAGCAGGAAGAATTAGAGTTTAGGAAGATTTTCTTGGGTTGTCTAGAGTCACTGAATAGCATTCTTATAAGATGCTCTCATATCCTTGTTTTATTCTCATTAAAGGGATTCATTCCTAGAAGCCTACTGTGGCCTAGACACCATGTGAGGAACTAGGGATTCCTGGGGTAGGGACAAGATAGACCATGTCCCTGCTCACGTGAAGTGGACAGACTAATGGGGACAACAGACAGAAGTACACAATAAGCCACGTAATAACTAAATGTGGCTAGTGCTGCAGGGTGGTGTGGAAGGAACTGGGTGGACATGAGAGAGTAGAGGAGGGGGTGCTTTTATTAAAGTGGTCAGGGGAGAACTCACTGGAAGCAGGGCTGGGATTAGGGTGAGGAAAATGAGATGCCCAGTGTACAATATTTAAGGAGGCATTCACTCTTAGGGTCCTGCAAATGCCTCCTTAAAATTTTGCACCCTCCATGCCCTGCTTGCTTGCCTCATCCTAGTCCCAGACCTGCCTAGGAGGTGACATGAGTTGGGACCTCAAAGGTAATGAGGATACAGGCCTTCAAAGGCATGCATGATCATCAGCTAAACAAGTGAGTGAAGATAGTGTTTGCTGTGGCTCATTTCAATGTGGTACAAAGATATCTGTGTAAATCCTGTAATTGCCAAAATTGACCCATCAATGTTAAAGACCCTTTTTAAGCAGATCATTTTCTTCCTTTTACACAGCCATCAAATGCAGCACTAATGAGAGGTGGTGTTCATCTTGTTTTACAACCCTGAGCTTCTCTATATTCATTAGCATGCAGGAATCTGACTCCCTGTGGTTCCTAGAAACAGGGGCCCCTATCCTTGCTTCATATTTTCATATACAATTGTTTTTAATTGCTGAGGAGCCTCATGGCTCAGCCCAGGTGGTTCCATTTCCACCTTCACTCTGACTTCAGAATGCTTCAGGGGTCTGCTCTCTGACTAAGGGAGAATGTCTTGGCTGCCGTCTTGGAGAAATGTCTCTTTATAAATAACATGTGCAGCTATAGACTATTAATTAAAAACACATCAACAATATTAACACATCATTGAGAAACACCACATGGCAAAGTTCCAAAACTATGAGCAAAGTTCTAACTCCCGAGCAATGCATGATATATTGTTCTTTCTAATGTGGTCTGTAAGACAGCTTACCTGACAGAATCTCACACTACTGAAAAGCTGTGTTCTTATGGGACAACTCACCTCCCATGCTTCATGTAGGTTTTCAGAGATGCTGACGTACATCTTTCATTTCAGATAGAGACCCCCTTAATCAAGCTAGTCCATACTCATGGCTTCCAGGCCAGGTTTTGTTCAACTAGTCCAGTGATAGTTCTCCTGGCTCTGTTTTCCTGATGGCATCTCAGCCAATGGCAGGCTGAGATTCTATGTTTGATTTTCAGCAGGCTCAGCCCTGTGACTCTAGGAGATAAGGGCCTCCTTCAGGGCACACATAGACACCTTCAAGTCATTTATATGGAGCTCGATGCTGGGAATTTGAGTCCCTGAACTCATCTTTTTCTTTCACCATTTTGTCTAGCAACATTGGAGCAACTAGCCAATCTCATTATATTTGTTAGTTTTCTAAAAATGCTTAAAAGTATCATATACCCAGTCACACATCTTTTTGCTTTGTATAAGCGGTTGATTAGGTATATACAATGCAAATATTTTGCATGTCTCTATTACCAGTTCAGTTCATGCCATGGACTGTAACAGTGCTCTCTTCAGTACTGGAAATCATCATTTGCACCTTTAAATCTAATCAGATTAGAGATCCCATTCCAGAAACACCAGAACCAATTCAGAAAACTCATTCTCTAGAACCACTGCATTTCTGCTACTAAAATCTATATTGGGGTTCTCTAGAGAAATAGAACCAATAGGATGGATATGTGTGTATGTGTGAAATATAATATAGAAATGTGTATTTATGTACATATATATTTATATGTATTCAGAATTGGATTATGTGATTTTAGAAGCTGAAAAGTTTCACAATGTGTAAATTTCAGTCTGTGTCCAAAAGCCAGAGTGTCCAAACCAAGAGTGTCAGTGGTGTGAGTTCCAGTCCAAGGACAGGAGAAGACTAATGCTGAAGATCAAACAGGAAGAGAGACAGAATTCAACCTTCCTCTGCCTTTTTGTTGTATTTAGGCCTTCAATGAGTTGGATGATGCTCTCTCACATTGAGGAGGGCCGTGTGCCTGACTTAGTTTACCAATTCAAATGCTAATCTCTTCTGGGAATTCCCTTATAGACACACTCAGAAATTAATGTTTAACCAGATATCTGAGCATCATGTGGCCCAGTCAAATTGACATATAAACCTAAGCATCACAGCATCTTTTAATGGACCCTCTAGGCACTGTCACCAACCATTTCTTCTGAAACCATAAGCAGAACACACCATGAGCCCTGTTTAAATGTGCTAGGTTGAATGTTTGAAATCAGGACTCTGTTGGAATATCAGGATGCATAATTACTGCATATATTATGTAGTCCTGGCTACCTGAGTTCTCCCTACCTGAGACGTCCTTCTGGCTAAGTTGTCAACCATTCTTTTAAACCTCTTTTATAGTGGAGGCCAAAAGACTGCAGGCTGCTAGTCCTGAAGAGCTTAGAGACTAGAGCATCATCATTATTAGCTACTGCAAGTAATTTTCCATCATTGTACCTTTGTTTCCTCATTGTCAGAATGGACATAATGATGGCATCTATCACGTAGAGTTGCTGTGAGGAGTAAATGAATGAGTAGATATATGGAAAGTTGTTGGTATAATGCCTGGCATAGCATAAGAGCTCTAGAAATGCTTTCTATTGATGTCATTATCATTATTTCTGTTCTCACAGAATTGATGCATATTATAAGTGTCAACAATTCTCTTAGGATGGGGCACATTTTACCATATTTTTTATCATGCAGATAAAATATATGTAAATAAAAGCACACATTTATTTATTTTTGGCATCCCAATAGCAATTTTACTGTTTATTATTATTATTATTATTATTATACTTTAAGTTCTAGGGTACATGTGCACAATGTGCAGGTTTGTTACATATGTATACTTGTGCCATGTTGGTGTGCTGCCCCCATCAACTTGTCATTTACATCAGGTATAACTCCCAATGCCATCCCTCCTCCCTCCCGCCTCCCCATAATAGGCCCTGGTGTGTGATGTTCCCCTTCCCGAGTCCAAGTGATCTCATTGTTCAATTCCCACCTATGAGTGAGAACATGAGGTGTTTGATTTTTCTGTTCTTGTGATAGTTTGCTGAGAATGATGGTTTCCAGCTGCATCCATGTCCCTACAAAGGACACAAACTCATCCCTTTTTATGGCTGCATAGTATTCCATGGTGTATATGTGCCACATTTTCTTAATCCAGTCTGTCACTGATGGACATTTGGGTTGATTCCAAGTCTTTGCTATTGTGAATAGTGCCACAATAAACATACGTGAAAAGCACACATTTAAATTAATATTTCTTTTTTTCATTAGTGGTTTTGTATATTGATCCTGCACCTCTTGGACAATCTTAATCTTTAGGAAAGAGAAAGTGATCCACCTTTAGTAAATGACAATGAGTGGAGAGTCATTCATTCATTCATGCATGCATTTATGCAACAGGTATTTATTGAGCCTTTGTGCCAGAGTCTATGCTAGCCCCTTAATGAAAATGACAGATCATTATTTCTTTAACTTTTTTTTCTTGTTAACAACTATTGTATTACTTCAAAAAAAAGGTAACACCTAAAACTGCCATCTACCCCTGGCACCTTAGTGTGAGGGAAGGTTTGGAGAGAGACTTTTGAGGGAAGACTGGGGAAAGGATAGTGGGTCAGGTTGCTTTAGGCCTGAGGACAGCGAAGATTAAAGGGCAGGTATCTGAGAGGGTAGACCTCAGGTAACCAGGGGAGTGGAGGGAAGGAGAAACAGCTCACTTGGAGAGGGAGAGCCTGGCTGTGATACGGTCATTTTCCCATGTTGAGCGTGACCTAGTAGGGCTATGCCCAGCCTGATTTGAATGGGAGGAGGCATCCCACATTCTCTTATTCTCTTATTCTCTTATCCTACTACCTGACTTCAGTGTCCTTCTTGGAAGGAATCTTCCAATGGACCCACCTCTGAGGCATCCTTCTGACTAGGTTGTCAACCATTCTCTTGAACATCTTTTATAGTGGAGGTCAAAGGACTTAAGGTGACCAACCCTCAGGAGCCTAGAGACTAGAGCCACACAAAGAACAGGAGTGAGCAGAAAGCACAGTGGGCAGAGCAGCGTTCCATACTCACAGGGGCAGGGATGACCCTCTGTGCTTCAGGATACGAGTAGTTGGAGAAGAACCAAACCCCTGTTACCTGGAGGAACCACAGGATGAAGTCATGTGAGAGATGACAGTGTGTCATACACTATCTGAAAATTCCACATGGGCTAACTTTTTAAATTCTCACAGTAATCCAAGAGGTGAATACTTGAATTATATCTGTTTTACAGACAAAGAAATCAGTGCACAGGGAACAGAGGCCTCTGTTGTGACTTAGACCTTGGAGGATGGGTAGGATTTAGTTACTCAAAGGGAAAAGGGGGAGCTTTCCAGAAAAGCGGAAAGGCCTCTCCTAAAGTAAACTAGGATTGCAAACCAATTTTAAGAGTCAGATTCATCAGTGGTGCAGTGTCCTTTTAAGAATTCTGCTACTTTAGAAAATTTTGAGACCCTGGCTTTCGGCCCCACTGTGTGCAGCAGCTCTGGGCCTTTGGCAATGCAGGTGGACCCTCAAATGCAAATTGCCAGAAAGATAAATGAGAATTGGCGGCTGTATTTAATTATGTAGCCTTCTGCAATGTGTCTACGACAGACATTTTTTCTTATGGAGAGTAATTATTCTTAGCGTGCCCATCTGAGTGAGATTATGCTTTGGTAATTGGTTTTGAATCCTTGATCCATTTTTATTTGAGCCACCTTGCTAGAATCTTTTCTATCAATATTTGTGAATTGAGCCTGAGGTACGTGTGCCCCTGAGATACAGCTTAAAGGTGATCTTGTTTTTGTCCTTCCCAGAAACCTGTCGAGGTGAGGGCAGGGAGTTACTGGGGTGATGGGCAGATCCTGGACTGTGAGATATGCTTGCTTAGTACTCTCAATTCCTGCTGAGAGGACTAAGTTTTACCCCTTGCATCTTAATTCTGGTATAGTCTTAACTGATTGGTACACAATTACACTTTAGGCAAGGAGGTGACTTCTGCTGTCTCACACTCTGAGACTACTCTGCTCACACTGACCCATTGATTCACAAATGTAGCCCAATACTCATCTACCTGACTGAATAAAGTACACAAAGTATACATATACTCTGTCAACCAAATCCTACTCCAAGTCTGTCTACCCACAACTGTAATATAAATATGATAATAACTGCCACATGAAGCTTATAATGTACTGTGAGGGATGCATATAATCATTATTGGGAAAGTACTTCCCAGTTATACATTAAATCGTAAATGGCAGGCATTGTCCTCAGCCTGGACTGAACTCCAGCAGTGACTCCCCTGAGACCTTGGTGAGTCAGTTTTCATTCCTGGACTTTAACTTCATTGTTAGGAAAATGAGGGGTTTGTGTCTGATACTCCTGATTAAGTATTTTTGAGAATCTATTTGCATGCTGAAGTCTTTGGCCCAGGGAAGAAAATAGAGGACTCAGTCTCAATGTGAGTGTGCATCAGGATTACCTGCCTGCAACAGGTTACGGTCCTGCTAACTTGTCAGCTTCTGGGTCCCATCCTCCAGCGCTTTTGGTTCAAAGCAAAGTTGGAGATTGGACCTAGGGATCCTTATTTTGATTTTTTTTTTTTTGCAAACATCCTAAGAATTCTGATGTAGTTAGTCCATGAGCCAATTTAGGAATCTCTGAAATAGAGGGTGAATAACAAAGGCGAGTGAAGGAGAAAGGTCTTGCAATGATACCTCCTCTGGGGATGTCTGGGTTTCTGCTGAGATTCCTTTCTTTAGCTCTATCTCCTCTGTGTCTGGTGTGCTTGCCCAAATGTGCACGCTCATGTCCACTCCCACGCACCATTACAAACAATATGGGTTGAAAAGTTTGTTTTCTGAAAAGCACAATATGCTGAAGTCTTGGCAGAAGGAAAATTGTGTTATGTGCTGAAAGCATCATCATTTGCCATGCGTGAAAGCTTATGGCTGGAAGGACTGATATGCCATTTGCAGAGTATGATTTACAATCATGTACACACACATACACACAAGCACACAGACACACATACACATTTGAGTAAGCTCCCACACAATAAATGTGTTAAGAAAAGAGCAAGGAAAGATAGGAAGAACCTTTGCCCTTTCTGCAGCAGAGAGCAGGGCACACAAATGTGTCAGTCATTTTCACAAAAAGGGCTTTTGTTTCTTGTTTTCAAAACTGGCAGAAAATGGAAACAAACCAAGGGTTTCTGAGGCAGAAATGCAGTAAGGAATGCGGAATGCTGAATTTCTTCATCCAGGACACATTTTTCCTCAGTAGGATAAAACCCTTGGTTTTCATTCTTCCTTAGTGGCTGACCAGATCATCCTTGCTGGAAATCCATTCAGTCCTAAATGGGCTTGACAGCTTCCACTTAGACCAAAGTGCTCCTCTTGGAATGTGTACAGTTGTTGAGCAGTGGGAGCTAGTTCTGAGCACTGAACACAGGCAGTCAACAGCCCCATTTAGCTTTGAGCTGACTACCTTTAGAAGGACTGTTACACCTGTTCAGAAGGAAAGTGTGCATGAAAAGTAATTTCCTTCTTCTTTTTTATAGCGGAAACAATTACCTTTTGGGGGTAGAGCACCAGCATTCTCTTTTGGATGCAGTAGTCATACAATCACCATTTGGAGATATGTAATCTCTCATTTTTATTATAATTGTGGCATATCTTTAATTTGCTTGGCATAATGCACTTAATCCATAATTATAAAATATGCAACTAGCCCTTGGCCTCATTCTACTCTCCCACCACAGAGGCAGTTTGGTGTTTTTATTAATTTAGCCTTGTACAAGCTAACAGATTGTCATAAAGGAAAACAGAATTTCTCAACCAGTTGGGCTAATAGCTGAGCTTCAGCAAAGGGCCCTGTGGTATGTGTTGAACAATAACTACCTCTCTCCAGCACTACTTGCAGTTTTTAATTGAATTTCTATCCCATGGATATCATGTTGGAACTATTCATCTGCTCCACTAAGTCTTCTGATATTAAACAAGTTCTTTCAGGTTATTATTGTAATACAAATATGGTTAGACAGTTGATTTCCATTAAAAATTCACCGCCATGGTAAGGCTAACACAGTGAAGGGAGCTTATCCTGAACATGGCCAAGCAAAGAAATCACATTAATAAGGGTGAAAATGCAGTGTGCTTATCTTGGCTTTCTTCTCACAGTCTCTTCTTTGTTTAAGAGGATTTGGTCATGCTGACAAATTTTGACAAATGACAAAATCCTGGGCATTTTCAGATAGTTTCTAGTTTGGTTTTACATACCTGCCATTTGGATCTGCCAGTAAGAAGGCATGTCCCTTCCTCTGGGTTTCTCTTCTACCTCCATTTTTCCTTTGCTATCTTGTCTCTAGCACACGTCGTAATTCTGGTTGACATTAGGAATATCTGCTGCCAACAGCTATTCTTACTGTTATAATAAACATCTTATAGGCCTTATTGCCCTCTGAATTGTGTATACTGATGCCCTTCCAATGTGTGCTACCTGTACTTTCTGATGTTTGTATACTGACTATTTCACCAAAATTTCAGAACATCGAAACTGTAGGGGCCCTCTGGAAACCCGTAAATGATAGTTTTTTTTTTTTTTTTAAACAAATGGAAGTAAACCTTACATGTAATTGGGATGGGTGGAATTAGGAATGGCAACTGTATATTCCAGCTTTGTGAGGGTGTCATAATGGAGGAAGGTTATTGTCCTGCCTACTGTTACTCCTTTAACTTGTACACCTAACCTCAAGTACATCTCATCATATTCTTTACCATATCCCTGGCTTCCAGCTCTCTTCTGCATCATATCCCGGGAAATCCTTCTTGATGACTTCTCTATCAACATTAGAAAACACCTTTGGGTCTCTGACCTCATATTCTTCAGCTCTCTTTTGCATCCGCCTACCAGTACCACCAAAGTTTGGTTTTCATCATCATTTGAAACTACCTTACTATAAGAACTTGAACCCTTGAATTACCCTGTGTGATCACAGTCTCTTATTAATCCAGTTTTCTTACACTCTTACATTCACTGAATTTGTGTTTTCATTTGAGTATGTGATGTCTTCCATTTTCTCAACTCTCCCTTACTCTCAAGTCCTCAAGTCACATGTCTTTTTTTCCTTAAAAGATTATATGCTCTTCAAAGAAAGGAATCAAGCCTTCTACATATTACTTTGCATGGAATCATGTTTGTCAGTTGGTAGATGTTTCCAAGTCAAGAGTGTTGTTTGACCAATCAAGAAAAAGATTATACCCTGACTTCTGAAGTGGGATATGCATTGCATCAAGGATGCCATCCTGGGACATATGCATTTATTTGCATTTTGGTTTTACAGTAGTGGGTTATATGAGCAGTCTGTCTTGAATTCAAATCCTGACTGTGCCACTAAATAGCTGTGTGACCATGGACAAGTTATTTGTCTTAGCTTCAGTTTTCTCTGCACAATAATGAGAAATGAGGCACAATAATAGGGTCTACTGTATGAAGTAACTGTGATAATTAAATTGGTTAATGTTTATAAAGTGATGAGTGTATGTAGTCTCTGAACTTGGTAGACTATTAAAAATAGTTAGTATTTTTATTACTGGGAGTTTCAGATCAATGTTTACTTAAGATAAACCTTTGAAATTTCAGCAATGAAATGTTGAAGACTTTTGAGTCTATAAATTGTGAGTGAGACCCAGCTGCTCTAATGAAATTCCTAGTTAGTTATTGCTGCTGGCCTGCCCATGTCTACAAAAAAATAGATGGTCTCACAGGCTCAATAGTGCATATTAGAAGTGTTTCTAAATTGCAAAACCTGCATGCCTATCTGATTGAATAAGTGCTGGGCTGATAGCTAGTGCAAAGCTTTACAATGGGTATAATTATTTGTGGTTTTGAATCTCTAGACACTGTAACACTGAAGGGGAAGCCTTAGAATAGCTAAATAGACTCATGTGGCAAAAGGAAAATGGCTGTTTTTAAAATAATACTGCCAAACATGAGCCCACAGGCTCTTAAAGTTTATCTGAGAGTTTCTGAACCATGTCTTTTTTCCCTAGTTACCATTACTCCATACGTCAAGGTCAAATGCCAATAAAGTAGCAAATTATATTTCTCACCTTGACATGATTGTTAGACCTGACATTCCTTGAGAAAAACAGTGAAGCCTGCTGACAAAAAGGACTGTGACTTCAACTGTTGTAAGTCACTAAGGGCAATAAACATTCCTGAAAGAGATTTATTCTGAGGATTGTAATCATTTCCTGTTATAGCCAGTTTGTGTTGGATAAACGTGTCATCAGATGCTAATTACTTGCCTTGATTTTTCTGGCTGATGGAGGATGGTACTTATTTTAATGCCATCATCCTGATCTTTGGGTTTCTGCCTTTTCATTTGGCTACTAACAAAGCAAGTCAGATTCCAAAATATTTTCTAGATATGCGCTCTTCACATTAATCTGTAGAAGCATAGAGGTTGTATGGCACTTATAGATTTGTTTCCACAAGCACAATATCAAAGACCCGAAAAAGCTTTCTGATCCTTCCAGAAAATAGTAATATCAGGATGCTATAAAAGAGAGAGCCTGGGTTGGAAGTTAGAAGCCTGGATACGGTTTTTCATGGCTCTGACCCTTGTTAACTACAGAATGAGGAGTATTCCTTTTTCATATGCCCCCAGAACTCCACACCATGGTCAGATGCTGGCATGTTGCTCATACAGTGAACTGGTCCAGGTTTTCCTTCCTTTCCTTCCTTTCGTTCCTTTCCTTCCCTGCTTTCTCTGCCTTCCCTGCCTTCCCTCCCTCCCTCCCTTCCTCCCTTTCTCCCTTCCTCCCTTCCTTCCTTTCCTTCCTTTCCTTCTTTTCTTTTCTCTTCTTTCTTTTTCTCTCTTCCTTTCTCTCTTTCCCTTCCTTCCCTCCCTCCCTCCTTCCTTCCTTTCTTTCTTTCTTTCTTTCTTTCTTTCTTTCTTTCTTTCTTTCTTTCTTTCTTTCTTTCTTTCTTTCTTTCTTTCTTTCTTTCTTTCTTTCTTTCTTTCTCTTCCTTCCTTCCTTCTTTCCTTCCTTCCTTCCTCCTTTCCTTTCCTTTCCTTTCCTTTCCTTTCCTTTCCTTTCCTTTCCTTTCCTTTCTCTCTCTCTCTTTCTTTCTTTCTCTGCTTTTCTTTTTTCTCTTTTCTTTTCTTTCTTTTCTTTATTTCAACAGGATCTTGCTTTGTATACTCAGGCTGGAGTATAGTAAAGCAATCACAGCTCACTGCAGCCTCAGCCTCCCAGGCCCAAGCCTCCTAAGTAGCTGGGACCACAAGTACATGTCACCATGCCTGGCTAAGATTTTTATTTATGTTTTCTTTTTTGTGGAGGCAGGGTCTCCCTATATTGCCCAGGTTGGTCTTGAACTTCCGGGCTCAAGTAATCCTTCTGCCTTGGCCTCTCAAAGTGTTGGGATTACAACTGTGAGTCACAGCACCCAGCCAGGTCTTCCTCTTTTAGTCACAGCACCCAGCCAGGTCTTCCTCTTTTAATCACAACACCTACTGTTCTCTAGTAATTCTTAACCCCTATTTTACCTAGTCCAGTTGCCATTATCCAGCATGCCATCTGGTTATTCACATTATTATTTCATGTTAAATGTCTTTCTTACCACCCTTTCTTTGCCTTTTGCCTTTCTCCATCTTTCATTGCCCAGCCCCAGTTCCTTCCAATCCACAGTGATCAGTGTTTCTTTTTTAAAAAATTTATTTACCCCTCAGAACCTGTATCCTCTTATGTAAAGTGGATACACTTATAGTGCCTCTCATGAAGATTAAGTGCACAGATATTTGACCCATAAAAGATTTTCAATAAATATAGTCTCCACCCCAGTAATGTATCTTGCTGTCTGCTATTCCTTCAAGCCCTGTGTCTGGGCCTGAACTGGGCATAGGAGTAAAAAAATATAGATGCTGGTCACGTTCTCAATATGCTCAGAATTAAATAAGGAAAGATGTACACAAATCATTTCAATGCAAGGCCATATAAGGGAATACTATATAAGGACAGAAAACAGGCTAAGAGAAGACAGGAAGGGAAATTGTACCGGGTAATAAGAAAAAGATTTTCTGCGAAGTAGTCATATACCACATAGAGTATTTCTTTTCTATTGTTTTCTGCATTTTCCTAAGTTTTAAAACAGAGGAAACTGTATATTTAACATTATGATGATTTTCAAAGTCTTCTCTATTCTCTAAATTATAAAACTAGTTTTCTTATGAGGTCTCTTTAGGAATAATACTTATATTTTGAAAATCTGTTTACTTATTTATACATACATACCTCACCATTTTCCAGAAGGGATTTCAAATGGGCCTGTACTGAATATCTTGACCATCATCTCAGTGCATATGTGGAATGCAACTTTTGGGAAATATACACAGATTCTTCAATTGCATTTATTTATGAAATTATTTTGTCTTTTTTTTTTTTTACCATTAGCTCAGGAACAAGAGTGTAACCATAGAGATTTTCACAAAGAACTGTGTGTATTCAATCACTTGGCCAATATTTGTTGAGCCCGTACGTCATTCCAGAACAGTGCCATTTCCTTGGGATACAGATGTGGACAAGACATTCATGGACCCTACCCTTGACAAGTTGACATGCTTGTAGGGAAGCAGACAATAAGCAATGAGATAAGTTAACAAAACAACATAATTAGAGCTGGTAATAAATTATGTGAGGGAAATAAAAGGTGCTGTGATGAGCAAAGGAGGGTGATAGGGGTGGGGCTATGGAGAACTTCATTATATCAGCATTTTGGGCAAAGGGCTCAGTTTATTATAGAAGGTACTTGATGTTCAAGAAGATTTACTCAAAATCCGCCGAAAAAATTGAGCTATTGCCTTCTGTGTTTATTATCTTTAATTGTGTGTGCACACAAGCTGTATGTATTTTTTATGTAAAGATGTTTGTAAGATAAAAAGCAGAATTTCCTAATTAGAATAAGGGTTAAGTAATTTATATGATGAAATACGATGTGACCATTTAAAATATTTTATGGGGCTTTAAAAATAACATAATCCAATATTAGCATGAAAAAAATCATAAAATTATGTGGTTTAGAATGTAAGTACATAAAATTATGCCATTATCAGTCATGTTTCAGTCTGAATGCACTCTATATATTCCAAGTATGGAGGGCTTAAATACAGAGAATTAGAAGAATTTTCCTAATGTGTTGGATGTGCTAGGAAACATAGGCATAGGTGAGACCATTGACCCCAGCTGGCAGTGCCACAGTGGATGTTTTTGAAGGGCTCACTCTGAAGGAATCACAAATCTCCGGGAACCTCTGGTGAGCCCCAGCCTACTCCATCAGCAAATTCAGTGGTTCTCAGGATCAGATTTGTGTTAGAAAAGACTGCAGCACGTTTTTCCTGAGACTTGCTACAAGTTAGGATTCAACTTCGAAGCACTTCAGGATGGACAGGCTGTGATGGATCAGCATATGTTAGTTTTCTATTAAAACCGTTGTAACAAATTACCAAAATGTAGTGGCATAAAATAATGGAAGTTTATTATTTTGCAGTTTTGTAAGTTAGAAGTCCAATACAAGTCTCACTGGGCTAAAATCAAGGTGAAGTAGACTGTGCACCTTACTGGAGAGTCTAGGGGAGAATCGACTTCCTTGCTGTTTTCAGCTTTTATAGGCTGTTTATGTCCCTTGGCTCATGGTCCCTTTCTCCATCTTCAAATGCAGCAATGACAGGTCAAGTCCTTCTCACCTCACTGCTCTCTAACCCACTGTACTGGGAAAAATACTCCTCTTGTATAGACTCATATGTTTAGATTAGGCCCACCTGGATAACACAGGATAATCTTCTGATCTCAGTATCTTTACTCTCAACCATATATGCTAAGTCCCTTTTGCAAGAACATATTGGCAGGCCCCAGAGATAAGGGCTTGGACATCTTCAGGGACTATTATTCTGAGCACCAGCATGCTAATGAAAAAGATGGTGGGGCTAGACATTATGAGCCCATTGACTGCCTTTGTGCAAGCCAGACAAAGATGCTTCCCCTAATTGGAGAGGGCCACTTGATGAGCAAAAGGGGTTTCCGCTGAATTTAGAAAAGGCATCGCTTCTTCTAGACAGATGCTGCCCTGAGCCAGCGCTCACAGCTTGCATAACAGAGCACAGGCTGGGTTTCAGACCCACACGTCCCCTTGATGGGATGCCTTAACCTGCGCAAAACTATACAGAGGCCCTGGGTAGAATCAATGGGTGGCAATAGCTAGAAGAGAGGTGATGAAGTCTGTTGAATTTAATTCCCCACCTCTTTCTCAGGATGGGATTTGGGTGGTGGAGGTGTTAAGCCTTGGAGCTGCTGGGGATTCCACAGCTCTAATCCTTTCTCTCAGGACCCAATCCACTTTGATTCACTTACTCATCCTTTCATTTATAGTTTTAAATAACCATGTACACCTGTCCAACCAGGCTATAACTTCCTGGAGGGCGGCAGGCCTACATTATCTTCCCCTTGTATTCCTTATTATACTTCATTATTAGATATTTAATACATGTGGCATAAGTGAACCAATGACTGAAATAAAATGTAATGGGAGTTGTAAAAGACCTTTAGGATTTAACAATAAAAACCATTGTTATCATCTTTTTAAAAATAGAAATATAGAGAAAAAGTACTGGACAGCAAAGTTTCCCTTCCCTCCTCAGTCTTTCCATTCCTTGAACAATCCTTTCCCCCAATGGGACCTTTCTTTTGTCCATTGGCTGTTCTATGCTCCCTGCCTTTCCTTTTCTCTTTCAAAATCAGCTAGTTGGTATTGAGGCTCAAGCATGATTGAGTTTATCACTGTGGTCTTCCCTTAAGGAGTACATGTGTTTGATGCCTAATTATAGTATTAAAAGTCTGCTTTGTGTCAAAAGAATTGTCGAGCAGGTGGGAGAAGCATTTTGGGGGCAGGGGCTTCCTTGGTACCTCTAACATCCTATCCCATTGGTTGCTACTTCTTCTATCAGTGCCTCCAGCAGGCCCTCCCCTGTCTGCTGGAGAAAGGAATCATTCTTGCAGAACATTTCAAGTACATTATCCAGCCCTCTATTAGAAATCCTGATTTCCCTTAGCCTGACCCCTCTGCCTTACTCTGTAATATTACAATGCAGATAAGCACAGAGGTAGCACATGTTGTTGCGGTCATTACTGAGCTGATCCTGCTTCACAAGCTATCCGTTTTGCAGTGGGAATGTCACGACATGAGTCACAATGGGACTTCAAAACTGCGTGCTTGTCCTCTATATCCAGGGGTGAAAGACACTAATATTTCAAAATTCCTGAGATTTTTTTGCATATCTGACTTTAAAACATATAATCTCTGAAATCTGAGAGATAATGCCTTGGAGTCGAAACTATGATTATTTATTTGCTCCAACTTTAACATCATTTATGCAGCAAAGTATGAAAAAGGAGTTACATTCCCTGATAACATCATGAAACCCATATTTAATGCAGATTTAAAAGGACAGCTGCTAGTTTACTGGTTCTACTGATCATTACAAACAGAGGCTTAGCAGCTGTTTGATAGCTATGTGCACAATACAGTGAGAGATACAAATATGGGTGAGTGCATATAGATTGTAGTTTAATCTCTTGAAATATTTCTGCTGATCAATGACTGTAGCTTCGTGGTATACAATTGTCTTCTCTAAATCAAAATGTCCTGTCTATTTGTGAACTCTAGCTCAGTGCTTTGCTGGGGGGAAAGAGCTGGGAAAGAAGCCTGTTAGTAATGCATAGAATGATACTTTTTAATCAGAATATTAACATTTTGATTGAACTG
This sequence comes from Macaca fascicularis, assembly GCF_037993035.2. NCBI lineage: Eukaryota > Metazoa > Chordata > Mammalia > Primates > Cercopithecidae > Macaca > Macaca fascicularis. Next base: position 113,938,854 of record NC_088383.1, read on the forward strand.
ATGGAACATTTACATGGTAATACTCAATTGCAAAGACCAAACTTGTGAGGGAACCTACAACATGCACAGGGTCTGTGCCTTTTTCTTGATTAAAGAGAATTCTTTTAATAGAGAAAAAAGTAACAGATTAAAGAATCTCATACTAAGAATGGAAGGGCAGGTATTGTTCACTTTTCAATTGCTTCTATTTAAATATAGACAAGCACACACATGGGCAGCTATAAAGGCAGAGACTTTGATCTACGGATGATTGAAGAAGTGTGTAGTAATTTGCATCAAAAACCAAGCAAAGCAGAGAAGACTATGAAATGAGGTGTGACATCAGACTGCGATGCTGGCACCAGCTCCGTCCCTAACTGGCTATGTGTCCTTGGAGAAGCCACTTTACTCTCTGGGCTCAGTTTTTCACACTGGTCAGATGGAGACAACAATGCTTAAGGAATTCACACAGTTTTCATGTGGATTGAAAGGGATTTAAAAACTCTTTACATCTTCAGCAGTTGGTAAGCATACCTATTTTCCACTGGGAAAATGCAAATCCCCAAATAGGGTATGAAGCTATAGGTGATGAGCTGCTCCGTGGACGCACAGTGAAATTTAGGAGGTAGAGTCTCCTTTAAAGGGTTTTGACCCTTTGACTGATCTGCCACTGATTAATACCCCAGTTTTCTAGAGTAAAGGAAATATCTGGATTTTCTTTTCACAACAAATTGTGGGTAGAGATCCACCTGATTCACCTAATACCTCTGCTTTGTTCTTAATCCATCTTGGAATGAAACATCTGACTGCTTCTGAAATGCCCAGATTTATTGCAAAAGTGGTTCCCAAGTCACTTATTTTTTGTTGTTGTTGTTTGGCTTTGATGCATGATCAAAAGTGTGACTATTTCTTTGGTCAAAAGAAATCTGGCTTCAGACATTCTTAGAGCAGAGCTTAGTGTTTGGAATGAGAAAGGAAAAAATGACTATCAGAGCATCAGCGTATGAAGCAAGTATCCTTAGAATGCTTAAGGTTTTGAAGGGCAATTCTGATAAATATAGTCTCATTGTTTGTACTGGGGAAGGAGCATGGCCTCCTAGAACTGTAGAATTCTACAGGATCATTTTACAAGTGAAGAACCTGAGGCTCACAGAGAGAGAAAGCATTGGGAAATGTGTTTATGGATTTGACCCAACACTCCTATTTAGGGAAGATACATCCAGATGGCCACCCTATGCCAATACCATACACTATGATTTTTTATTTCCTTGGTCAACCTTCCAGTTTGATACAGCCCAGTCCTCTTGCTTATTCCCATCTCCCCACCCAGTGCCACTCCTGACCACAGACTGGGATGATAGCATCTTTGCAGATATCAGAAAAGCTAGTGAACATTTGGACTGGAAAAAGGAATGCTAATTCATCATTTCATTAGCACATAATATTTCCTCTCTTGACTCCTCTCTTCCACTTCAAAGAGAATGCTGCTGATTTTTGGTGAAATGTGGAAGAAATCATCCCGCTTTCCAGGAGACCAACATTATGGAATCACAGGGAGGAATGACACACATTTTAAGGTTACAGGCCACCTGCCGGTCAATTCTCAACAGACAGAGTAGGAACTTAATTTTTTTTTCTTCCAGAACAGAGCAGTGGATGTGAGGAAGATTCCTGAACTTCACAGAAGCTGTTTGCCACAGGGTCTGGTAAGCCAAGGAGTCTCTACACTGGGGTGAGTGGATTTGACAACAGAGGTGGAAGGAGTCTACAGGAAAGAGCTGCCTAATTAATCTCAAGCTATCAGAGCCTTTCGGCAGTAAGAGTCTCTGAGGTCCTAACAACACCCCTCAGTAAAGTTAAAAACCATCTTGATATGACTTCATTTTCTTAGAGACACATGATTGATCTGGCTATTGGTGAATGGAGACACTGCGGCTTCTTTCTGTAGACGGTGTCATTAGATGAGAAGATTAAGTGCCTTTGAGCAAAGGCTGTGTGAAGACTGTGAGTGATTCACCGGGAATGGAAGAAAGATAAAGAAAACTCTGAAATATGTACTTTTAAAGGCAAAATCTTAGACTTTACCTCATTTATTAGCATCATAAAAAGCTTGGTGGAGAGTCTGAGCTAAGAAAAATGCTTCCTTTGGGTCAAGTCTTTAGGGATATCACTCAAAGCAGCCAACTGGGGCTAGTATCTATGAGGAATATTGTATTTTTTTATTGTTGGTTCTACTCTGTTCCCCTTTTAAGCTTTTGAATGCTCTGAAAGGAGACAGGAGTCTTTTTATTTGGAGCCTCTTAAGTATTAGGAAACCAGGCTGAGCCAATTCAACTTCTTTTCCTCTATGGCGGCTGGGAGGTAGGTTTGTCAGAGCTTATGATTAATTAGGAAGCTCTTTCCCATAGACTCCTTCTGCCTTTGCTGTCAAATCTGCTCACTCCGACGTGGAGACTCCTGGGTTTTCTTTTTCCTGTGGCAAACAGCTTCAATGAGGTTTAGGAAACTTACCTACATCCACTGTTCTGCCATGGAATAGTGGGGGAACAAAAAGATTCCTACCCTATCTGTTGAGAATGGACCAAACAGATGGTACAGCCACCTGTAACAAACCGAGGCAGGCAATAGAGAAGGGTTATCAATGCCTACGGTCAACAGAAGCATTTGTTTACCCTTCTGAAATATTTCAAGTTTAAATTTCTAAATACTTCTTGGCAGACCAAGTCAAACATTTTTAGAAGGGCTTAGCCCATGAGTTTCCAGTTTGCAGCCTTGCAGGTGATATATATCTTTAGAGGCGAGAGGAGACATTTAACGTAAGTATGCTTTTGTCACCCAGTTCACTCACTCATTTATTCATTCCTCAACCACATTGAGACTGCTCATTGCTGAGTTACCCTGGAGGAGACAGAAAAATAAGTCGAACCACTGATGTAAAGCAATCCAACATCTAGGATCCATGATATAAAAATTCATATGTTGTGTCAGAGACTTTTAACATTATATACGGTACTGTAAAGTTCAGAGAAAACACAGGATAGTGAGCTTTAGGTGCCAGGGAAAGGATGCAGTCAGCAGACCATGGGGAGCTATTGAATGTTTTCAACTGGATGAATATTTGAGATGGAATTTCGGAAGAATAATCATATTGTACTGTATGAGAAGTATGTGAAAGTTTGTTCTTAGAAAAAGGAGGATCAAGTTCCATTGGGTATAGATAGGAGGTAACCTTTTTGAGAGGTAATGTGGGTACAAAATTCAACATACTTAACAGAACATTTGGGTATAAGGGGAAAAGAAGACATTTCTAAAATAGTTTTGAATTCTCACGATAGCTATTTGGGTAGAAAAGCAGGTACCCATCAGCTAAGCTCTCCATAATCTGATCCCATGTATTTTTCTAGCTTTTTTTCCCCTCCTATGTCCCTCCAGGAGTGCTTGCTACCAATCCTAGTAGACCAAGGCTAGTTATTCTGCCCAGAGCATCTCTTGCATTTTTTGCTTCTAGATTGTTTTTGTCACACTATTTATTCTGCTTCTTTGAAGATGATAGGAGGTCAGGAGAGTGTAGGTGAACTAAACTTTAAATTCAGTATTTTAACAGAGTTCCTGAGAATCTATCAAGTAGCAGACACCATGCCAGGAACTGGGAATAAAGTGGACAGGCAGATCTTTGTCCAGAAGCTGGGCTGATGACAAGGAGACTGGGCTGCTGCTCACCCACACAGGGAGCACTGTCTCAGGTCCTCTTATAGAGTCTCATGGGCACAGCCTAGTGGAACACTGACGCCTCTGTCAAAAGTTTCTCTTTACTGGACATTTTGGAATCACAAGCCATGCCCTTATCAGGATCTTATCAACAAAGATCTCAAGGACAGCAGATTTTAGTTTGTGCTGCCAGGAAGACTTAGTAGATTTAAGAGAGCACACACACTTGTGTTTCAAGTGAGCAAGATGCACTTTAAAAATGTTCGAAATATTCCTTTCCTTCTCAGAGACCCTGCTGTGTAGGTAGCCCTTGTGGCAATATGGTATTAAGTACTCAGCAGGACTTTTAAAGTACATCTTTATGTACTTCAATTTTGTTAGGACTGGAACAGTGTTAATGGTCATCATCTTTTTAAATGCTTTCAGAGTATTAATGCTTAGGAGAAAAAGTTTTTCCCTCAAATATGGAATGCATAACCATGAAACAATATTTTTCTTTCTGCATCTTTCCCATTCTCATGCCATCCTACTTAATGTGAATATGTGATGTCAAGCAGATGGCTGTATCAAACTAGCTGGAACATACATATGATGAACATCTCATTATTCTTGGAAAGGTCTGAGTGCACCTTAGTACTACCAAGGATTTCTACATTTTTCCTTAATAGTTCTGAGAATTTCTCTTAGCTTTCTTGATCTGAAGCTGAATAGTTAAAACAGTGATATGAGAATATTTTGAGGGGAGAGTAAGAAAGAAAAGAAGAATATAGTTATATCTGTTTTCTATGACTGATGACTTAATAATCCTCAAAGTAAAGCAAGAACCCTAGAGATGGAAAATACATTTTATCTATGCCTCCCATTTAACAGCTGAAAAAACTGAGGAACCATAAATATCAGGTGATAGTCTCAGACACTCAACTGTTAATAGATAGCAGCTGCATGAGGATTAGACTTTCTCTGTTGACTCCGTGCTCCATAGTCCTTAAATGCATCTTTAATACTTTTTTCTAGTAAAACTGACTTGATTTGTGGTTTTATACAATGAGGTGGAGGTGGAGGCTTTTATTTTGGGGTGCATGATGCATAATGATTGGTTAGCTCTGTATGTGGGCAGCCAGATCTATTCGCATTCCTTTACTCTTAGTAGCCATTCTAAAATTCTCTTATATAAGTGGTGTTTCTCTCTTTACCATATTCCTGGAAATTGCATTTGAATATCTTTATCACAGAGATAATGGTGAATTATTCCATTTTCTTTATGAACTTAGTTTCGTATATGTTTATGTGTGTTCGAAATCAGCAGATACACAGAATATGTCCAGATACCACATGTGTAATTTATATGTATTTATGTGTATATATATAATATGTTACATAAAATATATACAGTTACACAACTGTGTATATTATATACATATATATAATTATCTATCTATCTATCTATCTATCTATCTATCTATCTATCTACGTTCCCCCCCAAACCTAGATGTAGAATTAGAATATTTCTTTAGTGGGAGCCCAAAACAGCAGCCATTGATGGGAAATGACTTGCAAGGCAGAATCTATTTGCCATCTTTTTATGTTTAATTTAACATTTGAAAGAAGATGGGGAAAATATTTGTTCCTAGACTTCCTAAATAAAATGTTTTTTTCCTTTATTGATGGGGACAATTTTGAGGTTTGCTTGAGGGTTTTCTTTTGACAATTTACCCACCACCTTCTTGGCCCAACTTTCTGATTAGAACAGATGCAGGTTATTCACTTTCCTGCCTGTGAGCTTAGTTGCAGTGCTGGCTGCAGGAAAGAGTTCCAAAAGTAATATTTATGTGGGAGTATTTGGTAATCCTAGTGATTCAAATGTTTTCCTTCAGCAAGTAATTTAGTGAATATCTTGCTAAAGTATAGTAGGGAAAATAATTCATTGTAGAGTGTCTCTTTTACATGGATTTATAATTTAGTTGGGGAGACAAAAGATTCACATGCAGTGATTATATGAAAATTTAAAACCTTCTGTGAACAAATGACATAGACACTTTGCAGTTCATAAATGCTAAAGGACTTCAGGATAAAAAATGCTAATTGTGGACTGGAGTGGTTGGGAAGGCTTTTTGGCTGGGGGTAGCTTAAGCTAAGGCTGAAAGGATGGATAGGAAAGAGCTGGGCAGAGAGGGGGCACAGAGGACATTCTAGAAAGAGGAACAGCATGAGCAAAATCTTGGGATTGGGAACAAATATGAATTTGGGGGAGACATGGAGTCATTCAGTACTGCTAGCATGGAGGGGGAGTGTATAAGAATAATTAAAGATGTAGTTACTGATGTGGAGGAAAGAAGATGGAGATGTTAGAAGGCTGTAAAGGCTCCAGTGAGGAGTTTAGACTTCCTCCTGATGGCTTGTTACTTAGAATGCAGCTTCTAGACAAAAGTCTAGTTATAGGAAGGGGTGGAATGGAATTTTCACTCTAAGTCAGGTTGTTGGGTTCTCAGGTTCTCACCCTGGGATCTTATCTGCCTCAGGATCCTCAAGTGGTGATGTTGGTGGTTGTAGTTCTCATCCAGAATTTTATCTAGGTCGCATGTGAACTGGATTGTTTTCAGCTAGTACTGCATCTGAGCGTTGTGCTCACTTATTCTCACCTCTATTACTTTGTTGTTCTACTTATGCTTCTGTGGATGTTTTAAGTTCTGTATCTGTCATACATGATCTAATGCATCTGTCAGATCTGGCAGTGGCTGGATCGGCACGAGGTGTCTCAGTACAGATGCTTGCACATTTAGTACAAGACCAGTTATCTCTCTTACCTTCCATACCTTCCCAGCAACATGGGGAGGTGCAAGCCGATGAAGACAGCATGAGACCAATGAGAGTGCTTCTAAGAGTTTGGGTTTATGGTATGTTTTTTTGAAGGCAGTTGGGAAGCTGTGCTCTCCCTTAGGACCTCTTTTCCTTTTGCTTGCAGCATTGAGACATCATAGATTTCTTTTAGTGAGCATTGTAAAAATCATTCCCCTTACTTTTACTTTTTAGAGTCTCATACAATTGTAACAGTTAACCTCTTTTAAACGATTTTACTCTTTTATTCCCCTGCTACTGAGAATAAAACTGAAAATTAAATGTTAAAATCAAATCCATAAATCCCTAGCTACCACCAGAGCAAAGTATGACTGGCCAAGTAGTTGGACCAGGAGACTCAAATGCTGGCCGATCCAAGAAATGGAATTTCATTCTATTTTCCTGTTGAGGATCAGACCTCAGATCTACATGTGCTACCAATGCAAAGTGAAGATGTTGTCCATTCTTATTTCACTACTTTTAACTACCTCTCCAGTACTCACTTTTTTTTCTATGTTGACTCAACTTAGATAAAGGCAACAATAAAACCTTGGAAATGGCAGGAAATTTGTAGATTACCTCCATCTAAGCCCAGAGGTTGCATTTTAAATACTTAACAATTGGCATGACAGGACACCAATCAATCAGGGTAGAGAAAAACAAAATCAGTCAGAGTAGAGAAAGACAAATAGGGTCAGGAGGATCCATGTTATACAGGTGTTAGCTGGGAGGATCTTTGTTATACAGGTGTTAGCCTTTTGGTTTCTGAGTTGTGGGAAGATCCTTGGGGAGTGACTGAGTTGGCTGGAAGACATTTGGGGGCCTTGAGGGCAACAGCCATTTACCAAATTCAATTGTTTTAAAATTATTATGGTTGAATGTTAGCCCTACCTATTCCTTATTTTATGTCATATATTTTGGAGTTCTGTTAGTGGATGCATAAACATTAGGATTGTTATGTCTTCTAGAAAGACTGATTACTTTATCATTATAAAATATTTCCCTTTACCTGTGGTAATTGTTTTCTTGGCTCTGAAATCTACTTTTCTTGGTATTCACATAGGTACTTAAACTCTTCTTTTTTTTATTGGTATATATATTTTTTACCCCATCCTTTTGCTTTGAACTTGTGTCTTTATATTTAAAGTGCATTTCTTTTAGGCACCATCTCATTGAGTCTTTAAATGCTCCAGTGAAGAGTGTAGACATTTTATATTTGTAGTAGATTTCCTGTGTGTATTAAAAAAATCCAATCTGACAATCTTTGCTTTTTAATTAAAGTTTTAGATCATTTACATTTAATGTAATTATTGATGTTTTAGGTTTAAGTCTGTTGCCTTACTCTTTATTTTCTATTTGTCCTATTGTTATTTGTTCCATTTTCCCTCTTTAACAGCCTCCTTTTGGATGGTATTTTTTTTTTTTTTTTGCTATCCCATTTTATCTTCTTTTTGACTTGCTGTATATAACTATTTATTGTGTCAGGTTAGGGGTTGCTTTTGGGTTTATAGTACACATCTTTAATTTATCACAGGCTAGACTCAAGGGACATATTACCATCTCACAAAATGCACAAGAACCCTAAAACAGTGTACTCTCTTTCCAGCCTTTGGACCATTAGAGGCATACATTTTATTTCTATGCATGTCATAAACCTCACAAAACATTATTATTTTTAATTTAAATACCTTATTCTTGAAAGATATTTGAATATTAAGAAAGAATTATATTTATCCATGTAGTCACCATTTCTAGTGCTCTTTGTTTTGTGTACATACATATTTCCATCTGGTATCATTCTAATAATTCTGCCTAAAGGACTTCTTTTACATTTTCTTGTAGTACCAGTATACAGATGATAATTCTTTCATCTATTTTTGAGAAAACCTTTATTTTGCTTTTGTTTATCAAAGAAATATAATTTAATTGGCTTCTTTTTCCTTTCAGTACTTTAAAAATGTACTTTCTTATCATTTACGTTGGTTCTATAAAATAATCTTCTGTCATCCATAGCTTTGTTCCATTCTATATAACATATCTTTTTTTTTTATATTCTTATGTTTCTATCACTGATGTTAAGCAATTGATTACAATGTGCTTTGATGATTTATTCATGATTCTTGTGGTTGGAAGTTTTTGTGCTTCTTGGATATCGACTTATAGTTTTCACCAGGTTTTGAAAATATTCAGCCATTATTTCTTCAAATATTTTTCTGCGCTCCACCCCCACACCTCCTTCTCCTTTTAGAGACTCTGATTACAATTGATGTTGTCTTGCAGCACAATGATTTTTTGTTCATTTTTTCCTCAAATTTTTTCTATGTTTCATTTTGGTATACAAATAAATAGAAAAAACTTATTTTTTCTATGTTTCATTCACTTTCTATTGCTGTGTTTTCAATTTCATTTACCTTTTCCTTGTAATGTCTAATCTGTCATTAATCCATTTTAGTGTACTTTTCATCTCATTCATTGTAATTTTCATATCTGAAAGTTTGATTTGTGTATTTTTATATCTTTCATGTCTCTACTTGCATGTACACTTTTTTCTTTTGCTTCTTCAGCTTATGGAATAAAGTTAAAATAACTGGTTTAATATCCTTATTTACTAATTCTGTCACCTGGGTCATTTCTGACTTCGTTTTCAGTAAGTTTTGTCAACATTGGTAATATTGACATTTTTGAGTGGCTAATAATTTTTGTGGGGGATTTCCTGTGCATCATAGGATATTTAGCAGAATTCCTGTCCTCCACCTACTAGATGTCAGTCCCATCTTCAGTCACGACAATTAAACATTTCTCCAGACATTGAGTAATGCTTCCAGGATGCAGACAGTGAGAAATCTCCCCCAGTTGAGAACTACTGATTAAGATTAATTGATTTTTCTTCTTTTTGTGGGTTGCAGATATCTGCTTCTGTGCATGCCAAATAACTTTTTATCTGATACCAGATATTGTGATTTTTATCTTATTGGGTGCTGGATATTTTTAAATTCCTGTACATTTTATTGAGCTTTGTTCTGGGACATGATTATGTTGTTTGGGAGCAGTTGAATTCTTACATGCGTTTTTTTTAGGGTTTGCAAGTGTTTTGCCCCACTACTGAGGTAGGAAGTTTTCTGAAGTATTCTACCTGATACCCCATGACTTATGAGGGTTGCTACTCTGGCTTATGGTAACAGTAACTGTTATTGGCCTTGTGTGAACTTCTGGAATTGTTCTTTCTAATCCTTTCAGGTGGTTTTTTTTCTGATATTGGGTGTTTTTCACATACATGCACTGATCAATACTCAACTGAAGACTTAGTGGGAGAGGGAGTCCTCTCTGTATATCCAGAGTTCTCTCTGCTTGTGCAGTTGTCTCTTTTTCAGTACTGCTTCTTGCAAACTCTAGCTACTTTGCCTTAGGCTTCCCTGTTCTGTCTGCTGAACTCAGGGAGATCACTGGGCTTCACCTAAGTTACTTTTCCCTAATGTGGCCTGAAAACTCTGTCCATGCAGTGGTAAGGGGCAATTGCAAGGCTTACCTAATTTGTTTACTGTCTTTTAGGGATCCTTCTGCTTCATTATCTTGGTGTCCAATGACATGAAAATAGTTGTTTTATATGTTTTATTAGTTTTTAAATTGTTGCATGTGAGAGGGTAAATTCACTGTCTGTTGCTCCATCTTGTCCATAATCAGAAGCACCTATACTTTATTTTATATCTGGAAAAACTGATGTCCAAAAAAGTGAGTTGTAGTGTAGGGTTTACTGAGCCAGATTAGTGGCAGAGCTAGCATTGAACCCAGATTTCTTTCTTCCAGGTTGGTGCTCTTTCAGTCATAACACACACTGTGACTGGCACCTCCAAAGGTAATGATTTGGCTCCTGGATCTTCAAAGACAAGATTTAAATCACAAAGAGAATGAACTTCATGGAGTTGCTGCTCTTCTTTGATCCTTATTTGTTTAGTACATTTTCTCTAAATAGGTTTGTAATCCCTCAGTGAAGATGTAGACTGTCAGCTTGAATATTTTGTGAAGATTCTCGTTTTAAGTTTTACAATTTTGTATTGTTGGCAGTTGTAAAAACATGTGGCCCTTAAAAATTCCAGCTCGATGGTTAAAATGTCCATTCAGGGTCTGTTCATCTCTCTTGTAAGGAAATCTAGATTGTAAGTGTACTAACAACTTAATAATAATGGACTAACTCAGTGCTGTGTTTAGGGAGATGCACTAAGCTAGTTGGGATTAGGTATTATTTTGGCTGAGGGTGAAAGTGAGATTTTTACCTTACCCACAATTCTTACGAAACCAAGACCAATAAAAACATCTCCTGCATGACTGACTATTCTGTTTCACTTATGTTGCTTGTGCGTAAGCTTCTATAGGCAAAGGCAAAGGCCGTGATTAAATAGTATCTGGCCAGGTGCGGTGGATCACACCTGTAATCCCAGCACTTTGGGAGGCTGAGGCGGGCAAATCACCTGAGGTCAGGAGTTGAAAACCAGCCTGGCCAACATGGTGAAACCCCATTTCTACTAAAAATACAAAAAATTAGCAGGGCGTGGTGGTGCACGCCTGTAGTCCCAGCTACTCCAGAGGCTGAGACATGAGAATCGCTTGTACATGGGAGGCGGAGGTTGCAGTAGCTGACATCACACCACTGCACTCCAGCCTGGGCAACAGAGTGAGATTCTGCGTCAAAAATAATTTTTTTTTTCTCCTAGTGCTTGAGACACAAGGTACTTAATACATGTGAGTTCTTTCCTCCCACTTTACATCTTCCCAGTGTGAAACTAGGAGGCTGTACCACATAGTATGTTCTCATTGCATGCCTCTCTCTCTTGCTCACTGTATTTCAGCCTGACTGCCTTTCTGTAATTCCTTAAAAAGGTCAATCTCTTTCTGCCCCAGGATCCTCATATATGCCATTCTCACTGCAAAGCTCTTTATCTAACTCTTTGCATGACTCCATTTTTCAGGTTTAGCCTAAACGGAATCTCCTTTTTAGAAGGAGCTGCCCTCTCTCAGTCTCTATTATGGTCCCTGTTTATTTCCATTGTGCGTCATAGTTTCAGGTTTTGAACTTACTTATTAGCATACCAGTTCCTTTTCTACCTGCCACTCTAGATTGTGAGCTTCATGAAAGCCAGGACTTTGTTTTATTACTTATAATTGACTTGGGTTCCAAGGAAAATGGGCAAGTATTTGGTTTACACTTGTTGGGATTTGTGTTTATAAAAGATTAACATAATGCAAGGCTGATATAGATACTCAGCAGGGACTTGTGGAATTAAATCTCCAGGGGCAGTTAGTTGGTCTCCCAGGCATCACCATGTACAAAGTATAACCTCATTCTGAGTATAGAATGACCAAGAACGATGGCCTCTTCTGTCCACTCCCTGCACTGTCTGTCTTGTCAGCTTTGGTGATCAGAGCAAGGTAGGGTGCAGTTCACTCCAGTCTGATTTCACTTGTAGAGTGATTTTCTATCAGTGGCATGTACTGGCTGTTTCCAATGTTTCTGACTGATGACAAGCCTTTTGTCTCACTCGTCCCCTTTTATGCCTTAACTGACTTTGGCCACCCAGTCCCGTGGTGCAAGACCTTTAACTGGTCCTTTGTCGAGTCTGTTTCTATGAATTAGGGCTCATTTCCTTCCAAATGCACAAGATGCCTTGCTGTATCTGCTCTGCATGTCGAAAAGAATCTTGCAATCTCAACAGTGAAGTGAACAGCTCCTTGCTTTTCCAATTATTTCCTTCTCAGGCAAGCACTGCCATGCTTAGCAGTCTGGACAGCTTTCTGCTCTTCCGAGGCTCTCCTTCACCCATTCTGATAAGGACCTCGGGTTTTCTCCTGTGGCAAATTTATGGCTCTCTCCAGCACCTGTTCCATCCTCCCTTTCTGCAACACTCCTAACCGACAAATTCATTTCATTGTTTAGCTATGTCTACTCCGTGTCAATAAATTACTTCTTCCTGGCTCGCCCAGTCCTTTCTATTTTTTTCACAGACTTTTGGAGGCTTGTTCTTAATTATTCTGGCTGCTCACTAACCAGGCTTCCTCTCTGTTATTTGTCATGAACTCTTGTGTAATCTCCTTTCTTCTCTCCACCCTTTGCTTTCTTATCATTGTTTTACACACATGTAACTGTCAAATCAGTTCTGTTTTATAAGCCCACAGGTCCTCTCAATTGCAGCGTTTCTCTCAAATAGCCTTAGAGGAGGGAAAAAGGCATTGCTCTTTTCAGTATTCTTCATCTACCAACATTTAATCACCAAGCAATTGCTGAGATTCAACTGTGTGCAACACCCTGGATTGGAATAAGCAGTGGTGGTGATGGTGAGTAGAGACAGGGTGTTGAATACCAGAGTTATATTTCACAGCAAATATTGAATCATGAAGGCTCTTGAGCTGGAAAATGACTTTGTGCTCCTAGCTGTGCTTTAGCAAGGCAGATTTGACGCCACTCTGAAGCCTGGACTGAGGAGGAGGAGGTTCAGAAGTGGAGTAATATAAGCTAGGGGAGTCTAAGAGCATCCCAGGCAGCCTGGCAGGCAGCTGATCACGTTGAATTTGGATTGTACAGAAGAAGAGAGCAGGAAGGACCCATGCACGAGGTATTTCTGAGCTAGCAAGACTTGGCAGCAATTAGAGGTGAGGGAAGGAAGAACAGTCATGATGATTCTAATGTTTTGGACCAGGAAGAGTTGTAGGATTTGGTCCTATTACCAAATTGGGGAATGGAAAAGGAGAAGGAGGGAGGAAGTGGGGGAGGAGAGGTAGGTGCAGGAGAATGATGATGGGAGAAGTGATGAGCTCCGTTTTAGCATCCTGGAATTGAAATGGCAACGGTTCATTGCACAGCATTTGGAAATGTGGGACAGGCACTCATGGGAGAGGCTAGAGCCGGATAAAGTTTGGGAGTCATCCAAATAGAAGTGGGAGGTGAACCAGAGGAGCAGTCATATGCATATTAAAAAGCAGCTAACACTGCAGGCAGCAGGTGTGGGGCTCCAGTGTGGTACGAACAGGCCCTGTGGGCTGTGGACACTCAGGGGATGGTGGAGTACCATGACAGGAGCTGTCAGGGAGAACTTCCTCAAAGAGGTGGGGCTGGAGCTGAGGCTTTCCTCTGCCTTCACCCAGCATGCCATTTTTATTTTTACCTATTTCAATCCCTTTCCACATCTGGGCATGATTTTCATTTGCACTTATCATCTTCAACCCCAAATATTTTCCTTCCTCTCCTTTTGTGATGAATCTGAAGTAGAGGGTAGAGAGCAGAGGGAAGATGCCCTCAGGTGCAAACTCGTGCCTCATCCTGTAAAGGTAGCGAGTGATAGCCTCTCCTTGGAGAGCATGTTGGGCAGCAGAGACTGAATCAGAAACTTCTTATGTCCCACTAACACCAGGGAGAAAAAAAAGTGTTGTAGAGACTCACATGCACTTTGCCTTCCTAAGCACTCTTGTGTACTGTATATCTTCTTTTCTTGTCCAGAAACTGGCTGCTCCAGCAACCCTCAGCCCACACTCTCCTTTCCTTTCATTTTCACAGCATCTATGTCTCAGGGATGTGCAAGAATATAGTGAGTCCCGCTTCCTCAGCTGGTCTCATCAGCTGTTCTCATCCACTACACTGAGTTCTGGCTTTGATGGCAAGGAAAGGGCTCCCTCTGCTCTCTGCATGTCTGTCTCCATGCCTGTACACACTTACATGTATGATGGGGGAAGAGTTTCGGATGCTCTCCTTGCCTGCTAGCTTTGCCAAAGCCATTGAATTAAGCAGGCAATTTCCTCTCACTTTGTTTCTCTGTAAATTTCCCAACCATATGGTATGAGGAGAGTTCTTGTATTATAAATAAACAACACTGCTCATAAATCTCAGGATTTTTGTTTTTCCCTCCAATGGGAATAAATAGAAAGCATAGATTTGTAATTTCAGAAAAATGTGTTGGAGGAGAAGATAATGTCTCTTTATATATGTATATAAATATTTTTCTTCCATTTCTCCTTATGCAGAATCCCTTTTTCCTGGGAGTTTTCTGGCTAGATTCCGTTTTTTTTTTTTTTTTTTATTGCCATTTTCCAACCTGGAGGTAAATTGTTGCTCTAAGGCAATGTGATAATAGCCACATGGGCCTAGCCAGATTGCACTGACCAGATGGGTTTGGTGCATCTTTTCTGCTGCTGGAGATGTCAGTTCCCCTCTTTGCAGGACACAAACTTCCTCACTGGTCTTATAGCAAAGGAATTAAGGAAATGGGAAGGATCCACAAGACCTTGGCCTTAATAAAGAGTCACACTATTTGGCAGCCTTTTTACCTGATTTTCTGCCACTAAACCTACAGCGAATCAGCTGGGCCTGCTAGCCACCAAGGACAAATGCCAGGATAGGGACCTGGGACTAGAATGGTTGAGGCCAGGAGCAACTCAAAGAAGGCATAATTTAAAGTGTGCGTGCAGATTTCAGTCTGAGGGAAAAGCAGAGTGTTGGTGCTGCAAGGTCAGTGAGAGCAGTTGTGTGATTCAAGAGGTAATGAGAGCCCACAGTAGGGATGGGGCAAGTGGGCAGGGGTCAGCCAGGGGTGGCCTACAGGTCAAATGTAGCCTACTTCTTGTTTATATACTGCTTATGAGCTAAGAACAGTTTTCACATTTTTAAATGGTTGAAAAAAATCAAAAGAATACTACATTGTAATACCTTAGAAATAAGGTGAACTCAAAGTTTAGTGTCCAGAAATAACATTTGATTGGCACGCAACTGTACTCATTTACTTACATATCGTCTATAGCTGCTTTTGTGCTACAATGGCAGAGTTGAGTAGCTGTTACAGAGACCATGTGCCTCAGAGAGTCTAAAATATTTGCTTTCTGGCCCTGTACAGAAAAAGTTTACTGTCTCCTGGTCTAGAGTACCAGGAATAATGATGGGAATTAGGGAGAGCAAGCTTAGGGCAGGTGATGGGTTTAAAACTAGGTGCTGAACTCTAGCATGCTAGGCTCACTCTTTTGGGTGCTGCTCATACAATGAAATTCATTAGGGGCAGGTCAGTTCATTGAACGTGCAAAACTGAGACAAGCACTCCTCCCTGAGAACGTCAAAGCAGTAATACTGTCCGCTTTGTTAAGCTTTGGGAGACAGGGATTTACTCTGTCGGTTTGTCCAAAAGGTAACAGTCTGTGGACCTATCATATTTTCACCCCATCCTAGGGCCCTGTCTTCATACAAAACAATTATCTGATAATATAATTTACACAAAGTCATTGACTATTTAATACCTTTCCCAGAATTTTCTCTTTTCCAACAATGATCTCAAACCCAAAGGAATGAATATTTAAAGACAGACTTTTGGGCACTGGACAGATTGTTGGGGAATATTTACGAGATGGGAGGTTTCTTGCATCACAGTATATACAGCCTCTAAGAGCAGTTCCAATAAAATGCATACGATGCTTCAAAGGGCATTTTTATAGATAGTAGAAGTTATCAATGTACTTCTCTTTAAAAGCAGGATAATGTTCACTTTGAAAAGCTGTATGTTCATCTAAGATTTTAATTTTGTTGGTATGATTCCCCTACATCCAACCCTGACTTTCTCATACATTTTATAGTTTGGTAAACTATGGAATGACAGAGGAATTTTAGAGATCAATGACAGAAACTAGAGAGAAAGTTTGATTGCATTTTTCCTTTGTGAGCGCAGAATATAGTCTTTCTTGCAAGTGAAGCAATTGCTGGGTGGTCCTGGGAATGGAATTTGAGCAAGTCCTGCTCTAGTCGCTATGAGTTGAATGGGTTGCCCGGGGTTAATCCCACGTATGCTTGCCAGCCAGCCTTGGAGAACACACATTCAGATATCTGCAGCCCATACTGACTTCTCACATTCACTTAGTCCAGCTCATTCATTCTAGTGGAGGTGGAAAATAGAGCATTAAATCTCCATGATTGCACATCTGTTCCTTTGCACCCTTGACAGAATGGCTTAGGGTAGGTTTGTGGTGGCTTCTCTGTAAGGCATCCAGTTTCTCTGTGGAGTGTTATCTGAGAGCCAGTGTGGTATCTGAAGAACGTGAGTTCTAAAGTCAGGATGACCTGTTTTCTAACACCCACTTTGCCACTTACCACGTCAGGGAATTTTAGAAAATCTCTTGGTCTCTCTAAGCCTAGTTTCTTTATTTGAAATATTGGGATAAAGGTAAAAATATCTATCTTGTTATACAGTGCTCAACACAATAGTTCGTTTCCTTTCATTGTAGTATTCTGAGCCTCCAGAATAGTGTCAGGCAAGTTATAGGCACTGCATGAACATTTGGAAAATGAATGAAGAATAGGGACTCAGCAAATCGTATTTCTTTTTCTTTTGGTAGGTACGGTATGTTTCTGGGTATCTCAAGTTAGCTTAAAGTTTCCTTGGGGGCCATAAGTAGTTAACTGCTTTTTTATGTGTGAGATAAAATGCTAATTTCAAAGCCCTGGAACCTCACTGTTATATTCCTGTGGCAAGGACTGATTAGATATTCACTAAAACTGTTTCCTCTTCATCCAGGGCAAACAACTGGACTATATTTGTCAGCCTTTATTCATTTAGGTGTAGCCTTTTGTCTGAAATGTGGTCCCTGGAAAGAGGCTAGAAGTGATAGATGCCACTTTCATACCTGGCAGAAACACTTCCCACATTTTTCTTCATGCTCATTCATTTTCTGACTCATCAATTCAATTGAGATTTCCGAGATCTAGAGGACAGCAGAACCCTAATATGAAAGGGGCCTGGGTCTTGAAAGCACTGCATAGAACAGAGCCCGTATTTTCCCCCCATTACCCTGCTGGCTCATATTGGGCTATGATATGAGTGAGAAATACACTAACATAGTGTTAATTCGCTAAAATGTTGGTATTGTTTGCTGTTGCAGTTAGTTGCTTCAGTGCATACAATCTCCAAGATGCATGTCCAGCCCTCCCATTCCCACACTCACTGTATTCTCTAGCCTGGATGCCTATTTACTATTCCCAAGATATGCTGTGTTTTTCAAGCATCTAGCATAGCTCTCTTCACACCATAGGCACTCAGTAAACATCTGTTGATTGATTTCTCGGTCAAAGAATGAAACAGCAGCTTCTTATAAAATATAAGCATGTTTTACATCAGACAGTCCTGATATTTCAGAGGAAATATTCATTTGAGTGTTTTTCTCTACTATGGGACTTAGTATATAGTTTTCAAACAGAGAATTCAGCTTATCTGGCACATTAAAACTTACAGACTTACACACATCCTTTCAGGGAGATTCCTGCCATATGAAAGGAAAATTCAACTGTTTGGAGTTCTAGATGTATTAGAGTAACATCACAGGTAGGCTCCATCCAGGAGAGAGGGTTTCAGGCCAGGGATGTATGAGCTAGCAGTCAATATCAGGAGCCTGGGAGAAATGGAGCATCTATGCCAAGTTTTCCCACCCACATCCAGTGCTTCATATACAAACAGCCTAACTTTCCCCATTTGTAGAAAGCTGCACCTAACTTTTCTTTTATGCTCTTACACCTTGGATGAATTGCATGGCCGATGTTGATAACCCAGAAAACGACAACTACTTAGCTTTCTGTTGCTTCCACAAAGTAGGTCAGGTAATGGAGGGGAAGTGCATTACTCTCCCAGACAGGGATTATACCAGGCAGATAACTGTACTTGCTCAAAATTGTTTTCTTTTATTCACCAGATATCTTGGACATCTTGCTATCATCCTAATGCTAAGATAATAATAATAGAAGGCATTTATTGAGCTGTGTGTGCCAAGTGTTAGGTCAACATTTCCTTTACCCATCCATCAGCTGCCATTGAGTGCTGTGACCATCTCCAGGGGTTACCACTTTCCTACATTTAGAATTGCCAATGCCTAACTGATATGGGGTACAAAAGCCCAGCCCTCTTGCTTTACAGTGGGACATGTATGTGGTGAGATGTCTGCCCCAGAGCCTCCCTGGGGATCAAGCTTCACAGGAAACCACATCCTTGTTTGTCTTCCACTTCTTTCCAGTCTTGCTTCCCTGTCTCTTATTAGGTTTTGCCTCAAAGCACTCCCACCATAGTTCTTGAGCTTCCAAATCCCAGACTTGGGCTCTGATTTTAGGAAACCCAGCTTAGGATGTTTTTCTTTTTCCTCAAAGTCGGTTTATAATGTGCTACAGAGACGCTGTCTCTACTGGTTTCTGTCAATGATAACACAATTCTCTCGGGCCCTCAGGTTTGGTATCCTTACGATACCTGTTCCTTCTCCTTCACCTCTGACCTTGTCCAGTAAACAGATTATGCTTCTTCTCCCTGTCTTTTACTTCTTGCAACCTACAGTCATCCAGGATAGTGAGATGGATTCCTGAGAAGTCTTTCTACCTCCGGAGCACATGCTTCACCAAACCATCATATAAATCACTAACAGCTTAGTCCTTTCAAGCAGGCTTTATGTTCCCATCCTACTCAAGAACCTTTGAGGTACTCATTTCTTGTAAGACAAGTTCAAGCTTCTTAGCAGATATATAAGAACCTCCACATAGTCTTATTCTACTGATCTGAACTTACCCCCTCTTATGCCTGTATAAGAACACTTTATGGCCTGGGTGTGGACACTCACACCTGTAATCCCAGAACTTTGGGAGGCTGAGGTGGGTGGATCATGAGATCAGGAGTTCAAGACCAGCCTGGCCAACATGATGAAACCCCGTCTCTACTAAAAATGCAAAAATTAATTACCCGGGTGTGGTGGTGCACACCTGTAATCCCAGCTAGTCGGGAGGCTGAGGCAGGAGAATTGCTTAAACCTGGGAGGTGGAGGTTGCAGTGAGCTGAGATGGTGCTACTGCACTCCACCCTGGGCGAGAGAGCAAGACTATATCTTGGGGTGGGGGGAGATTGGGAAAGAACATTTATTATCTACCCAATCTCCTTAATTACCTTCTGAAAATACTTGCATTTTTTAGGTTCCAAGCCTTTGAGCATACTGTTTGTCTTCTGTTGACCTTCCAATACTCAACCGTCTTTCAAAGCCTTTTTCATGAAGTCTTCCTTCCTTTATTTTGAGCTCCTTTATCACTAATAACTGTCATTGTCTTCTTCATTGACATTGCCACCATCATCATATTAATAATGGCCACCATTTATTAAGAGCCTATAATATGCTTGACATTGTGATAAATGCCTCACGTGCATTACCTCCTTGAGTTATCAAACAACCCTGGAAATACTTTTTAGATAGTTTTGCCCATTTTATAGGTGAGAAAACTGAAGTTCAAAGAGGTTAGGTGACCTGGTCAGGATCACACAGCTATCAAGTGCTGGAACCAGGCCTTGAAACCATGTATTTGACTTCAAAGTTTGTGCACTTAACCACTTTGCTAATATATTCCATTTGGCTTAATTGCTTCCTACTCATTTATCCCTTATTTATGTATTCATTAAAGATAGTCATTGAGTTCCTGCAATGTATCAGGGAGTGTGCACTGGAGACTTAGTAGGGTCCTTGTCCTCAGAGTTTTATCTAATAGCACTCTTGAGACCTTTGCTACCTACCATCTCCCTCCTCAAACCTCCACCTCACCTACAATCTCTCTAGGAGAGGACTATCTCTGAATTTCACCAATGTGCTATGTCATCTTGCCTACCATTTCCTGGTGGTCTTGTCGTTAGATTTAAATTGATGTTTTTCAGCCGTTGGCCTTCAGGACTTGCTCATGTCTTGCTTTCTAGTTATCTACTGAGAGATGGTCTTGTCTCCCTAAGACCATATTTTTCTTTCTGACAGTGTTCCCACTGGTGCCTAGATTAGGTGATGCAGAGGCTGGCAAACCTTTGAGCAGCTGAATGCTTCCTCCAGAGACACTGCCTCACTTAGGCAGTTTTTGCAGGACCTCAGTGGCCTCTCAGTGGTGACAGATCTGCATCTTTGGAGCATATATCTGCATTTTGGAAGCACCAGAAGCCATTTGGAGCTTGATCAGATGCACAGAATGTTGGGCATGGCAGGGACTTTTGAGATCATTGATTCCAACCATCTCATTTTACAGAGAAAGAGAGTAATCAAACAGTGAAGCATTGTTTTTGGTTGGAAACAAAGAGTGTCTGTAACAACAAGACTAGAAACCCAATCAACCGTAACTTACGGGGCCTGCTGAATGCTTAAGTGTGAGCCACTGGAGATGGCTGATAGGGCCATGTTGCTGCCAGTCCTGATGACTGTTAACTGGCTGAGATACACTTTGTTTCTGACTGGTACTCTGGCTCCTGTCAGCACCTTGACTGGCCCAGTTGAGCACTCCCTTTACTCAGGGGAGCACCCATCTCAGGAAAAGTGCTGAGTTCCAGTGACTCTGAGAGGTCATGGGCTTGAGGAATGTCTGTGTTTGTTGAGAGGAATGGACTGTGAGGTACTGGATCCTTGAGCCAAGGCCCTTGCAGGCTTTTGCATGGATTGACCATGAAAATGGCTGTCTTCTCTTTCCAGTTATACTTTTTGCCTGGGCTTCTGCAGCCTTCTTGTTCCAAAGACTCCAGAACCAGGTATCTGAGATAAAATATGTTTTTCTGTTCAATAGTCAGATTGCTCAGATGATAGAAAGTGACTCTCTTCATCTTGTGAAGTCGCTGTTATTTTCCAGAGGAGAAATAGGGAATGGTGGTAAGACTGTTGTAGGAAGGAATGAAAGCCTGTCAAGAAACTAAGCTGATTCTTGCCTTATGCTTTATGTAGGTTTTCTCATTGAATCCTCCTAATAACACTGCTTGATGGCAATTATTATGCCCATGTTAGATGTGGGGAAACTGAGGCCTGGAAAGGTTAGGCAGTATTTCTGGTGTCGTGTTGCTGGTAGGTAGGAGAGCAGGAATTCTAACCTAATTTTGATGCCAAGCATTCTCCTTTTTAAACTTGCATGGCTTTCTAATAGGAAATGCCCATGGAGACCCCCTGAGCAGATGAGTCAGTGAAACCCTTGCCATGTGATACTTTGTGAAGCAGACGCTCAATTTCTACTGTTTAAATAAATGGTCGGGCGTTGAAGTAGAGCACATAGAATTTGGAATCATATGACCCGGGTTCAAGTTCCAGGATTGTCATTTGGTCAGTCACTTAACGTCTCCGAGTCTCTGTTTCCTCATTTTTATGACAGAGATAAAACACCTATGTCAGAGGGTCATGGTGAGGATTCAGTGAACTGTTTTAAGAGAAAGTGTTTTGTATAAAGCACTATGCAAATGTTAGTTACTTAATGCCACAGTGATTTAGGGTGACAGTCTTCCGAGAAATTAATTACAGAGTCTCAGTATCTGCCCGAGTCTTGATCCCTGACCTCAAGAAGCTTATAGTTGTGGTGAGGACAAGAGACTATGAAAATCAGAGGGGACAGGGCAAACGGTGCTGTAGATATATAAAAGCAATAGAAAACCAGAGAAAGGAAAGAGAACGGAAGAGCACGGTAGATGAGAGGGCTTTACACAGGAGCCCGAGCTGAACTGTAAAGGTTTGAAGTGAGAAGAAATTTGTGAGTGGGCATAGATTTAATAATAATGATAATACTAATAAGACATGTTGTAAGTTACAGTCCTCTTGGGACCCAGGAGTTGTTTGGTACAGAGCAGCTGTTCTCACAGGGACCCCTGGGGGCCTCCACCACTCTCTTCAGAGGATGGATAGAGTCAAAACTATTCCCTAATAATAATAAAATGTTATATGCCTTTTAAACTCTTATTTTCTTATGAATGTACAATGGAGTTTACTAGAGGCTACCTGACATATTTGATATTATCACAGATTGAATGTGGAAACAGATACGAGAATCCATGTATTTTCTATGAAACCAGATATTAAAGAACTTTGAAAGAAAAATTTGAAAAGTAAAGGAATGCTAGTTTTGTCATGAGATTGTTTTGTTTTGGAAACTATAGTTTTTTAAATTATATTATTGATGTTAACATGTAACAGGGTTATTGTTATTTTAAACTGAGTCAATTCTGTAAATTTTTCTCAGATGTAATTTCTGTTTTAATATGTATTGCTAGATATAACACACTTGAATTAAATATCTTGGGGTCTTTAGTAACTTTTAAAAGTATAAAGGAGTCCTGAGTCCTAAAAGTTTGAGGACCAACCACTGTTAAAGACATGGTATTCTGTTATGGAGATACAGTAAAGGACTCAGAGATTTTTATCACGCTTTGGCATCAATGTGTATGTCCTTTGATATCTTAGAGCATCTGTCTATGTACAGGAATTTCAAAATGATAATGCCCAATGTTGCAAGCATGCAGTGAAACTGGAACTTTTATACATTGTTAACAGAAGTGCAGGTTGGCCAGAGTATGTCTGTAAGGCAGTTTATAGCAAGAGCTTTAATGATAATTTTTATCCTTTGAACTAGTAATTGCACTTATATGAATCTATTCTAGGGAAACAAATAATGATACATACAAAGATTTATGTCTGACAATACATATTCAAGTTATTTAATACAAGATTTTGGCTAGAAACTGACCAACTGGCCAGAGAAGATAGTTAAAGTAAATTATGATGCATTCATGTTGTAAGGCTTTAAAATAAAATGATATTTTTGAAAAATATGTAACAATATGTGGAAATGCCTAAAATATTATGTTAAATGGAAAATCAGGACCCAAACTCTATAAATAATGACCCCAAATTTTGTAAACACACAAGGGTTAAAGAAAAACACACCAAAATGTTAACTGAGGTTTTTCTATATGATATGGCTATCTTGTGCATTATCCTTTTTCTAAAATTTAAGAGTATTTCTACCATAAATTTTCAGTATTTTTTTAAAAGACCCTAGGATGTGACATTCCTTTTATCCAAGGCTATGGAAACAATCTACTGAGCCAGCCCATGTCACGTGGGTTCAGACGAGCACTGCCTCAGATCTTGGAGGGGACACTTCTCTAAGAGTCACTGTGAAAGTTTAAGGCATATTCTATGACTTGACAATAAATCCAACTTCTAGCTAATTGCTTTTTCCTGCTTAGCCATTCAAAAGAAAGCTTAAAAAATACTGAGACTGCTTTTCATGCCCTACTCCTAGGGCCTATTGTCAAGAACAGTCAGTGTAAAATGTAGGATCCAATAGGCAGTTGTTTTAAATGATGTGCATCTAACACAGCACAGAGAGCATAGCAATCACTCCATAATTCTTACAAAGGAAGAGATAAATGAAATTTACGTTTCTGGACCCAAAAGGAGGTGAAGTTACTGTAGTATTAGAGGCTCAAAAAGGAGAGCTGTAATTGACTCCTTGGTAACTGGCAATTTCCTCTTCTTGCCTGTGTTGGGAGACACCACGTGTCGGAAGACTTTAGCCCTCTTTCTATTCTGGATGGCCAGTAGGATAACGGGTAAAACTGGTCCAGCACAAAGGAGTATCTGCTTTGCTATTAGTTTCTCACAGCAGAACAGTTTCAGTCAGAAGGGAATCTGTCTGAATGTGACTATTTCAGTCCCTGGGACATATTTTCTCAGTTTGAGGATTTACGCTGCATGGCATTATTCAGCATGATTTAGGGGTTAAAAGAGGCGTCCAAGGCAGTCCCTTGACTTCAGAGACCTTATTCTATCTGGAGAAAGAAGCATCATGCACAAAAAGTTAAATAACGACATAAAACAACAGCAGAAAACAGAAAAAGATGCGGTCCCAGAAAGCAGATACGATGCTCTCTGAGAGTGACGAAGATGCTGAGCACTGGGAAAGCAGAGGCAGGTAAGATCAGAGGCCCCATCGGGGAAGATGGCAGCAGAAGGAGATACTCTCTTCTCTCCTGGGCTGAAGACTCTGGGAGGGGAGAGATTTGCATTAATTGATAAAGTGATTAATGAAAGCATTGAGTGCCTTCCATGTGCAAGGCGTTGTGCTTATTACTGAGATGGAAAATATTTAAAGATGAGTGGGACACAGAATTTAGTTTCTTGGGGGTAGGAAGGTGGTCTGAAGGCTCTCCATCCATTCATGTTCCTTCATTAGGTGGCTGCACATTTTATCCTGGAGGTTTCTGGGTGTGCCCAAACAGATGTAATTGTGGACATGTCACAGGGCCCCAACCGGCTCTATGCAGTTTTAAAGAGAAATGATAAATATATTTATTTTTTAGACAGCGATGCCTTGCTAAAACTGTCCAGCACCTGCTAGTGTAGGACTCATTATTTTTTTCCCAGGAAAACTTAGTGGAAAAGTTGGGTCTGTTTTCCCTAGACTTTAATTTGTAAGTGTTGGCCACCTGCTGGAGGCTATCTTTGATTATGTGTAGCAGACTCCCCATCTTCCCATGTGTCTTTTGGCAGCTTACTGCTGATGTGGTGGGAATGAGGTGGCATTAGCCTGCCCACTGGGGTTATGTAGCTCTAACACAGCTGTTGTTTGCCCAGAAATGTATGAGGCAGTTTCTCCTTCAGTGATAATATTATTGGTCTACCATGGTATCCCCCAACAACTGACAGCAAAGTGAACCCTCTGACAGTAGGGCTATATAAGCTCCACAAAAGTCCTACGAAGGCAACATTTATATTCCCATTGAGCAGATATGAAACATGAGTTTACATCATTAGCCCGAGGCTCCACAGACTGGATTTGAATCCAAATCTGCTCGACTCTGAAATGAATCCTCTTATGATTCTGTTGGTCTGCCTTTTTGAATGCAGAAGCTTATCTGTAACTGGGTTCTCCTACAGATGTGTTAATTTGTTGATTAACAATGTCACTGTTTGGTAACAATCACTTTATTGCTATAATTTTTAACTACATGAGTGACACTTGGCTACATTTTTGTTTGAAAACATCTCAACATTACAAGTAAATTCAAGTGCTTCTAGCTACCTAACCCCAGCCCACCCCAGTTCCCTACCCAGTGGTAACTTCTATTAGTAGTTTTATATATTTTCCACTAGATTTTTGTATGTATTTATTTACATACGTATAAACTTAATGGAAATGTATTGCTTTGTTGTGTCTGGATAGACTGTGTGTGTGTAATATATTTAGTATTATGTCTTAGAGACTTCAGGTCAATAACTGATATCTGTTTTACTCTTGAATGCTGCTGAATAGTACTGTGTGTGTGTGTATGTGTGTGTGTGTGTGTGTGTGTGTGTGTGTGTGTGTGTGTGTGTGTAATATGCTTTATTTAGCCTCTCTCTGATGATTGTTATTCAGTTATGTTCATATCAACAGAGATGCAGTGAATTATGGGCTGTCATACCTTTTCATCGGCCTGTTTGTGTGCTCTTTCTTTTCCCTGGAGGGCTTCTTTCTTTCCCTTATGTGCATGATACAAATAGGTCTTTTGGCTGATAGGTTAGATTTTTTGGCCTTTTAAAACCTAAATATAACAACTCACCACCCTATTATCTGAACTGAAGGTCTTCAGTGAGAACTAATGTGTTCACACCAAAGAAAGAAAGGAAAAGAAAGAAACTGAAGATCTGAATGTTGGCCCAACCCCACATACTTCAGCCTCTGTCCTAGCTGAGATGTGTGCTGGGAAGCTGGTGGATCTACAGCTTATCTGATCTAAACCACGAATTCTGCATGACTGGTCTCCAAAGACAGCGAACCTCCAATTTCCCACATTTAGAACCTGTGATGGCTCTCATTCAAATAGTGGGGGCGGGAGGAAATAGAGATGAATTAATTATCCTGTATCATTGCCTCTCTTTGTGAGACTAGACAATGCAGCCAGGAGTCAGGTAACAAGAGGTCAGGGAGAGCTGTGTAAGCTTCTGCATTGGCATCAGCCTTCCTGTGGAGTTTCTGAAGCAGAGGGTAGGGCAATACCCACTTGGAGAATGAAGCTATTTAAATGACTTGCTTTTGGCTTCAGGTCTGAAATTAGTTATCTGGATGGTTATTTGTGGTCAGGCTGGGCTTCTGCCATTGCAAAGATACAGATTAATGTGGCTTTGGGCACTGGCCCTAAAATGAGGAGTGGAATAGGCCAGAGGGGAACATCAATGCTTTTCCATCACAACTCTCTGAACAGCCTTTGGTCTGGAGCTGTGCTGTGGGAAGTCCTGACCCTGACCTTGGAATGGGCTGCGGTTCACCACACACCAGAGCACCTGATAGCCTATGGTCTTTGATTGTTGACAATCCTCAGTGTATCTCAGTGGAGTATACCTGAAGGAGCTGCTAGTGGGTGCTCCCCAAGGCCTGGCACTTGGAAGCATAATTCTATCTTTTGATTCCCCAGGCAACTGGGTCTTGTCATCCGTTCATGGTAACAATTGGAACCAGTGTCCACAAATCCTTTAATGATTTATTGGGTATCCATGTGCCTCACCCCTATTAAGTGTAGGGAGTATAAATCAAGAAAAAGAAAACAAGGTGATTTCCCTTGAGGACAGTACAATCAGGGGTATTCATAAAAATGACAGCCATAAGCATATACGGAACAAGGGCTTTTAGCAGATGCTAAGCTAGGTATCTTATCACTCTTCATTGAATCTGAGTAACAACAACCCTATTGTCTGAGCTGAGGATCAGAGACATGAAAAGCTTGCATAGCTAGTTCTGGCTCTGAGTTCAGTTGTCTTTGTACTACTCCAATCTTCTTGTTTTCTTTATGTAGAACTGTGCTCTGCACTTTCAGAAATTTAAAACAAAATTCATTTGTGATTGTTCTTTCAAGAAGCTTTTAGCAATTGCTGAAAAGATCAAAAGCATATCTGTATATTCAGAGAATAAATAGGGAGCTCTTAGGTGCAATTGGTATAAATGCAGAGGAGGGTGTGGGTGGGAATTGTAGGAAAGATTTTTGTAGTACAATGAGTACTAGAGCTGGGAGTCAACAAGGAGACAATCTGGACATTGGAGGCAATGGTAAAGCAAAGCAGGTAAACTACGAAGGCATTGAATGCCAGACAGAGGCAGATGTTTGACCTGGTGTGGCAGCCAGGCAGGGAAGGATGCTCTAGGGCATCAGAGATCCAGGCAGGAATCTTGAGAAGTTGTCTTAGAGACAAAAGCAGGATGAGAACATGACTGGGGACAGGGAGGGGGGGCGGTGGGATAGAGGTAGAGGCTGATATTCTCTACCTCTAGCTGATACCAGCTAGAACAGCACCACCAAATCATACCCCTCCTGCTTTTGCAAACCCCTCCCTTTCATTTTGCTATTGTGCTTGGCTTGTTTGGAGCTGCAAAAGGGCAGAGTTGAGTAGTTGTGGCGGAGGTCCACATAACCCAAAATATTTACTATCTGGTTGTTTTGCAGGAAAAAAAGTTTATCAGCCTGAGCCAGAGCTACTTTAAATGCCCAGAAAGGGAAAGCAAAGCACAGTGTGCCTAGCCCATGTCAGATGCCATGGTTGATAAATGTATGCAAAGGAACGAGCCAAACATGGAAACGCAGGAGTTGCTGAGAGGAAAGGAACAACCACAACTGTGGTTGTTTGCCAATTTTAGATTGTATCCCTTAGAAGGCAGACCACTGAGGAGATGAATTCTGACTGGTGAAAGATGCCAGAGTTAATGATCCCTAGTTTTGCAGAGCTCAGGGGCAAGAAGAGGAGAGGAAATGAAGAGAGGGCTGAGGACTAGGGTGGTAAACACCAGGAGAAGGTGCTGACTGGATAAGGTAATCCATGTGCTCACCCAGATCAAGAACATCAGATGGCCCCGTGAGAGCTGGCAGAGTGCCTATCTCTGGCCAGACTGGGGCATTAGGACAGGGAGGTTGAGCTGCAGTTCAGCTCTACTGAGAGGCTGACTTGGCTGCATCAACTGGATGTCTTTTCTGTTTTTTTTTTTCTTTTAAAATAGCAGCCCATATGCTTATTGCCACCAGCCTCTCCTCCAGAAGTTCACTAGAGGAGTGGGAGCTTGCTGGGTAGATAAAAAGCATATGGTAACTCAAACCTCCACTCCTGGAATTGTCAGTGGGAGAGTGGCCCTGTGGGAAAGACCAAGTGTATGGCAGGTCAGGCTGGGGGTTCCTCCCACAATGTACTAGTCTGCACTAAGTCCTTCCGAATGCCTCCGGATGAGACAAGAACTCAGTGAACAGTTTCAGGACTCAGACTAGGAGTTGATGCCGTAGAATAGTCCCGAGCACCTCTGGAAAGTTGAAGAGGGAGGATGCCTAGTCTGCCAGTCAGCGTCAGGTACCTGGAGAGTAACATGAGTGATAGGTAGCTGACAGGACCTGCCAGATGATGAGCAGGTGCCTGAGCAGGTGGTGAAGCCAAGGAGCAGTGTCTCTTTGGAGGTACAGCCTCCTTGGAGAAGACGTTGTCAATAGCCAGTGAAGTAGAAGTTATGCCTAGAGGTGACCCACATGGAGGTGCCACCCCAGAAAAACTTTTCTTTACAAATACACAAGAAGCCATGCATGTGAATGTTCATTGTAACATTGTTTATAATAGCAAATTAAAAAAAATACTTCTCAGTGGTTTGAAAGGATAAAGAATGGTTTATTCATAAGTTGAAACACTAGATAGCAGTTAAAGTGAATCAATGACCACTAGGTGTGTAACATGGATACATCTCAAGCTGAATATTGGGTGAAATAAGCAAGCTGCAGAACATATCCTATGCGATAACACTTATGTACATGTAAAAACACTCAAAAAGATTATATGTTGTTTATGCACACAAACACTTGTTAAATCTAATAGTGGCCAAATGATGGGCATTGCATTGTATTTTTCTGTGTGCTGGAAATAATTCATAAGGAAAAAAAAGAACAAGGGAGAGAGACACACACATGTGTGTGCGCACACATGTGACAGTGGAATGGGGTTGGGGTAACTGGATCCAGGGCATGGGAGCCAGAGCCCCGTGGCTACACTCACCTCATGCACCACCTTCCAGGTTAGCTGTGTGCACTGAAAAATTCAGAATGGTAACTGGCAGAGTGCCAGGCCCATGGCTGGCTCAGTGCACTGGTGTCATGGTTCCAGTGTTCTGAACATTTCAGTCTTATGAACCTAGTGCCAAGATTTGGGAGGCTAGCTTTAAAATTGATGAGATGAGCCTGTTTTCTCTAAGTGACCCCACCGGCTGGTGTCTGGAATCACAAAGTAGAGAAGATGGTTTGCTTTCTTGTAAGAGCAAGTTCTGCCAGCATAACTGTCTCTGGCAATGGGGCTGAGACCTCTCTAACATTGGCCCCTCACCCCAGGCCAAATGGGCCCACAGAATGCTGTGGTGAGGGCAGTGTGCAGTGGCCATCCTGGAAAGGACAGAGTCAAGGGCACTGTTGGTTCCATAGGCTCCCAGGCTCCCTGAGGTATCTTCACCAAATAGGACTTGTTCCTCTCGGACTAAGTGAGCAGAACCTGCCAGAGGCATGGAGGAGGCTGAGACGTAGAGGGTGTCCTTTGTTGGGAAGTCCCTCTTTTCAGCAGCCACTTTTGGAAAATAGCAAAGTCAGTGTTAATGTGTCATGCAGCTTGTGAAAGTGAGACCATGTGTGGTGACCAGCATACTATCTTTTGTGAGAGTTATTTGGATTCAGGAAGGAAGTTTGTTGTGACTTCCATCAGTCCTGCAGGGATCGCTGAGAATTTAGCTCTTCTAAGATTTTTGCTATAGATAGTATGAGGAAAAGATGCTAGCTGGAAAACAACTTAGCATTGTGTTGGTGGTTTAATAAAATTTAAGATCCATAAGGGACCTTAGGATTATGTAAGTAAACCTCTCATGTTAATGATGGAATGGAACTTGACAAAGATGCTTTCCTTAACCAAACTTGAGTTAGAATCCTCTGAGCTCTTTTTAAACTAGGCTCCCCAGCTTGGGCATGTTCTCAAGAGTCCAATTTTTAACAAGAATCCTTCTAAGTCAGGTTAGCCAGAATCTCCCAACCTCTGTTGCTAATCAAAGTCCTCATCCACCACTATAATCTAGGTAATATCTGATCACCCTGGCCTGCATTCAGCAAGAATCTTGTTAGATTAGTTTAGCAAAGAATTACCCTCTCCTTTTAGCAATTTTTCATCCACTGACCTCTCCTCTGACTCATCAAAAATTCCCACTTTTCCTTGTTCTATTTGGAGTTGAGCCCTATGTCTTTCCCCTACTGCAAAATCCCATTGCAATAGTCCCTCTACATATTGCAGTAGTCCTGAATAAAGTTTACTTAATCATTTTAACCAGTGTCAGAATAATTTTTAACAGCCTTCAAAAAGTGGCTTGTCCAGGGTAACACATTGAGTGCATTTGAAAATCAGTTCTACAGTCTCGATTTCTAGGCTCCAGCTTCAATGTTCTTTCTCCACACCATGCTGCCTTTATGCCTTCAAGAGTGTAGAATTTAGAAGTAATTAACTCTATAAAATATTTTACTTGGATTAATAAAAATGCAAATGACAGCCTCTAGAGATCATGGTCTATCTCCACTCTTGCACTGCATAGGATAGTTGCTCAGGGTGATTTGTCATTTAACCTTAATTCTAGTACAAGTGAATTACAGACCCTTCCCTAGGACAGAACTTGCTAGACTGTACCGTCTGCACTGTTGTGCTAGCATCGAAAGCATCAAGCGTGTTTTCTAGGCATTGTTTGCTGTGTGTTGAATTACCACTAGACATCAGTAGTTGGTTAAAAACTTGCGAGTAGGTTTGGAAAAGCTCATTTATCCATTCATTCTTACAAGTAAAGACAAATTAAAACAATACAAAAACTAATACTTTCGGCACTTGCTTTGTACCTGGCATGGTGCAAGACACTGGAGCTGTTATAAAAAATGGTTCTTGTCTTCAAGGAGTTACAGCCAAGGAAGAGATCACAGAATAAGGACAGTATAGCCAAACCAACAGATAAATGCTTAAATAGAAATGCGTACAAGATAGTACGAGACCACAAAGGAGATTGTGATTAATTCCCTCCGCGAAAGCTGGAAAAGGATGATGTTGGAGTTAGATGTTGAGGGTTGGAGGAAAATTTGCCAAGTAGAGGAAACAGGGATGGATAGTTCAGACAAGGAGATGATGCATACAGAAGCAGAGGGCAGTGAGAATGTAGGACATGCTCAGGAAAGTTTAGCGAGGCTGGAGAGAAAGGGCCAGAGGAGCAAGTGGCTGGGAATGGGTCCAGAAAGGGAGGTTGAAGCCAGATTTTACAAGACTTAGCTTGGAAGATTCAGCTTGACTGTGTGCAATGGGCAATTACTACCAAGGAGCGAGGTGGACAGATCTGGGGTAGAAAAATAGCCTGGTAACAGCGTGGAGGATGCGTGGGGGAGGGAGAAGACTCAAGAAGAGCATCAAATTGGGGGATTGTTGCAAACATGATGATATATGAGCCACAGCATTGGTGTGACGATGGAAAGGATACCAGGGATCTAAGTTATTTAGGAAATAGAATCATTAAGACTTGAAGAGTGATCTGGGTTGTAGAGAGAAAGACAAGGACAAAGATTGATAGTGATTCCCAGAGCTTCTGTGCCTGCAGTAGACAAAAGTCAGAGAATAAGAAGTCAGCTTTTGGGGGACTGATGATTAAAGTTAGCATAACCGATTATCATGTGGAGCCAGTAGCCTAGAGAAGGTTTGAAATATTGACGTTTGTTTATTCAGTAAACATGCTGAGTATGCATAATGTGTAAAACTTTGTTCTGTACATTTTGGAGAAAGGAGAAATGAATGAATGCCTCTTCACTTTGGTTTTTTTTTTTAACATTTTAGTGTACCTGCATTCTGTTTTAGTATACTTGCATTCTGTTAGGAGGTTTCCCATGTCTTATATTTTTGTAACCTCACAAATGCCTTGTGAGACTAAATTATCCCATTTTTTTTTTTTTTTTTTTTTTTTGAGACAGAGTCTCGCTCTGTCACTTAGGCTGGAGTACTGTGGCACAGTCTTGGCTCACTACAACCTCCGCCTCCTGGGTTCAAGCGATTCTTCTGCCTTAGCTTCCCTGAGCTGGGACTACAGGTGCCTGCCACCATGCCTGGCTAATTTTTGTATTTTTAGTACAGATGGGATTTCACTATCTTGGCCAGGCTGGTCTCAAATTCCTGACCGCAGGTGATCCACCCACCTCGGCCTCCCAAAGTACTGGGATTACAGGTGTGAGCCACCACACCCGGAATCTTCATTCCTCAGATAGGGAACCTGAGGCTCCAGCAGGGTAAATAACTTGTGCATGGTCATGTAACAAGAGAGCTCTGGATGTAGGAATGAAACAGCGATTTTGCTACACCCAAAGTTCATGTTCTTTCCTCTTATGAAGGAAGTTTTATGATGTTCCTTAATTCTTTGAGGAGCTTACATTGTGGTTGGGGAAACAGAAAAGAAATCAATCATGCCACTATTGAAAAGTTAGAAAAGAGACATGTACAGTGTGCCTTGGGTGCCTAAGGATGGAGAAATTTGTTCTGGTGCAGAAAAGAGACGAGCAGTGATTGGGAGGAGGGCTAGAGAAGCTTTTACAGAGGAGGTGCAGGTGGGTGTTTACACTGGGCCCAGGGACCAGGAATCTGCCATCTTGGATGAGGGTGGGGATGACTCTTAATGGTCCTCACATTGGGAAGGAGGTTGAGGTGGGAGAATGGCTTAAGCCTGGGAATTTGAGGCGCAAGCCATCAGGCTGATGTGATGCTATGATTGTGCCACTACACTCCATCCAGGCTGGGCAACAGAGTGAGAACCTGTCTCTTAAAAAAGAAGACAAAGGTTATATAGTTTTAAGTACTAAGCTTCTGAAGCTAAGTTGTTGGCCAGGGAAGCACTGATTAGCATTAGAAGGTGGATAAAGGCTCAAAGCAAAGGCTGGAGCTGGTGGTTACTAGGGCATCAAATGCCAGTTCAAAGCAAGGCTCAGAGCCAGAGTTGGGAATTGAGATTGTGGCGGATTTCAGGCCCTTACAAGGTCAGTTGACTACAGAGAAAATGCATTGACCTCTGTGTCCTTCTAAAGCTTGAGTTGGAGAAGTTTTGTAAGTCTAGCCAAGGCTAGTGATGACGGGAAGAGGAGGTGAGAACTGATGATACAGATGGTGGAAAAAGGGAAGGAGGTCTCTGTGGGGTAGGTTTTGGGGGCAGGCGAACAGTATGGCAGGGAGATCAACTAATTTAATCTCACTGTTTGGCACCCTATCTCCCTTCTGTACCACAGAAGGCAGGATGGAAAGAAAGGAGCCTCTACTTCTGGTTTTGGCATCAGTTGGTGTGCTGGAGAGGAGGAGCAGGTAGCCAGCAGGATCACTGGAATGGTGAACCCCTCCCCTGTAAGCAGCCCAGTGCCATGGGCTTTTCACCCTGGACACACCCACATCATTGTCCCCATGTAAAGCATCCAACCCTCTGCCTGGTGTGGTCTCATTTAGCCATTGGACCCCATAAGTTCTCTGGAGTTATGAGGTTCTAGGGATCTCCAAGGGTCCCTTGCTTCAGGCTCAATGGAGTGTGTATGAAGTTGGTTGTACCCTGGTGACCTCGGGAGATAGCCTGGCCACTCTTCCATGACCTCTACACACAACTCCCATATAGAGGGTCTGCTGGCGGGAACTTGTGTGCTTCCACAGCTCCACACAGAGCCGGGGTGGGCGAGGGGCGGAGGGTGAGGCTGAGCATCATGGGAGTCAGGTAGTCTCCAGCAGCTCCTTTCACCAAGCAATTTCACAAAGGGCAAAAAAGTAGGTCTCTGAGAAAGGCTGGGAGCAAAGGGGAGCACGCTTAGGTAGTAAGCAGATGCATTAGCCTAATTGCTCTTCTAAAATTAATGGGGCTTTTTATCTCTGAAGAACACTTTTAAGCACTCATGTGATTTTGGAAGAAAGGTGCTGGTCGGTCGGTGGAGAGCCTGGCTTCTCTTTAGACATAGCTGCCTATTGATAAAACGATCTTTCCCTTTCTGTTTTCTCTTTTACCTGCAGGTCGACAGATTATGGCACCACCTATGAAAAGCTGAATGACAAAGTGGGGTTGAAGACTGTCCTCAGTTACCTCTATGTCAATCCCACCAACAAAAGGAAGGTAAGAGGCTGGGTCAGTAGGTCCTGAGCACTCCTGCTGGGTCGCTGTGCTGATTAGGGCCAGAGGTTAAGGAAAAAACTCAGTAGTCATGGAATCACTTACAGAGGCCTGATTTATATGCCGGAAACTTCATAAATGCTGTTTGTAATTCTAACAACAGCCTTGATAGTAATAATAATAATAGTGACAGCAGCAGTGATAGTAATGCCACCAGTAAAACTATGTACCTCATCTCACTTATCCTCACAATGAATCTATGGGATAAAAACTATTATGGTCCCCATTTTGCAAGAGAAGCTCAGAGAGATGAAGTAACTTTCTGCCCTGAATCAGGTGGTGGTTAACACATCTAGAATGTAAGCGTGGGTTTGCTCGACTTTAGAGTTGAGTCTTTCCACAGCCTGCCTCTTGCTGGTACATTTTTTG